>NC_037671.1:154736088-155056790 GCF_003255815.1 Theropithecus gelada
CCCCAAAAAAAAAAAAAAAAAAAAAAAAAAAAAAAAAACTGTCACGTGGATGATGAAATTTGTAAGTTTTGTTCAGTTAGCTTTTAATAATAGAGAGAAGTTTCTATCCCTAAGAAATCTGGATTGCTTTAAGGTTTTCTAAGCAATGAGTTTGAGAAATTAACCTATTACTTGTATTAAGGTAATCAGGTAATTAAGCCATTTAACAGGTATTATCATCTGGGTTATTTGATAATAACTTTCAGACCCATCTTATTATCTGGGTAATTGCCATGTATCTAATTCATGTACTGTAGACAGTTTGATGCCTCACTTTAAAAATAATTTAAATGTCTTTTTTTTTTTTTTACCTTATGACCCTTTTTATCTGAGATTCAGAGATGACCCAATTGATTATATTACTGAAGATTTCTAATTCACTTGCTTCCTACTTAAAATCCAAGTTACTTAAGAAATCTGATTAAGAAATTGATTTTTCACTAAATTAGAATATTAGAAAGAACTTTCAATGAGTCATGAAATGTTCTCTCTCACATCATTCTTTGCCTATTTTATCCTACCCAGGCTTCTGTGTTTCAGTGGGTAATATAGTCAGCAAATCTATAGAAGTCCATTTCTTATCATGGGAACAGGTTTTTATATGCCTCAATTTTTGCTGTTTCAAAATAACTTTTCCTGTAAAAGCCCTATGATTGTTATCCAGTCAAGTTACGCCCTTCTTTTTAACATTTTTTAACAGTTGCCGGAATCTTTTTGGTGAAGTTCAAGCCCCTTAAGTTTACCACAAGAGTTTTTTGGTGGTCTGGCCTCTGTTTTCCCCTCTGGCCATGTCTCATTTCACTCCCACTGCCACTCTTGCTTTCTACGCAGCCCAAACCACTAGTTGAAGCCTTCACATGCTGGGCCCTTTTTACTGTTCCCTGTTGCTGGAATCCTTTCTCCACACTGGGCGATCGAACGCTTATATAAACAGAGCACAGATGTCTTCTCTGGGTGCAGTAGGGGAAAGAATAGAGAACGTACTCTCTGCTGAACACTACCTGCATCTTTTTATTTAATTCTTTTATTTTACCTTTTTAAAGGTAGTTCTGTCTCTCTTGTCAGTTTACAGATGGGGAAATGGAGGCCTGGGATGGCTAATTCACTTGCTTAGGTCAGTTACTGGTAGGGTTCTTAAAACCAGACTTTTCTGATATTTAAAGTGGATTATCTTACCACTGCTATACTGCTGTCTAAAGAGAGGAAACACTTTCATATCAAAAGAGATGCAAGGAAAATATTACAGGAATTTAGAGGAGGTAAAAATTTATTTCAGCTGGAGGGATTGGGAAGGCTTTGAAAAGCAGATGTCATTTGAGCTTCAGGTGCCTGGAAATATGTAGGAGTCTCCATGAATACCTTAGGGAGGAAGGGAAGGAGAAGGGCTTCCGGAAGAGGGAGTAGCTTAAGAAGGTACAGAGTGTTAAGGGAGAAACAGCAAGTGTCCACTGACATTCTTGAAAATATTATAGTCATTAAAACACTTTTGCCTAAGCAAGCTTTGGAAACTTTACCAATGCCTAGTTTGTCCTTTTAAAATGCAAATTAGTATTTGTAGATTAGTGTCTCAGGGCCAGCTGTAAGAACAGGGAGGTGATTAAGTGGCAGTGCAGGGGTACGTGGTAGGGCTTCCCATACCTGAGCAGTTTCCGTACCTGAACTTCTAATGATGTCTGAAATTTATCCACAGACAATTGTTCCTCTGGGTCATAATGTCTTTCAGGGTCTCTCGGTAAAACGCAGATACACTTCTGAGAGGACAGCATCTTATCTAGTAAGAATAATTGCCAGTTAGCCAAGAGCAAGACCCTGCCTGCAGGAGCAGGCAGAAACCCAACAGTAAAATTCACCGCACTCTTAATACACGCTTTTTGCCTTGCTTTGGTTAACGTTGAAAACAATTTAGTTATCAAACATCTTTGCCCTTAAAACACACTGGTAAGTCTTTTCACATCTCAACATTGAAGGTAATAAAATGAAAACAATAACCTGAGCAGCATCTTCTAATGATTTATTATTAAATCAGGCAAATATAGGCAAAAGATCCTTTGACTCTACAATCAAAAATAAAAAACAGCGTTGAATCAATTAAAGGTAGTTCAAGCCAAACAAAACATGTGCAGTCCCTTATATATTTCAGGCATAATTGTTTTCTGATTGACCTGGATATATCTACATGCAGAAAAAGTCAGCAGATGTGTTTTATTTGCTTAATATTAAATCCCTTTTGTAAAGTTTATAATTTTGACTTTCTTGGTTGTAGAATGGAGCCACTTGGCAAGTTTTTATGCATATTTTAGCTCTCTAGGTTAAAAGAACTAATGATTTTAAAGAAATATAAACAAATGTGAAGTTTCCATCATTCCAAAACCATTTGTGAAAGCATCACCAATTTCAGAACCTGGGTGTTTTATTGGAAAACATAGTGTTAGGAAATGTATGAGTCTTTCTGGAATTCTGTCTGTAGGACTTCAGTAATGTTAGCAGGACCTATCAACCTTTGTGGTCTAACATTTTCTATGATAACAATGTTGTGGAAGACACAGTAAGCCCAAATTGAGAAGTCACAGAAAAATTTGATCCCTATATGTTTTTGTATATGAGAGGATATTTGGAAAATGTTTTGAGGTATTTAATTTTTGAGATAAGCAACTTTGGTAAGAGCAGATATTCTTCATTTTTTTTCAGGCTTATAACATGCATTGAAAACTATGAATCGTATCCCCAGAAAGCTGTATATGCACATATCATAATTTTGCATCTATTTTATGGGATTAATCAACCCTCAGAGTCCATTTGTGGATCTTTGGCTTAGAAGAGTGAACTGTGCCCCAAAGTGACATTGCATCTTTACTTTGTACTTAGACTATAGGTCAGTTACTGGCAATAAATTTTAGGAGAAAGAAAAACTGACTGGGATTGAATGTTGCATTGTGGGAATCTTTCCTTTTAACTTTGAAAGTGTTTGAACCTGAAGCTTCCAGATGTCAGAGGTCTGAGTTCTGACTTGGAGATTTCACTCAGTGGTGTTTTCTTTCTCGGTCTTTGAATGGGAGAGTGGTTTGCTGTTTTACAGCAATTTGAAAACTTAAGCCATGGGAGACTTTCTGTTTAATGTAAATGTTTGATGCTATTTCTTACATTTTGTATTTGTCAAATAAGCATAAATTAACATCGGTGACATAAGGTAAAAGCAAAATTACCTGAAGTGCATTGTCAAGCTTGTGCCTATTGTTTTTGAATTTTAATTCAAATTGATTTTTATCACATTCTTTAATATCATTAATTAATAATTATCATGGTAGCTTGTTCTTTCTGCTCTTGCCCAGCAGATGGTACTGTCAGCCTTATTTTGAAATATTCTGTCTTCAGAGTAATCATTAAAAACATTTTTTTAAAGATTTCTTTTTCCAAAAGTGAAGTTATTTTTAGCTCTTTTCCTTCTAAATAAAGTTTTGCCTCTTCCTACGTTGACATTTTGGTATATGCACTTGGTATAGTACTCACATTTTACCTGGGAACTTGTATCTGGAATACGTAGTAGGTAGAAGACATTCTCACATTCCTTAACCATTTCCACACATTTAGTCTAGAAACCATTTCATAGTTGTGGACTATGCAGAGAACATTGTTTAAGGTGCTGTTTTCACCTGATAGAAAGAATAATTATTGATACTTTTTGCCTAAGAGTTTTCCAACTTGCAGTCAGAATGTAGTTTAGTTAAATAAATCATTATATTGGCATGTTGTCCAGATCGATTTTTTTCGGATTGGCAAATGGAGGGCCTTGCTTAAGCACTACATATTTGCATGCTCATAATTTCTCTGAAAGATCTGAAACATCTTACTTACTATCCTTTTGAATTCTGAGCTTTCTAGTTTTTCATCACCTGCTAAAATTAGTGGGTCCTTAATGTTATCCTGTTTTATGGAAAAACAGAAGGAATACAGAAAACTGCTTGAAACTCATGAATGTGTGAGTAAACCTCGCTGTTTCAGAGAGAACAGGGTCTCCACACGTAGGTAATGGCTAAGCCTTCAATGCGTACACACAGTACAAACAGGTCGTTGTAGAAACCTATTTTGTTTGAAGCTTGCTCTCAGGTGAAAGGAAATTTTCAGTATTTGGAATGGGAATGTCCGTGAAATCAAGATGCTCTTGCTTTTTAGTGATAAAATCGGCGTGTAGCTGGTAGACTACTTGTTCAGCTCCCAGAGAAATTTCCAGTTATTTTAGAGGACTATAAATGAAGATAATGCAGAATTCTAAAGAGCAGTGGAAGAAAGAGGAAGTGTGGCATTGGGGTCAGGTGGCTCATGCTTCAGCCTTCTGTGCTCACGTCTTGGATTATAAGGAAAAGGATGTCCAGGCTATTATTTCTGGCATAGGGATATTCCTTCTCTCCGAACTGGGTGAGCTTGGGCAAGACAAATTGATTCCTGGGAAAAGAGTCATTTTCCTTTTACTAAATGTGATTTTTAAATAAGAAAAAATATGACGTAAGAATTAGTTAACACACACACACACACACACACACACACACACACACACACAGTGTGTTCGAAATGATAGCCCATCAAGTAAACTGCCAACTCTATAGGACAGGGCAGAGCAGGGTTGTTGATATCCTTCAGCAGACCTTGCTGCTTTGTTCTGTTCTCCTTCCTTGAATTCCAAAACTAGTAAAATGCAAAGGTCTTAGTATTGTTGGGAGGCTTATCAGGATATAATTGTCTAAATTAACTTTTAACATGTAATTAATTTGCTTGAAGACTATATGTGTCAGCCATTAAATAATTAATGACTTTCCTGAGCACTTTTGTAAATTTTGCCTTTCTGCTCTGTTGTCGCTAGTTTCGGGTAAATGAGTTTGGAGCCTTGGAAGTTATTACAGATGAGAATGAGATGGAAAATGTTAAAAAAGCAACTGCTACCACCACTTGGATGGTACCAACTGCTCAAGAAGGTAAGGATGGGTCATCTGCATTTTATTTCTTGCTTTTGAAAGATTCGAAATAAGAATATCAAAAATTTTATAATAGGCTGGAATTTTGAAGGCCCCGGGTAATTTTTATCCCTCATGTTGTTAGGTAAATTTCTATAATGAAACTGATAGGAGCCAGCTTTTATATTTTAAAATAACTATAAACTGTCTTCTTTCCTAATGCCAGATCTGTGGTAGCACAAGGTTAGTTGGAAATTAAGTAAATCCATGTTGTAGCCTACACAGGTGATTTAGCCAAAAGCCTGCCACTTTTTTTCTCATCTACTCCAATGGTTGTAACTAACACCTATATGCTGATGACTCCTAAATCTACATCTCCAGCCCCGACCTCTCCCCCGAGCTCCAGGCCCGTATTTCCACCTGCCTACTGGACATCTCCACCTGGATGTCCCACAGGTACCTCAAACTCCACGTCTGAAATGCAATTCGTTTTCTATTTCTTTCTCCCCTCCCCACAAACCTGCTCTTTCTTCCCTAACCCATATTTCAGTTGACAATAGCACCATCCACCCAGTGGACAAGAAAGAAATATAGGAGTCATCCTGAATTTGTTCTTCCCATCCCCATACCCTGTTACTTATACCTCTTGATTTTTATTTCCTAATATGTCTCAGATCTGGCCTTTTCTACCTATCATCTTTGCCACAGCCTTAATGTAGGCTCTTCTCAACTCTCATCTGAGCTATTGCAGATGTCAGTCTGCTTCTAATTTTATCCCCTTCCAATTGGTCCTGCACCTTGAAGCCAGAGGAATTTACATAGATTGCTTATCTGACACTTCACTGATTTCTCATTGCCTTTTTAGCAGAACATACAAAGATCTGGGTGCTGTGTGCACCTCCCTGCTCGCTTTGTCTCCTCAAGTCTCCATTTTCTTCTTTGTATGTTGTGTCCTGGCAGTGCCAGCAGCACAGAATTATGTGTAATATTCCCAACACATCATGTGGTTTCATGCTTTCTTGCCTTTACTCATGCTGCTTTTTCTGGCTCAAATGCCATTTCTCTCTTTGTCCAGTTGGTAAATTCCTCTTTGGCCTTCAAAACCCTGTTGAGGCTTTCTATCAGAAAATCCTTCTCTGACCTTACCCCAGGCTGAATGAATCACTTCTTCTGTACTACTTCTGGACGTTGTTTATGCCTCTAGTATTGCATGTATCACATTTTATTATAAATACTGGTTTTCTTGCCTCTCTTCTAGACTGTGAGCTCTCTTGGGCAAGGTCTCTACTATCATTATTAATGTCTAGAATAAATTGGTGCCTAATAACTGTTGGCTGAATGAATGATTAGCCTAACAATTCAGGCAAAAGGAGATGTGAGTTTCTGCACAATTTGGATAGCTATGATTCAGGAAATGTACTACATTGAAAGCGTAATAGATGAGATGTTGATTTAGCCAATTAAGTGAAACAAAATCATTCATCAACAGATTATAAACGTGAAATAAAAGATGATCCTTTGAAATTTTCTGAAAGATACAAATATAGAAGAGGATTTTATAGATCGATACATGCATCTTCTGAATTTAGTGACTAATGAAATTTTCTTCATTTTACTTTGAACTCTGTAGAAAAGCCTTGGGCAAGCTTTTGTTTATCCTTTCTGCAGAATATTTTTTCATTATTTGAATGACTTGAGTGATTTTTACAGAGCCCATACCCCGCAAAAACACTATCATTTGATCATTCATTCATTCAACAAACACTATTCTTTATTGTGTTGCTAACAAAATTATTAGAAGAAAAAGTTTAATTGTATTTTAGAATGTCTTCTGTCATGCTTTTAATTTGCATTTCTTCTTTTCATCTTCTAGTCTTTTCAGAGAAGACTGGGGTGCCTTTCAGGTTGAAGGATCCAGTGAAAGTAGAAGGGCTTCAGTTCTGTGAGAACTGTTGTCAGTATGGCAACGTAGATGAGTGTCTTTCTGGAGGAAACTATTGCAGCCAGAATTGTGCTCGGCACATCAAAGATAAGTAGGTTTTTTCCCCATTCCATCTATAAAATGAATTTTAGAGTCCAAAGTCATGGTGCCTGAGAATATAGAAGTTTGATGCTCTCTGACATTGGTCACCTATTGATACCTTTTTCCCAGAGACTTTTCCTTTAGGGCCACATGGGCCCTGACCCCTATATGGGACCTGGTGACGTCTGTCGTGCCTGGTCTGAGTTGTATTACTAACATTCTGCCTGCAAAACAGCCTCTGCCCCTGCCTTCAGTCTTCCATTTCCATTCATTTGATTGTTCTTCAGCTAAGAGTATTTAGTTTTTTCTGGGCTACATACACGTTTTGATGACACATTTATAGAACCATAGTTTTGTTTATATTTTGGGAATTCTTAGGTAACTCGGCTAAAACTCCACATATGGCATAAAGCTTCCACTGATTTGTAATCACCTGTGTGGAATGGCGATAGGGAAGAGTGTAGTGAGTTGTGTCACTGATGATCTGAA
The DNA here is from genome assembly GCF_003255815.1 of Theropithecus gelada. Lineage (NCBI taxonomy): Eukaryota > Metazoa > Chordata > Mammalia > Primates > Cercopithecidae > Theropithecus > Theropithecus gelada. Next base: position 154,743,586 of record NC_037671.1, read on the forward strand.
GGGGTGGACTGAGGATTATGAGACAGCGGCATCAGCTGTGACTGGCAGTGGTGTGTGACCTTCCCACTTGGGGACTGTCTGACAAAGTTCAGCTTACTGCCAAGCAGGTGTTTTTCTTGCATATCATTGTATACTACAAAGAAACGACTGGACATTTATATTTCAGTGGCGTTTCCCATGTATTTTAATCAGCACAGGCTTGGGAACTGTCTTGTTTTTCTTTTTTTTGAGACGGAGTCTTACCTTGTCGCCAGGCTGGAGTGCAGTGGCGTGATCTTGGCTCACTGCAACCTCCACATTCCCAGGATCAAGCGATTCCCCTGCCTCAGCCTCCTGAATGGCTGGGACTACAGGCACACGCCACCACACCCAGCTAGTTTTTTGTATTTTAGTAGAGATGGGGTTTCATCATGTTAGCCGGGATGGTCTTGATCTCCTGACCTCATGACCCGCCCGCCTCGGCCTCCCAAAGTGCTGGGATTACAGGCATGAGCCACCTCACCCAGCTGGAACTGTCTTGTTTTTCTTGGCTAACTGATGTTACACAGAGTTACACTTCGCCTTTTTTTGGTTGGATTTTTCATTCTTAATAACTGCTAGATCCTTGTTTGACCCTGAAAACAAGTATCTCTAAATAATTATTTTATTAGTATAGATGGTAGATGTGACAGACAAATAACTTGTTAGAACCTATTTCATACATATCGCTGGCCCCCTTTTGAAATTAATATACAGGGTTATTTTCATTTTCTGCCCTGACAGATGTCATATGTAATAGTGGTTTTCAGTGTTCCTGATATATGATAGTCTCATGCCTACAGATTTCTCCTGATAGTTAAAGATTTTTCCTTTGGAGGGTGATTTTTTTTTTTTTTTTAATGATTGTTGCATTGATGATCAACAAGTAGATGTTTGATAGGTATTGTCTCTTGTCACTATTTTGGGTTTATAAACACAACAGAGATCAGAAGGAAGAAAGGGACATAGAAGAAGACAACGAGGAAGAAGATCCTAAGTGTAGTCGGAAGAAAAAACCAAAATTATCTCTGAAAGTGGACCCCAAGGAGGATGGAGAAGAGAGAGATGATGAAATGGTGAGTGCCTCTGCCTGACACCAGGAGCGCAGGGATGCGTCTTTAGTGGGTAGCATCACAGTCACAAGCACTGCTCTGGAGCCCACTGAGTTCACATGTGGGTTCCAGGACTATCTGTGTTACTGTCAACAAGTTACGTGGCCTCTCTGCGCCTCGCTGTCTTGATCTCAAAATGGGAATCATAAACATAGTATCCTTCTCTCAGGGTGAAAAAGTGGGATGTCTTGAAATTTAGTGCTAGGGTGAAAGGGAACGTTTAAACACATTCAATCTTGTAGATGAATCTTAAATTCCCCTTGACAACAAAATGCCAATCCAATTTCATTAAATTGCAGACAGATCTCATAAAACTATCTGAGTGGTTAAAAAATGGCACATAAATATGAGGTATGTTTGGGGAAAAGCCATTCAAAATGTGTGAATTAAAACATAAATATCATATTCCTAAAGCATCTATTAATGGTCCTATAGGAAAAGGGAACTTTGAGATCTGGAAGCGTTTCCCTTAAGATCAGTACTGTACAACTGTTACTTGCCAGTCACTGTGCTGGGAGCTGAGAATACAGGGGATGCATAAGACAGATAGATGACAGAGTCTCTCCTGGCAGAGACACTGCATTCTTGTTTAGGGGGTATTTAATCTACAAACAAAGTGAACAGGAGAAATGTCACCTAGTGATAAGTGCTACGTTGAGAATTAAAATAGGGCATTAGGATAGGCTCACTGCTCTAGGTCCGGTTGTAAGGGAGCCCTCCCAAAGACAATGACATGAACAGCATGATCTCATTAATGAAGAGGAGCCAGCTATGTGAAGTTAAGGGTGAGGCGTCTTGTGGGTAGTAGAACTTCCAGAGGAAAGTCCTCAAGGTAAGAACTTGCGCAGCATGTTCTGTTCGAGGAAATAAAAGAAAGTCTGGTCACTGTAGTTTAGGAGAGGTTGGAGTAAGATGAAGTTGAAGAGGTACGTGTCGCCCAGGGCATGTAGAGTTTTATGGTAAACAAGAGTCATGGGTGTTCACTGTATTCTGAGTTTCAGGGGAAGCCTCTGGAAAGTTAAGACAAGGGAATGCTTTGATATGATGTATGTTTTAAATGACCACTGTAGCCCTGAGTGGAATCAGGGAAACCAGTTAGGAGTTTATTGCACCAGACCTGTAAGAAGGCTAAAGAAGATGGAAGTCTGTGGATTTGGGAATCAGTAGAGGTAGGGTTGTCAGAGTGTGTGAGGAAAAGAGAAAAATCAGGGATAACGCTTAGTATTTTGGCTTTAACAATTGACTGGATAATCATGTCTCTTACTGAGAATGGGAAGATGAGGGTGGAGTGCAGAACAAAGAGTCCTTTGGCCCTGATGGGTTTGAGATACTGATTAACTATCCAGATGAAGAGCCCAAGTAGGCATTTGTGTACAGCCCCATGGAGTCAGGAAGAGGAAGCTGGGGATGTGGATTGGGAGTATCTGGCCTATAAAACGACCTTGAAAACCCAGGGAAAGGGACTAGAAAGGGTAGAGAAGGGAACTGGATTGGAGGAGACATCAGCAGAGGAGACAAAGAGGTGCCGGTGAGGCGTGAGGAAAATCAGAGCAGAGTGGTCAGGCAGCTGAGGGCGGAAGTGTTTCAAGGAGCGGGGAGCGGTGTCCATGCCCTTCCAGTGGGTAATACATGGGTACGGTCTTAGTTGATAATAACCTCAGGCCAAAAGCAACACCATTTTCAAATGAACTCTATTCTTACTTTCCTTAAAAGTTATAAGGTAAAATTGAAGAAAAGAACAACAGAAAAAGTGCTTTCTGACAGCTAACTATTCACTGGTGCCAATTTCTTGAACTGTAAAGTCATAATTTTCTTTTCTTTTTGTAGGAGAACAAACAAGATGTAAGAATCCTGAGGGGTTCGCAGAGAGCGCGGAGGAAAAGACGAGGGGATTCGGCTGTATTAAAGCAGGGTGAGTTGATGAAAATAAAGTCTTACTTGTAACTTTATGGAATTGAAAATGGTTCACACAGGTGGAAATTTTAGTCATGGCAGTTAAAGTATTACTTCAGGATTTTCTTTGATTTAGTTTTGTCAATAAAGATTTGAGATTTTGAGGATAAGGAAAAAAATGAAAATTCATAACTTTCAAGTGGTTTCAGGGTAAGCATGAGAACTGTCTTCCTTCCTTCCTTCCTCCCTCCCTCCCTCCCTTTCTTGCTCTCTCCCCCGCTCCCTCTTCCTCCCTCCCTTTCTCCCTCTTCCCTCCCTCCCTCCCCCCTCCCTCCCAACCTCCCTTTCTCCTTCTCTCCGTCTCTCCCTCCTTCCCTCTCTCTCCTTCCCTCCCTCCCTCTCTCTCCTTCCCTATTTCTCTCTCCCTCCCCCACTCCCTCCCTCCCTCCTTCTCTCCCTCCTCCCTCCTTTTCTCACTCCCTCCCTCTCTTCCTCCCTCCCTCCTTCTCTCCCTCCCTCCTCCCTCCCTCCCTCTGTCCCCCCCATCTCCCTCACTCTCTCTCCCTCCCTCCCTTCCGCTCTTTCCCTCCCTCCCTCCTCCTCCTCTCTCTCCCTCCCTCCCTCCCTCTGTCCCCCCTTCCCCCTCTCCCTCCCTCCCTCCCTCCCTCCCTCTCTCCCTCTCTCCCTCTCTCTCTCTGTCCCCCTCATCAAGTAGGTGTTTCTTGCCTCTGCGTCTTTACTAAAACCTCTGTTCTTGTTCATTTCCCACAGTTTTAGGTTTTTAATGTTTCCTCTCAAAATATGAGCTCCTGGCATGGAACCTGTTTTTTTCCTTCTCTTCTCTTCTCTTCTCTTCTCTTCTCTTCTCTTCTCTTCTCTTCTCTTCTGCTCTCTTCTCCTCTCTTCTCCCCTCCCCTCCCCTCCCCTCCCCTCCCCTCCCTTCCCCTCCCCTCTGTTTTTGAGATGGATTCTCACTCTGTCACCCAGGCTGAAGTATGGCGGCGCAATCTTGGCTCACAACAGCCTCCACCTCCTGTGTTCACGTGATTCCCCTTCCAGAGCCTCCCAAGTAGCTGGGATTACAGTTGTACACCACCGCGCCTGGCTAATTTTTGTATTTTTAGTAGAGATGGGGTTTCATCATATTGTCCAGGCTGGTCTCGAACTCCTGACCTCAAGCCATCTGCCCGGGTCCACCTCCCAAAGTGCTGGGATTACAGGCGCGAGCCACCTTCCCTGGCCCTTTTTTTTGTTTGTTCCATTGTTCCTCATGCAGCATTTTATTTCCAGGAGGAAGCCGGCCCTGAAGCCCTTCCCTTTAGTATTTGTCTCGATGAACTTTTCTGCTTATTCTGTGTGGACCTTGGGTCACTTCCATAGAGGCCCTGGGGGGTGTCCCCCGCTAGGCTCTATCCCATTGCCTGCCTCAGCTCACAGCCTGCACAGTCATACTGTCCTGACAAACCAGGGCCATGGACCAGGCGCTCCTCCTCAGTGCTGGGGTGCATTCTAGCCTTGTTCTGTTAATTCCTTAAAAAATCGGAAATAGCCTCACCTGCCGCAGGCACACAGCTTAACTTTTGTGTCTTTTCAGAGCTGACCTTCTGTTTTACGTCACTGAGATGAAGGGTGTAAATTCCTCAGTTCCTCTGCGCTCTGCCTCAAAATGTCTGTTTCTTTGACCATCCTTTCTCTTGCCCTTCTTTTTTACCCCGGATGAACTTCCAGGCCCCTGGCTCTTCTGGGACCTTGTTCCTTCAGTCACATTTTTTCCATAAGTTTTCCGATTTTTTTCTTCTCTTTGTGTACTCTACCTTAGCCTGTTCCAGTCTCATCCCCAAAGTACCTTTCTCTCAACTTTGCTCCCCATCAGGCTATTATATTTTTCCTTCATTTCCAGTCTTTTTCTAATTAATCCAAAATATATAAAACGAATATTAAGTGCCTCTATTATTTTTATCACTTATGCATTCTTTTTGGACCTAAAAATCTGCCTCTCACTATATTGATTGTTTTCCTTCCTTTTCAAGATTAGCAGCCACTCAATGCACTGACCTTTCCACAGTCCTCAACTTCTTGATCTCTTAGGGAAAATTTTTTGAGCATCCTGCTTCTAGAAGCTCCCCCTTCCTGTAGCTTCTGTGGTAGTGTTTTGTCTTGACTTCCTGCTGTCTTCTTCCTTTATTCTAAGTTCTTCCACTTCCATCTCCTACCCTCCTCACTGAGGGTGCAAACCACAGTTCGGTTTTTATCTCGTTTCTTGGGAAGAGGAGCCAGGAAGAGAGACTAAGAGATACCAGCCCTGGAAGGCAGAGAAGAGCCAGGCAGAGTATCATCAGTCAGGGAAGTGTGAGTTCACAGATGAAGCACTGCTGGCTTAGATTTGGAAATTCTGTCATTTCAGTTTCGCTTGCCTTTCAGGTTTGCCTCCTAAAGGAAAGAAAGCGTGGTGCTGGGCATCCTATCTGGAAGAGGAGAAAGCTGTGGCAGTGCCCGCGAAGCTGTTCAAGGAGGTATGGGCCCTTCTAGAGACATGATCTGTAAGGGCACAGGAGCTGGGATACCAGCCTGAATTAGGATTGTTGTTTCCACTGAAATTTGACTTGAGATCATTTTTTCAGCATACAGTTTTTCATGCATGTGTTTATGTGGAGGGCAGTTAACATTGACGTGTGCGTACCTTCCCCATGCCACATGTGTGGGTGCACACTGACACATGTGTGCTCTTTTCTCTCAGCATTTTATGAGCTTGCAATCATGAATTTTAACAGGGTACTAATACTACCATGAAAAACTAGCAGATGAAGAAAAAAATCTTAGGAAATTTCACGACACGATTGTGGCTTTGAGAGATGAAAAATGAGTTACTTCAATTTACATACTATCACAACAAAACATCTAAATATGAGTCACTATATTATATTAGCTAAAATAAAAGTGTTTCGTCATAAGTGATTTAAAATCAGTTAACAATATAGATATCAGATGTAGTTCTGAGTAGCAGTCGATGTCCTTGGACTAAACCAAGGGTTGGGGTCCTGGTGCAGTGGTACACGCCTGCCTGCAATCTCATCACTTTGGGAAGTTGAGGCAGTAGGATCACTTGAGACCAGGAGTTCGAGACCAGTCTGAGCAACATAGTGAGACCCTACCTCTAAAAAAATAAATAAATAAATAAAAATATAGCGGAGCGTGGTGTTCAAAGTTGCAGTGAGCTACGATCCTGCCACTGTACTCTAGCCTGGACAGCAGAGCAAGACCCTGTCTCAAAACAAACAAACAAACACACATACAAAAAAACAAGAGTCGGCAAACTTTTTTGGTAAAGGGTCAGATAGTAAATATGTTAGGCATTTCAGAGCATGTGGCCTTTGTTGGCAACAACTCAGGTCGTCATAGCACAAAAGCAGCCATAGAGAATATGTAGACAAGTGGGCATCGCTATTTTCCAGTAAGACTGTTTATAAAACTCATGGTGCGCTGGGTTTGACCCACAGACTGGCGTTTGCTGACCCTTGGTTTAAATTATTTCATTATATTTAATCATGGTATGTAATTAATCGGCCATAGATGTATTTTTATGTAGGTACGAACATAGCAAGCTTTTAAAAAGTGATGAATAGTAAATGTTAGGATGATACATCTACATTAAGAATGTTTGATTTAAATATAGTAGTAATTACATATAAACTTGTTCTCTGTAATTATTTTCTGTAGCTTTGGTCCTTTAGAGAATAGACTTTTTTACATTAAAAAAAAAAGTTTAAATGTAGCTAATTCCTTGAATCAGTAATGAATGCATGTGATTCAAAATATAAAAGTACTACAATAGTATAAAGAATGTCTCTCATAGCCCTGTCCCCCAGGCACCAGGTTTGCCTCTCCTGAAGTAACCAGTGTTACCAGTTCTTATATTCCCTTCCTGGAAAATTATATGTTCATATAAGCAATGTATGTGTGTATATATATATACACACAGAGATCCTTCCCTTTCTGTCTGAAACCAAATGGTAACATATGTTGTATACTTTTTGGACTTTGCTTTTTTTGTTTAACTTGACAGTTTGAGGATGATTCCATCCTGAGTCATGAATCTCTTCACCATTCTTTTATAGCAATACATAGTATTCCATCTTAGGCCTGTTCTGTAATAATTTAGGTTGCTCCCTATTGATTTGCACGTACATACATATATACTTTCAAATCTTTTGCTATATGCTTTGGTGAATAATCTTCTATACCAGTCATTTTTCACATGTGTGAATATCTCTTGGGTAATTTCCTGGAATTAGAATTGTTGTGTCAAAAAGAATTTCTTGATTGATATTATGAAATTGCTAAAGGTTGTACCAATTTTCATTCTTCCTAGTGATGTGTGCATGTATCTGTTTTCCTACAGCTTTACCAACACAGTGTTGTCCAATTTTTTGATCTTTATCAGCCTGACAGGTGAAACGTATCTTAGTGTAATTTTACTTTGTATGTCTCTTCTGCATGAGGTCGAACATCTTTTCAAATATGTAAAACACAAAGGGTATATGGCATTACATTTCCTTTCCTAGGATCTATTTATGGCCTTGGTCCATTTTTTCATTGGGTTTTTAATTGATTCTTTTTCTGTGGATTTTTAGAAATTATGTATTTGGTTCAATAGTCTTTATTTTTAAAATGGTAACTATTTACATTTGTAACTAGGCCTTTGGGATAAGGGACTAAAGCTGCTGTCATTTTGCATTTTAGCACCAGTCCTTTCCATATAACAAAAATGGATTCAAAGTTGGCATGAAATTAGAAGGCGTGGATCCTGAGCATCAGTCTGTGTACTGTGTCCTCACCGTGGCAGAGGTAAGCTTTGCCTCATCTTTATTTTTAAAATAAAATGGTGATTATGGGGATTTAAAATGAGGAAAAACTGCCATTGGTTGTATTTCATGCCAGGCACGGTGCTTACTGTTTTGTGTGCATTATTTCGTTTAATCTTTATAAGAATCCTGTGCACGTTGTGGTTTTTCTCAAGCTCTGTTTTGTAGGTTAGGGAACTGAGGCTCAGAGTGATGAAGTAGTAGATACAAGATCACACAGCTTCAAAATGGTAGAACCTGGAATTGAACCAGTGTCTGTCTGATGCCATAGCCCTTGCCATAAGGAACAGAACAACAGATACTTATGTTTTGTTTTCTTTTTCAGTATTTCAAGGTATCTCTGTGAAATTTTTTAGGAAAAAAATGACCAAGCCAAATATGTAAATATAAATCTCAGTCTAATATATTACTGAGAGTGCTTTAAAAACTGTGACCACACAGCTTCAAAATGGTAGAACCAGGATTTGAACCCATGTCTGTCTGATTCTATAGCCTTTCCTTTGCCTTACTGTATTCCTTAACATAAGGAACAGACCAACAGATAGTTTTTTTTATATATATATATACACACACACACACGCACACACATATATATATATATAAGTATTTTAAGGTATCTGTATGAAATTTTTCAGGAAAAAATGACCAAGTCAATTATACATACATATGTTACTGAGAGTACTTTAAAAAATGTGTTTCCTCCTATGCTAGCCTCCTCCTTGCTCCCTCCCTTGAGCCAGAAGTCTATCTATTTAAAAAATTCCTCCCAAAAGAATAAGATAGTCTTGTGTACTAGTTTTAGGTATCATGCTATTGTTTAATTACCTAATGAACTTATAAGAAGCTTGGCTTCTGCAGAACTCAGTACCATGTGGTAGCTAGATCATGGCAGCCTCAGTCAATGATAACATACGGTTACATAGGGTATACTATGTGCCTGCGGCTAATCGAAGTACTTTTCATCTGTTAGCTCTTTTTTTTTTTTTTTTTTTTTTTTTTTTTTTGAGATGGAGTCTCGCTCTGTCACCCAGGCTGGAGTGCAGTGGCGCAATCTCGGCTCACTGCAACCTCCGCCTCCCAGGTTCAAGTGATTCTCCTGCCTCAGCCTCCCGAGTAGCTGGGACTACAGGCACGTGCCACCATGCCTGGCTAATTTTTGTATTTTTAGTAGGGATGAGGTTCGCCATGTTGGCCAGGCTGGTCTTGAACTCTTGACCTCAGACGATCCACCTGCCTCAGCCTCCCAAAGTGCTGGGATTACAGGCGTGAGCCACTGCACTCGGCCCATCTGTTAGCTCTTATTAGTTCTCAAAACAACCTTTTGAGGTAGAACCCATTCCCTCCCATTTTTCAGATGAGAAACTTGAGGCACTGAGTGTTAAAGGAACTTGCAGCTTGTAATCGTGTATTATGTAGTGAAAGGAAGTAACTGGATTCTCTTACTCATATCAGAAAACTGTTGTGGAACATTTTTGTAGATTTTATTTACAGTGAGAATACTGTCACTCTCAAACTTGATCAGACTTTGTATGTTCTCTCCTTCCTGGACTCGAGTTTTTATTAGACCCTTTTGAGTTGGAAGGGGAGGGTCAGAGTTTCTTGGTGGATGATTTGTGTTTGTCCTTTGAAGTGGATGATATTGCCCAGGGAGAGGACAAGGCGTGAGTCGCTGTCCCTGAAGAATACCATCAAGTAAGAGAATGGTGCAGGAGAAAGAATAGAGCAGGATCCTGAAAAGGAACAGCGAGATACAGAGAAAGGAACCAGGAGAGGGGCCTGCAGTAGGAACCAGGGAGACTGGGCAGTTGAAGTGGGGAAGAAGCAGTGGTGTCAGAAGCTGTGATTGTTCTCAAGGAGCCTGAGGGAATTGTGTCTTGCGCCAGGGCAATTGGAGTGTTTGGGAACAGAATTGAGTTTTACAAAATGATTGTGAGGAAGCAGTAAGTATAGACTGCTTTTGAGAAGTTTAACTGTAAAAGAGAGAGGGAATTTTTATGATATATGTCTGTTTTTTAGCTTTTGGTTTTTGCAGATTTATTTTACCTTCCCTATTTTTTATTATAAAAGTAATGTTTGCTCATTCTGAAAACTTCAACTATTAATAGTGTAAGAGTGTTTTCCCATCCCCCTTCCTTCCTTCCGTATTCCATATCCCAGAGAGCATGACCCTTAACAGTTGACTGTGTGCCTTCCAGATGTTTTCTCTGTGTATAATAGTATGTACTGCATTTTGTTTTTGACGCACACACACACACTTTTTTTTTTTTTGAGACGGGGTCTCTCTCTATAACCGAGGCTAGAGTGCAGTGATGTGAACATGGCCTCACTGTAGCCCCAACATTTTGGGCACAAGCGATCCTCCCATCTCAGCCTCTTGTGTAGCTGGGACCTCTCGTGTAGCCGTGTACCACCTGATGCCCAGCTAATTTTTTTTTTTTTTTTTTTTTAGAAATGGGGTCCTATAATGTTGCCCAGGTTGGTGTTGAAGTCCTGGGCTCAAGCAATCCTCCCATCTTGGCCTCCCACAGTGCTTGTATAACAGGCACGAGCCACCACACCTGGCATACATATTCTTTTTAACCATTGGGTAGTACTCCATTTTATGGAATTGACTTTAATTCATTTAACTGCTCTCATATTGAACAACTGAGTGAGCTTCATTTTTTCATTAAAAAATTAAAAAAAAAAAACAAGGGTCCAGTGAGCGTCCTCTTAGATCTGTAAGTAGGTCTAGGATCTATCTCTAGAATTGCCAGGTGAAAAGTATGGACGTATAAATTATATTTAAATTTTTGATGCATATTGCTACTTTTCATATTAGTTTTCTCTTTTTCTCTCCCTCCGTCCCTCCCTCCCTTCTTCCCTTCTTGCCTTTCTTTCTTTCTTTTTTTTTCTTTTTTTTTTTTTTTTGCCCCTTTGCAATGCAATGGTAAGATAACATAGTATTTGAATTCTGAAGAAGCCACTAGGAAGGTAGAGTATTGGAAGGTTCAGAGAAGAGGCCTGGGAGAAGATGGGACCCACACAATGTATGTGGAGATCCAAGTCTTAGGCAGACGGAGGAGTCTCTTGCTTTATAACAGGAAGGAGGGGCAAAGAAGTAGGGCTTGTGGATACGGGGAGCTTGTCTGTTTGGAGGCACACATTTGAGACATCTTCTTTGGGTTAGAAGACAAATTACTGGCTGAGAGTGAGGATGGAGAAAATGGGATTAAAAGCTGAAGGAGAAGGAAGAGGATTTGAAAAGACCACAGTGAAGAATGGGAGAGGGAGTTGGACAGCACCATCTAGGAGAATTGCTAGGCAGTGGCAGAGCCCAGCATTCAGGTGGAGTTGATTCTTGTTGGTTCATTTTCATTATTCGCAGTAATTATGCTCCACAAATTACCGAGTATGGACCATTGCTCTTAGGGGAAGTAGAGGGTTAGCTTCCTGTGAGCCTCTGGTCACATTTTCATCTGCTGATCAGTATGTAACCTTGTTTTATGTGTGTTTCTGTTTAAAGACACCTCATTTAAATATATATTGTTGATTCATTAAAAATTGAACTCACAAGAGCGAGCACTATCACCCCTGCCTGATGAAACTTATCTAGCACAAGTTTCTTCTCTGTAGGGCAACATCACAACCTTTTGGCACTTAGGGACACTAAACAGCACCTCAGCACTGTGTCAGGGGCCATTTTAAACAGCAGCATCACCCAAGAAAAGTACAAAAATGTAGAACATGTGGCACGAAATAGACCACACAAAAGACTCTTGTTCCCAGTATGAGAGCTGAAACAAGAAGGTAAAGCGCCTTCTTGATTGACTTCAGCTGGGAACATGCATGTTGAGTGACTCAAAAGTGTTGTCAGTCTGTGCATGTCCACGAACACTGCAGAATGTATTATTTAGGGGTTACAAATAAATTGTATCAAGTAGATGACTTCACAAATGTGGAATACAATATGCGAATAATAAAGACTGGCGGTATGTCATTTTTTCCTTCCCAGCAGCATTTACTAGACTCGGTTAGGTGGAGACAAGATGGATACCTGAAATGATGGATTGTCACCAGGCAAATATTTTGCAAAGGATATTAGGGCAGAAATTTAAAAATGTTGTCAAGAAAATGTTTTTTGAGGTATTGCTAGAAAAGGAAGACTTGTGGTGAGGGGCGCTGCTAGGGAGGAAGTAGAGGGATCAGTGTGAGATTAGAGTTTCTGTTGAGATTGAGGAAGAGGCATGCTGGGGGTAACTGGGTTCACAGACTGGAATAGGAGTATGTGTCCCAGGGTTGGATTTTTAAATGTAATACTAAGAAGCAGAGCAGTTCTTGTTGGGGACTAGATTCATGGGAGTGAGGGCTTGAAGTAGAGAGGAAGGGAGCCAAAACGCCAGGGTGTTGGATAAGTCATCCGTATGGATGATGAAAGTACTCAGATGGAAAGGAAAAGAATAAGCCAGGGCTAAGTGTTTGGGTGGTTAGCATGGGCGAAGAAGAGGAGGAGAGTTGCTTCAGCCGTGTGGCTCGAGCCTCAGAGGAGAACTGGCCTAGGATCCATGGTGTGGTGGGATGCAGCAACCCCTCCTGTGTCTGCAGGAGGTAGAGTTGGGAACATGAGCAGCCTTGGGGAAGGGCTTGAGAAGGACGAGCTAGGTATGACTGTGGGCAAGGAGGGTGAGGATGTGGGGGATTGTTTCTCAAAGCATAACTTTCCAGTGAGCCTGAGATAGAGACTGTGGGGAGAACAGAGAGAGCTTGGCTCAAGGAAGCAGAAGCTCAGAACTGTGTGCCCACGAGGAACTACAGGCTGTAAGTTACTGAAGGGCTGAGCTCTTAGGATCGGCCAGAGACAGCTGACTGTGAGTCAGAGGAGAGAAGCAGCCTTCTTTGAATGAGGTGGCTGCAGGGAGTGGCGGTATCTCCTGCCTTTCATGAGAGATTGTATTTTCCAAGGATTCCAGTCTGAGTTCTATGGAGAGACTGTTCTCTTTGGGGGGAGTCCGCTTAGTTGTAAATTTTATGTATGTGGTGTATCAATACAGTTTAATTGAAAAAATACTGATAGAAGAAAATATTAAAAGTCCATCGTTTCCATTTTGCCCTTTTCTTTTTACTACCACTTCCTAGAAGAAATCATTATTAACATTTTGGTAAATATTCATCCCGACTTCTTTTTACTGTGTGTTTATGTATATATGCATATGTGTGTATATTAATGTATGTATATAAATGCATATACTTATATATATGTATACACACAATACATATATGTATACATAATCATATACCCATAAATATACATGTGGACCCCCACATGTCTAATTTTCTCATAAACTAACTCATTCTCTGTTATGTGTTCTGCCACTTGAATTTTAGCAATATGTTTTAGAGAACTTGCCATGACAGTAACTGTACAGCTGCCTCACTATTTGAGGATTGATTGTCCTGGCTCTGCACTCTGGTCTAAGTCCATCATTCAGGGTTCTGCAGGACAGATGCTCACGGAGCGGGTAGAGGTCTGGTGTGGTATGTGTTTCTACCTGAACACATCTGCTTGTGTTAGTGGGAAGAAGTCCGAGGGGCTGAACCTTCTCTCTGAAAGCCCAGGGGGAGGGTATGATCTGGCTCAGGTCTCATAAGCCTATATGACCTTCTAACTCAGAATGTCCCTAAGTGGGGCCCTGTAGGCATATGTACGGCATGTGTTATACAGAGTACATTCTTACTAGCATTCTTAGGAGCCTGTCTCATCCAAGTAATAAACCAGGAGAGATGCTTTTCTTTCTTCCTTCCAACCCAGCTTTGGTGGAGAAGAAACGCTTGACTTCTGTGCATATGCACCAGCTGTGGTCTGCAGCATTCAGTGCAGGGCAGAGCATCCACTTTGGGGCCATGCTAGAGCTGAGTGTGCTGTGCTGGTGTGCTTTCCAGCTTACCTCGGGGACACATCCTGGTACAACGTAGGGAGTGGAGAGAGGACCTGCACTTTTGGGATATTATGCTTTGCCCCCTATCCGTGTGCTCCTAATGTGACTGAGAATGTTGCCAGAATGCCGCAGCTCAGCTCTTCCCAATGTAATAGCTTTTGTCTTTAGATTCTGGATATTTGTTTAGTTGTTTTATTGCTGTTAATGTGGGTGGTTTGATTAACATTAAGACTGTATCATGCCTGGTGTCCATGTTTATTTTTGTATATATATATGAATATTCTGGATCAAAAAAAAATAGTTCAACCTGTTTTACCTGTTTCAGGTTTGTGGATACCGGATAAAGCTTCACTTTGATGGGTATTCTGATTGCTATGACTTCTGGGTGAATGCAGATGCTCTGGATATCCACCCAGTTGGATGGTGTGAGAAAACTGGCCACAAACTCCATCCTCCAAAAGGTTTTGTCACTTTTTGTTTCATATTTTAAATTCAGTAAAAACTCATTTTCTTACATGCTACGTTAAAATTATTAAGAATTCAGACTTTATGAAAATTCAGATAGGCGCAAATTTAACCTTATTGTTCATGATGAAACCACATTTATTAAAGTAAAATAAATAAAAGTATACTCCAACTTAAGAAAATAAAGTATGTTCATATGCTTATTTTCATGTAAAATAACATTTGCATGATACTCAACTTTGGCTGCAAATGTTTACCTGCAAATTTCTGTTATTAAATACATATATCTTTGAAAAAACTGATTTGAAAAATTAGTTTAAATTAGTTTACATAACTAAGTTTAGTGTAAACTGGTTTAAACTAATTTTTCAAATCAGTTTTTCATTATATAGAAAATCCTGAGAAATTATGCGTGACCGTATAGATCTTAATATTTAGGAGATTGGCAAGAAGACTATAACGCTAAAAATTGGCTTAGGTGGGGGGTTGAACTCATAGCAATTACTTTTCTTCTATTTGAGTTCTTTATGTTATAGTCCCCCAGTGATCTTCCTATTTCATGTTTACATCAAAGTTCAAGAATAACAGATATCATCTTTTTCACTGTCTCCCTAAAGTATTCCTTAATTTTTTTTTTCTTGAGATGGAGTCTTGCTCTGTCACCCAGATTGGAGTGCTGTGGTGTGATACTGGCTCACTGCAGCCACTGCCTCCCAGGTTCAAGTGATTCTCCTACCTCAGCCTCCCGAGTAGCGGGGATTACAGGCACCTGCCATCATGCCTGGCTAATTTTTGTGTTTTTATTAGAGCAAGAGCTTCACCACGTTGGCCAGGCTGGTCTCAAACTTCTGGCCTCAAGTGATCTGCCTACCTCAGCCTCCCGAAGTGTTGGGATTACAGGTGTAAGCCACCGTGCTCGGCCATATTTAGTAATATCTTATTCCCTTCTTTTTCAGTCATTACATTTATTTTTGTTTACTTTATGTCAAAAATTAAGGTTACTAGGTTGATATTTTTGGCCTATCTCAGGACTTCAGTGCATTAGCCATCCCTTTAAGTGAAAAAATAATGGCAGAGTGGTATTTTCAGATAGCTGAAGGATTAAACAAAATCGCATAGAAAAGATGAGGGTGAGAAAGAAAATCTGTAAGCCTTTTCACGAATTGATCTTTTATATATGGTAAATTATTAGCTGTTTTTTTCATGCTGCCTTCTGGACTTTAATGAATGTAAAAGAAAGCATATTCGCAGATAAAATAAGATGCTCAATTTCCTTTTTAAAAGAAATGGTAACTTCAATGAAATTGTAAAAATTAAGGGAGGACATTTCCCTTACTGTAATTTGCCAGCATCCTTACTTCATAAACCTTTAATTGTCCTTTTTGAAGTGATAGGCCAAAAAGATTTTACCTGTTTCATTTCTATTATTTCCAACTTCCCACTTGTTCCTATAAGTTAGTCTTCCCAAAATAGACGAGGTGAGAGAAAAATAAAGAATTTTGACTACTCTAGTTCAGCATCTATACTGCTGAAGAATTCTACCCAAATACTGGTAGAAATACCCTGATAATAAGTGCCCTGGGTATAATACGTATTTGTTTCCTTATTCCTTTTCTTTATATCCATTACCTTTCATTCAGAATTAGAAAATAATAATACAGTTTGTTGAAAATAAATGTAGTCTAAATATACATAGTTATGAATTATGAGTTAAATTTTGTTTATTTAAAAAGTCATTTGATTGATTTTGGTATGTTAGAGTTAGAGATAAAAGTAGGACTGGAAAACTAAGTGTAAAATATTTTGATATTTGAATCAGTCTGTTCATATGTGCTTACTCTAGGGTATAAAGAAGAAGAATTCAATTGGCAGACCTATCTTAAGACATGTAAAGCTCAAGCTGCTCCTAAGTCATTATTTGAAAATCAGAATATAGTAAGTACATGCAAAGCATGTTTTCTTTCAAAGGAAGAAGATTTTTGAGTGTCTCATAGGATCAGTTACAAGTGATAACAAGGAACTATAATAAATTATATTGCCTTGGTAAATAGAGTACTCTTATCTTAATTAAAGTTTAAAATTAGCTTAAAATCTTCATGAATAAATATGTTTTATAGCCATATTATGGTTGTCTCTTTTATTGCATAGTAGAAGACAAGGTAGTATAAGATTCAGGTGAGATTTACAATTAAGATGCATAAAAAACTAAATTGGCTGAGATATTTTATTGTTATTATCACTTATATGGGAGTGCTCTTCAAATGGAATTCACATAGCCAGATGAAGGTAGCCCTGTTTCAGTTTACATGTAGGAGGTCACTGGAGACTGTGATGTATTTTCGCTGTAGTTTTTAGCTTTGTTTACAGTAAACAAAAGCAAAATCTGGATGTGTGTGTCTTTTCTACTTCTTGACCTGTATTCCCACTTTCCATAACATGTTCCTCCGTTGGCAGACTTGATCCATGACATTTTTCTTTTCCCAAGTTCTGATCTAATTGGAAAGAATAAAGGGCAAGCCAGTGGAAAACCAAAATGCCGTCTTTACAAATGGTCAGAGCTAAGTTGGAGAACGTGCATGGCTTGTATCTGCAGACAAATAAGCTTGATTGTGAGCCCTAGAATTGAAGAGATTTCATTCTCCTTTCACCCCCATCCCCCAAGCCCAGGGAACACTGGATTCTTAAAGAGCAGAGTGGAAGCTGTGCACCCTGCAGCTCAGCTTTCTCTCTAGTATGATCAGTTCCTCCTTCCCGGAGTCACCAGGCAGGTAGCAGTGAGTGAGACAGTGGAGAGAAGCAGTAATGTTTCACTAACAGCATTCCCTCCAAATGGAAATAAATAAATATCAAGGGCAGGAGAAACCTCCTCACTCCAAAAATCCTCCATTTGGGAAACACTGTTAACCAGTTGGTTTGAGAGCATCAGTCTAATGGCTGAAATGTTCTCTGATTTAATCAAACGCAAACCAGGTTGAATTAGAGAACTGACAAATTGTGTTTGTGTGCATGCGTGTGTGTGTGTGTTTAGGTTACTAATAGTGTTAATGGGCCAGCTTATTACTTTAAAACATCTTAATTGAGAGGGTAGTGTAATTGCCGAAGTGTAACAGTGCATTGTCAGTTGGTATTCCCTGTCAAAATTTATCCCAGGGAGGAAGGTCAGTTCGGTGGAAGACTTAGCAGCCTGGTGTCCTCTCTGCTCCAAGTTTCCGAATCCCTGTCTGGTTCTCTGATGATGACTTTGGTCAGGGATTTGATGAACTGCCTTGAACCGTCTTCCTAAATTATGCATTGCTAGCATACAACTTACTCTTGGGCTCTCCATTTCGTATCTAAGAGACACTTTTTCCACTTCTAGATTCCTCTACCTCAGAATACTCAAACATTTATGGTCAGAACTTGGATAAATTTCAGTACTTAGATCCTTAGTAAAAACTTCTGTATAGCATTAGTGCCTGTTCCATACATTCAGACACAACTTATTCTAACCTTTTCAGATACACGGCTGTCTACGTTTTTACAATGATGGTTGTATAATCATATTAAAATGAGAGATAGCATCTATCTTGCCTAAGTAGTTAGAATAATATCTGTATAATTGAGTCTGAACAGAGGTTTTTTTTTTTAAAGGGAAGGAATGACTTGTAGTGTGTCGTGATTGGCATCATTGGTATCTAGGTATACTATATATCTGCAGACAAATAAGCTTGATTCTGAGCCCTAGAATTGAAGACATTTAATTCTCTACATATATGTGTGTACATATATAAATATATATGTAGAGACAGATAGATTAAGATATTATTCGTCACAAAGGATTGTAAGAGATGTTTATATATTACTGAACCTCAAGCACTCTTACAGAACTTTTGTTGTTTTTGTTCCATGTTCTGAATGACTGATTATCTGTGGATTTCTTTAAGTTACCAACTATTTTGAATAGCTGTGTGCATCAACAGCCAATTCTTTTGCTGCTATTAGGAATAAAATGTATCTGTAGTGTTGAGTAAAAGTTGTAATAATATGCAGCCTTTCATATATGAAGATGACCTACTTTCGGTAGAGTACTCTTTTGAGAGATATTTTCAGAAGTGGGAGTGAATTTGTACTGACTCATGCACATTTTTAACTTGATTAAGTGCATATTTTGTGTGAATAATTTTCATTGTTAAGTCTGTAATCAAGAAAAGAAGGACAAAATATGAACTGTATGGTGAATAAAACTTGCCTACCTATTATAGTTTTCTAATTAAGGCATCAAAACACATGTTAAAATTAATTATTTTAAACTCTGTGGGGTGATGGATATTTTCATTTTGAGACCCAGATAGCTAATTGGGTGTAGCAGTAGGGCATTTTTATTTTTTTATTGCTGCTTGTTGGAAAGCGACCCTGCTGTGAAACTGGCATATGATTTTTAAATTATGTGAATACAGCAGTGGATGCTGGGCCTTTGAGCAGGAGGTGCAGAGAGTGTGCAGTTCTTGCGGTTGTTAAGTGTGTGCTTATCTCTAATTAAATCTGTGTGTTTCCATAGACAGTGATCCCATCGGGCTTTCGAGTTGGTATGAAGCTTGAGGCAGTAGACAAAAAGAATCCCTCATTCATCTGTGTTGCTACGGTAACAGATATGGTGGACAATCGTTTCCTGGTACATTTTGACAACTGGGATGAGAGCTATGACTATTGGTGAGACATTTTCCATTGTTGTGTGCTTTTAAAAATGTAATGTTTATCCAAGTAAACGGTTTAAAAACAGTAATAAAGCAAAGCTTGTAACAAAAAAAACCCAATATTTTGCCCCACTTTTTCCTATTACAGATTTTTAATTTTTTACCTGTTCCATATGGGATATATTTTAAATAGCATCCTTTAATTCTACTTTATGATTGGTATTTTAGTTGACTTCCTACTATGGAAGTGCAGTCTGCACACTCCACATTCCCGACATATGTTCACACGTATTTTAATCTTCCCTTCTTATTTTCATGCCCACCAGCTAATTTAAACGTTCATAATAGCTGACTACAAAATATATTGAAGAATATTATTTTTAATCCTTGCAGTTTTTGGATATCCCTCACAAAGTAGTAAAAGCAACATATTTTACAATTATGTAATTATAAAATAATTATAATAAAGCCATTATATTTTGATTAAATAGTTGGAATAAGGATTTTTCATAACAAATTCATGTTCATTGATTGCTGTAATTCAGTTTCCTGGTAAAAGGCATTTCTAAAGTGTTTAGTTCCTTCTAGAGTACACTTGAATTGAGAACATTTTAGAGAAGTAACAGATATATTTATATAAAATATGGCTCATGTTATAGGATAAGTGAATATTAACTTATGTAAATATTGCTAAATGTCAGGGAAGTTTGTTTTTTGACCTTATTTTTTAGCATCCGTGTATTTAAACATTCAGTAGACACGTCGATAATTTCCGTTACTTCTCAGATGGGATTCTTAGATACTCATAAGTTTTGCTTGCATTGTTTAAAAAAGAAGAGATGTTGAAATTCATTTGCTATTCATATTTTTGAAATGCTTTACATTATATGTTACCTACGCTTTTTGCAGAATTTTTTAAAAATGTAGACCATTAGTTCCATGATTAGATTACACAGACCCAAGTACAATTGGCCTTCTGTATCTGTGGGTTGCACATCCACAATTCAACCAACCGCAGTTCAAAAATATGAAAAAAAGAAAAATAACAATGCAATAATAAAAATAATACAAATAAAAATATACAGTATAACAATTATTTTCATAGCATTTACATCGTATTGGGTATGATAAGTAATCTAGAAATGATTTATAGTATATGGGAGATAAAGTAAACAGAAGGATGTATGTAGGTTATATGCAATTACTATGCCATTTTATAAAAGGGACTTGTACATCCTTAGGTATTGGTGTCCAAAGGGGCTTCTGGAACCATCTTCTGCTGACACCAAGGAATGACTGTGCTTTCGAGTATTTTGTTTGTTTTCCCCAGCTTTTTTCTGCAGAGCATAATTTTTCCTCATAGGACATCTTTATATTCAGTTTATAATAAAAGTTTTTCATTGAAATACAGTCAGTTTCTAACATACACAAAAGTAGAATAATAGAGCAGCCCTACTGCAGCCTTTACTCAGCACTAACAATTATCGACTTATATCCAGTATGTTTCTTCTGTATTCCTACTCCTCAAATCCCAACTCTGCAGTTGTTTTGAAATCAATTACAGATATCAGAGCATTTCAGTATATAGCTTCTAAAGAGAGGAATTAGTTTTATTTTTTAAAAAATAATAATAACCATGATATTACTAACATACTTAAATATTTCTTCCAGTTGTTTCAGTGAGTTTTTTTTTTGTTTTTAGCTTGCTGGTTTTAGGTCCCATAAGGTATACACTTTGTGATTGCCTTGCTTGACCTCGTTTGATTTACAGATGCCTATTTCTCTCCTTTCTTCCTCATTGATTGTGGCTTTTGTTAAAGACACCAGGTTGTTTGTGCTGTTGAGTCTCCCAGTTTGATTTCCTCATTGAAACCTCATCTTATTTACTGTGTTCTTCTGTTCCTCCTATTTACTGTAAATTGGTGCTTTTGGTTTTATTTAAAATTGTCGGGCCTGCACGGTGGCTTATGTCTGTAATCCCAGTAATTTAGGAGGCCAAGGTGGGAACCCAGGAATTTGAGACCAACCTGGTCAACATACCGAGACCCCTGACTACACAAAAATTTCGAAAACAAAAAAAATTTTCTATACCTATTTTGAATGGGTGAGTGCATGAGAAAACTTTAACTTTGGAAATAGTCTAAATCTGTCCTGAATCAAACCTGTTTGTCTCCTTCTGTGCTTGGTGGACTGTGATGATGGCACTACTGGGGTGATAACTGGGCTCCAGGCCTTTTCTTAATAAATGATGCTAAAACAATAACTAGAATCTGTTGAAATGAGAATATTTTGTTTTTAAAGTTGTGGTTTATTGGGGGAGAATTTTTTTAAAGCTTTTGCCTGATTTAAACAAAATAGGTGAATGTCAGTTTAATTTTTGTGGTCTCATAAGTATTGCAGTGTTTTAGAGGTATAAGTTGCCGATTTGACATAAGATGCGTTGCCTTTGAAAACGTTATTGTGGAAAAAAGTAAGGGGAGCGTCTAGAAGAATTCGCCACATTCATTTTTCGATGCCAAATGTCTAGGAAACAAACAGGAAAGATCCTGGGTTCTAGAAAAGATCCTGGATTCTAAAAAGATCCTGGGTTCTAAAAATACAAAGAAAAGAAAAAAAATTGATCTCTTTTAACTTGAGTTTTGTGCTTTTATGAGCACAAACTAATTATTTTTAGGATGGAATGTACTTTAAGAATTACTTAGACTTCCAGCTACTGACACGGAATCATATTTTGTTAATTGTCTGAAAATGAAAACAGTGTGTTCTCTTCCTCAACATGCAGTTAAGGCACAGTGGAAATTGCTAAAGTGCTCTGGAATTTCTCCACTTTTACTAAATATTATGCTCTTTGATCTTTGAATTTTGGAATGGTTTTTAAAATTACTTAGGTATGTAATTGAGGTTAGAGATTGGATTGCCTTTCCCAATTTAAAATAGTTTGGAAATGAGATATTTTTTGCTTTGAATTGAATAGTAATTCTATATCTCTTGTTTACATTAGTGGGAATTTGAAAATATATATGTGTCTGTATACATTTGTGTTACTACATGTTTAGTTGCAATAAAACATTTCTAACTTCCAAAGAGGAACATGATAAAAATGTATGTAGGATTTAAAAAGTAGTCTTCTATGAAAGGAAAATAGCATATACTAGAATAAAAATGGCTTTACCTCTGGGTTTCTTCTGTGCTTTTGTTACTGATAGTTGGTAGCTGTTTGATTCTATCTCCTTAACAGTTGGTTAGATTTAGGAATAATCCTAGATATAATAGAATATTGGCACTAGAAAGGACTTTAGGGACCCAGGAAGGTAGTCAGTACCATGGGGAGAGTAGCTCCAGGGTACTGCTGCCCTCCCACCACTGCAGCCTCTTTCCTGATTCTCTTCTCGCTGCCTGAAGTTTGGGCTCTGGGGCAGACACAATGAGAACAGACACCTCCTCTTTTCTTCCAGGCACTAGGAAGGAACCGTTCTTTTAAAAAATATTGTTTTCATGTACCCTTATCTTTTGGGATCCGGAAGGATTGACAACAGGATTTGGCCCATTGTTTAGTAGAAGGCCTGAATGAATGAGGTTGCAGCTTCAGCGATTTTTGATTCCATTGTACTTTGGTGTCCCAGTGGAGTCAGGGCAAAAATTAGCAACAAAAAGATCTATGAAAAAGAAAAGCGTTGTTAGTGAATTAGAACAAATATAGCAGTGGGCCTTTTCCTTATTGCCTGTAAGTGTAGTGTAAACTTTTTTTTTTAGAGATGAATCTCTTTTACATTTACAGATTAAGAGCAGTAGTAATTTTATGTGTCTCCCTAAAATCATGTTGAAAAGTTGTCAGTTACTTAGAGCAGTGTCAGTTAATAGGCTTGTCACTATTTGGTTAAATTTGGGAAGCTCTGGTTGGTGGTGGTGATGGGAAGGTCGTGGAGATGAATGGAACCTGGGCTGTTCTGAACTTCAGCTCTGAGGGTCTCACGGTCTGGGGAAGGAGAGAAACTAAACACCACTGTCTTGGCTGCAGGGTTAGATGGTGGTTAGTGCTTAATTTTTAGAACCAACCACTTGGAGGGGTGATGGCACTTGGAGGGAAGGACTGACTCAAGCTCACTGGAGGGCTCTTGGGGAGGGCTTCTTAGAAGACACGGGGATTTGAGCTTGACTAAGAAGGACTGGGTACTTAGAGGTTGGGATGGAATATTCTTGGCTAAGGAAAGCACTTGCTTGTGTTTCGGCCCAGGGGTAGAATGTGTTTGGGTAATGGCAGCCAGTTTATTCAGTGCATTACTTAACACTTTTAAACTTCAGTTGTCTTCTGAAAGGGATTAATAATAATACCTGTCCCATCAGGTGTCGTGGGGATTAAAATAAGAGTTTTAGGAACAGAAACTGACTTGCAAAAAGTTGAAGAGCAATAAGGGATATTAAGCAGAGAAGTTTAGTGCTGAAGGCAAATGGATCACTGCTTAAGAGGAAGTCGCCTTGACTTCTAGGGAGGGTTCCCTGCACCATGAGCATTTTTGAGCTTGGTTTTTAGGTAGAAGGCAGGAGGCCACTGTGGAGGGAGAGAGCGGTGATTTCTGAAACTATGGGTTATTGGTGGGACCAGGTCTCCTAGGAGCAGCTAGCCTCAGGAAGAAATAAACTTTCTTTTCCCCTCAGCCTGGAAAAAAAGAAGAAGTAAAAGGAAAAATTGATAGAGGGTGATGAGATGCTATCACCTTTATCTCTTCCAAGTATTCGTTGTGTTAATGAAAGATTTTAAGCTTGAAGCAAATTAATAATATTTCAAACAGCTACTGTGGGTAATAGAATTGAACATGAATTAGGGATGGAAAGGATCACTTGATGACTCAGGCTGATGAGGTTTGGGGTTTAGTAGTAAAGTGCAGAGTAGTGGAGGCCCTGAAGAGTTCACATATAAGGGGAGCCAGGAGAGTTGGGTACTGGGTAATAAATTGGCAGAGTCATCATGCCCTGGGTTATAGGCAGTGGAGAAGCCAAGTGTCCTGTATTTCTTCAAATAATCTAAACCACTCTTGCTGAATGGAGAGACTTTGATGTTTTCCGTAAGTAAGTGTCTTGCAATGTTCTCCTTTGACTCCGTCTGAAACTGCAGAGCCCAGCGTGTGTGCATTAGTTTTTGCTTAACTTTTGGCTGTGACTGACAAAACCAGAATCCCTTTCTTTTCTACCCAAGTGCTTGGTGAAATCGCTTAACCTCTTTGATTTCCGTAAAATGAGGATCTTCATGTCTCCTAACTTTATCCTTATATCGTAAGCATGGATTTTTAAAAAATAAGTTATTTCTTTGGTTTCTGGCCCTTTGAGAATTTACTGTCTCAGTCTCATTGGGTCTTAGCAGTCATTATGAATAATTTGCATTTATATGTGAAATGTACTTCAAAAATTTTGAAATGAACTTCTTTCATGATATACATAAAAACCCAAAAGAAAGGAAGAGTATAGCAGTCAATGTTTTGTCTTTCTACCTTTAGTTGTTCTTCATATTTCTTCTCAGTTACATTTCTACTTTTGAACACTAGATGGGACTAAGAGATGACTTGTTTTACAATAGTAGCAGAAAGGCTATCACAGCCTTCCAACTTTTGAGTGAAGTGTTGTTTACTTATTAAGAAAATATAAGTAAAATAGATAAAAACAGCAATATTTTTATCTTCTCTATTGAGACAGCTTCTTTGTTTTAAGTGGTGACTTTGATCAGTGTCTGGATATTATTTAAACTTTATATTAGATTCAGATAGTACAAGAATGAGTGACCGTTAAGAGGCCGCAATATTTTCCTTAATTGCAATTTATATATCCAGTAAAATCAACAGAGTCATGTTCAGTGTTTCTACTTTAAAATAAACACTGTGAGTCCGGCAGATAATTATAAAAACTACTCTCTAAGTTATATTAGATTGAGAAGGAAAAAAGTTAAATATTGTATATTTTCATTTTTTATGATGCCACCTGTGAATTAACATCCTTTCCTAATATAAAGGCAATAAGACATTAGTAATAATCCATAACCAAAATGATTTTTTAAGGAAAACACTATGGTATCTGGAAATAGAGCCCCAAAGCCTTGTTTGTATGATTTATAAAAGTACATCTTAATGAATTGTGTATTAAAATATCTTCTGTGAAAATACGTATTGTAAGAAATATAGTGATTGCAGCATGAACTTGGCATTGACCCAGCAGTGCTCGTTTTCTTTTCATATTCCTAAAATAATGACAAGAAAAATAGTTTGTGGTAGGGACAGTATGAGATAACAACTGAATAAAGGAAGAAACCTTTAAGTATTAAGAAAAAGGTATTTTCTACTGAAGTGAGTTCTGAGAGCAATCAGCATTCAGTAGTGGTTACATGAACTCACCATGTATTATTGTCCCAGGCTATGCCTTTAGAAAGGTTGGCTTGGTTGACTGTGTGCTAATCTCACCCACTTAGGACATTTTGTAGAAAATTCTTTGTTTCGCTGTTCATAAGACTTCCTTCTTCCCTAGAAACTCCAGCCACACCATTACCTTCCTGGCTTTCTGCCTTCTAGTTTCCCATCAAGAGGGCTGTGTTAAGATTTCCTGATCTCAGTATAGACTCAACAGACCTCTTAGTTAATATAGCAAGACTGGATTCCTGGCATCTTTTAGACCAACATTTTCCAGACTGTGTTCTGCAGAACACTCGGGTTCCATATGATGTTAACAGGCTGAAACATGTTGCATGTTGAGAAGAGGAAACCATAGCAAAAGTGTGAGTAGGAGCAAGGAATTAGATGTACCAGGTACGCATGCTGATAAAGAGGCTTTAGAAAAATAGATGCTTGACTGTAATAGAGATGACAGAAAGGAGAAAAAAGAGGTAAAGAAAAGAGAGTAATAGTTTGTCTCAATTCCTGGTCTCTGTTACTCTAATGGGTAACAGAAATAACATGTTGGTCATTAAGGATGATCACACTCCCTGCCTTTGTGGATTTACCCTTAGTGATGTTGAAATAATTTTGGTTTGCCTATGTACACTAAGTTTATTGTTCTACATGATTTTAATGAATCTAAGTTATAGATTTTAATGATACTATGTTTGCATTTTTGCTGTAGTTGAAGTTACTGGATATAACAAAATTTGTGGGGAAAAGAAAATTGCATGGTGTCAAATCCATATAATATTTATCTAATAAAAATCCACTTGGTATTAATATATTAAAAAGTTCTTTGGTTTAGCATTTTTTTCCAAATTAGATTGATTGTAATAAATAAAACTCTCTGTAAAGTGTTCATGATCTCTAATTTTCTTTTTATTTTACTAGTTTTTGTGAGTTTATCCTGATAATTGCAGTTTTTTAACTTGTATAACTTACAGGTGTGAAGCATCGAGTCCCCACATTCATCCAGTTGGTTGGTGTAAAGAACATAGAAGAACCCTTATTACTCCACCAGGTGCGTGTTTTTTAATGTGTCTAATACTACTCATAGACTTCAAGAGTAGGCAGACTTTTTCGGTAAAGGGCCAGATAGTAAATATTTTGGCTTTGCAGACCATGCAGTTTCTGTCACCACTATTCAAAACAATTGTAGTGCAAAAACAGCCATAGACAATAGGTAAACCATTGTGCGTGGGTGTGTTGCAGTAACAGTTTATTTACAAAAACAGGCAGCCGACCTGCAGGTGTTAGTTTGCTCACCCCGATGTACTTTCAACTATGTTAAGTATTGCCTTAGTTCATAACAGAGTCGCAAATTTTGTCTTTCTCGGAAAAAAAATAAGTTCTGTTTTAAAAGATCTTTCACATCTCAACTTGAAATTCATTTCTAGACTTTATATTAGTATATATTTAAATATATTGTCTAACCATAGAAGCAAATTGTCTAAGGCTTGAACAAGTCCAGAAAAATGGATAAGAGGGACAGCAGTTGTGTGTAGATTGGAGAACAGACTTCATGTCAGCATCAGTCCTCACAGAAGTACGATGTTCACATTTAAGTGAGAAATTGAGGCTTTAGATTTTTTTACTTAGTTTATAACTCACACGCTCACTTTTCTTTTTTCCGTCGTGATTCCTGGTTCTAAAATAGATTTTGCACCTTCATGCCGGTAGTGCCTCTGTGTTCGCTGAAGTTTTCAGGCGCTTCTGCTGTCTGCCTCTGGCCATAGGGCCTTCTCAGCTCCTTTGCTGTCTCTTTAACCGGGAACAGTGTAACTGCTGATAAACAGTGTCCTTGTTTTATATCATTTTGAGTTTCTTTTGTGTGCTAAAGGACAGATTCTGGGCCGGGCGCGGTGGCTGACGCCTGTAATCCCAGCACTTTGGGAGGCCTAGGCGGGCAGATCACCAGGTCAGGAGAATGAGACCATCCTGGCTAACACGGTGAAACCCTGTCTCTACTAAAAATGCAAAATATTAGCTGGGCGTGGTAGCCTCCCAGCTACTCGGGAGGCTGAGGCAGGAGAATGGCGTGAACCCAGGAGGTGGAGCTTGCAGTGAGCAGAGATCGCACCACTGCACTCCAGCCTGGGCGATAGAGCGAGACTCTGTCTCAAAAAAAAAAAAAAGAAAAAAACACAAACAAACAAAAGAACAGATTCTGTGGCTTCTTCATAATCAAGACAGTGTTATTTCTGAGTACATCACTACTTAAGATGCCATGGCCACTGCTGGTATGAAAAGACAGGGTCATCAAACAGAAGGTATCCCTGCACGGTAGGCGATTGCTTAGTGGACACTTACAGGAGTAATGAAGATTGCCTTCATCGCAGAGACAGGGTGAGTCCTGGGTTTACTAGCAGCTGTTTTTGAATGTAGCCTGCAGCATGTAAGCTGCAAGATTGGAGAGATTCAAATTCTATTGGAACAGCTGGTTTCATCTCACATAGAGTGTCTGATCATTTACTCACTCAGGAGGACCAGTCATTCCTGTAATAGGCAAGTCAAGTCCTATCCACTCCCCGAGTTTTCTCATATATTAAAGGGAGGAAAGCCTCTGTCTTGACTCATTTCCAGTACTATTTTGAAGGTGAAATAGCATTGACATAAATCATGAAGCATTAAAGCAAAGGCTTTTAAAAGCAAAGGCTGGACACCTATGGCTCACGCCTGTAATCCCAGCACTTTGGGAGGCTGAGGCGCAAGGATCACTTGAGCCCAGGAGTTCAAGACCAGCCTGGGTAACATAGTGAGACCCTGTCTCTATAAAAAATTTTAAAAGTCAGCCAGGTGAGGTGGCATGCACCTGTAGTCCCTGCTGTTTGTGAGACTGAGGCAGGAGGATTGCTTGAGCCCAGGAGTTCGAGGCTGCAGTCAGCTATGATTATGCCACTGCACTCCAGCCTGGGCAACAGAATGAGACAGTGTTTCAAGAAAAAAGAAAAAAAAAAAAAAACAAAGCAAGATATTAATGGTTTCATGACCCCAAATGTTGTGCTGCCTGGAAGATTTCTTGTATTCCGCCTTCCTTTGTCTGTCCTGTGGCTTACAAAATAATAGTGGCCAGTGATTGCCATAGTTGCTTCTTTGCCACTATCACCATCTAACATGGTGTGAGGATCCCTTTAGAATTCCCAGTTTGTTTTCAGTCTGTCTTTCTGTACCACCATTTTTGGTCATGATCAGAGATCTGATTAATTAACAATGAACCGGTGAACAACAGCAGGTTCCTGGTTACGTACCCTGGAAGGAGTGGTGTAAGGCGTTACCACCAACTTCTTAACGCGAGGCAAAGAATCAAGCCATGTATCTCCTTTCCTGGATGTTTATAATTCAGTCGAAATCAGTCATGCTACCACACCTGGCTTTTTTTTTTGTATTTTTTAGTAGAAACGGGGTTTCACCGTGTTAGCCAGGATGGTCTCGATCTCCTGATGTCGTGATCCGCCTGCCTCAGCCTCCCAAAATGCTGGGATTACAGGCGTGAGCCACCGTGCCCGGCTGCATATTTACTCTTTAACCATTTTATTTTGAAACAATTTTGAATGTACAGAAAGGTAGCAAGAACAGTGCAGAACTCACCTTTTCCCTGACTCAGAGACCCAGTCACGTTTGCCAGTTGTCCTAGTGATGTCATTCCTAGCAAAAGGATCTCAGTTGTCAGATCCCTCCAGCTTCTGTTAATTAGGCTCTCCTTGACTTTTGTGACCTTAATAAGTTTGAGGATTCCAGATCTGTTATTTTGTAGAATGTTACTTAATTTGAGTCGGATTGGTATTTCCTCACGATCATACGCAGGCTGTGCTTTTTTGGCAGGAATATCATAGACATAGTGCTGTGTTCTCATTGCCTTCTCTCAGGTGGCTCATGATGTCAGTCTGTCTCTTTACTGGTTTGCTTTTACCACTGATGGATCAAGATGGTGTTTGCTAGGTTTGTCCACTAATGGAGTTATTTTTTCTCTGTAACTAATAAGTATTTTCTGGAGAGATACTTTGAGACTGTGTTTCTCGTCCCAATATCATTTGCTAGTTTTAGCATCTGTTGACATTTCTAGCATGAATTATATTATTCTGACAGTGTTAAACTGTAATTTTTCTTATTCTATCATTTCCTATACAAAATTAGTTGATATTTTCCTGCAAAGAATAGCTTCTCTTATCTTCCTATTTATTTGTTCAATTTATCTATATCAGGGTAGACCCATAGATTACTATTTTTATCAGTCAGTTATAATCGATTGCTAGCATTATCTTCATATTCAGATTTTCTCCGATATTAACCAGTTATAACCCCTTTAGGCACATTTCAATGTCCTTTTGAAATGTTCTTATTTTTTGAGAACTTCTTATTTTATGGCACAGCTAGGCTTATCTCATACTTTCCCTGACCCCACCGTAGAGTCACCCATTTCTTCAAGGTTCCATGCTTTTTAGTAAAGAATGATATTTAGAAACTAAGATCTGAACACTAAGTGTGCTTATTTACTACAAGATTGTTGGTGTTTCCAGGCATTTCAGCTAATATAGCTAGGAAATACATGTGTATACATATATACAAAAATGTATGTTTATATCTATTTCTGTATCTGTTCATATATTGAAAACTGTGAATTTATACCATTAGTTCCAATTCAAATCCAACGCATCAGCTTCATTCCAGTTTCCCTCAAACCTGGCTAACATTATCTCCAATATATTTGCTGCTTTTCTCAGTTCCCTCTATGTGGCTAATTTCCCACCATACTGGACCACTGTTTATTCCTGTTCATGCCTACCTAATGGATTTGGGACCCTGGAGGGAACAAAAGAGGGCAGGAGGAAGGAGAAGATATTTTTACACATTCTATGAATAATGTTACATCATTTGTGCGGGTTTGTTGGAACTAACAATATGGAGTTATATCTGGAATTGTTCACATATTAATAGATATAAATCTACCGTGTTCTTTTTAATAAGTACTTTCTGCTTATGTACACTTTTTTGCATATTTGTATATTGAAGGTCATTTAACTTACTTAATTTTCACATTTACAAACAATTGTGTGTTGCCTTTATTACATATGTCAGATTTTTCTAGATTCATAGAAACAAAATTGCTAAAGGGTATTTGTGTGTCTGTCTTGTAAGACTATCCGCATCTGAAAATATAAATTATATATATCTATAAAATTTTCATTTTAAAAGTAATAGAAAAATGATCAAGACGAAAACAGTTTCATTATTACTAATAGCTGTGAATGTGTGAGTAAAGTTGTCAGGTATATATGAACATAATTTTCTAGATTATAATATTTTATACTTTTTGTTGGACAATTTGTTGTTCTTGCTGTCATTTTGGTTAAACCTCATAGGATTTACATTTTTCTTTCATAGGTTATCCAAATGTGAAACATTTTTCTTGGGATAAATACTTAGAAGAAACCAATTCTTTACCTGCTCCTGCAAGAGCTTTCAAAGTGGTAAGATGATACATTTTATACTATTTGATTAATTTGTGTGGATGAGATCATTTATTTATTGAAATTTAAGAACAGAACAAGTGGTATTAGTAAACCAGAACAGGAATGAGAAAAAAATAGAGCACCAAATAAGATGTTTTTGAATTTTTACAGTTTGTAAAGTCAAAATTGTTACTGGGATTTTTGTTGTTGTCATCCAAAAAAATGCTTTGATTTTGGACTTTAAAGTCTCCTTGGAAAATAATTCTACTTGATACTATGTGGGGCCAGTTATAGCAATCTTGTCTTTTTAGCTAGATATTCTAAAAGACCAGAACAGAACATGAAAATATTTTCCAATAAAAAACCATTTGATAATTTATTTGGATTTGTTTATGGCAAGCTGAGATGCTGTTTTTTTTTTTTTATTTTATTGCTATAGATCAGCATGTTTAATTACCAAAATGCAAGATCATCCGCTTTTATTACAGTATCTTTCTAACCCAGGGTCATTGCTTCTTGCATATAAAGTATTAAGATTCAAATGAACCTCATTTTTATGCAAGGAAGGAATAAGAAGTGAAACATATTTCTTATTTTTTCATCTCAAGTAGCTTGCTTTATAATTTATATTTCTCATGAATTTAATGGAAGAGAAAAATATATCAAATATTTATTTTTTAAAATGTGTCATGATTAGCTTATGGTAAATAATTTTCTTTAGTGATCCTTTTATGTATAAATTGCTAGGATTTTTAATGTTAGAATTAATTATTAGGTATAGGTCCAAATTTAGAAGAAAGAACATAAAAAATTTTAAGAGCAAAACCATAAGGCATGAAGAGAAACTATATCAAAAAATGTGTGTAATTTCATCTGATAGCAAGTTGAAGATTTAAAAAAGAAAACTGTTTAGAGTTATGCCGTATTTATGAATTTTTATCCACGCTCCCTCCCCCCTTTAACTTTAAACTCTTGTCTAATGGGAAGCAGAGCTGCATTACACTTCACTTTAAATGAATACAATTACATTAGGATCAGCCTACATATCTAGTGTCACAACAGAGAGAAAACAGATTTCTCTAGTTTGGTCTTTTGGTGTCTTGCATTGACTGCTCTGTGATATTTACATAACATACTTAATTTTGATGGCAACCCTTTTTTTGTTGTTTGCTTGAGTCAGAGTCTTGCTGTGTTGCCCAGGCTGGAGTGCAGTGCCACAATCTCATCTCATCTCACTGCAACCTCCACCTCCCGGGCTAAAGTGATCTTCCCACCTCAGCTTCCTGAGTAGTTGGGGCTACAGGCATATGCCACCATGCTGGGCTAATTTTTGTATTTTTCGTAGAGAAGAGGTTTTGCTGTGTTTCCTGGGCTTGTCTCAAACTCCTGAGCTCAAGCAATCCACCCACCTCGGCCTCCCAAAGTGCTGGATTACAGGCATGAGCCACTGCATCCTGCCCAGCAACACTTATACCCACTTTACAGAAGAGAGACCTGCAGCTCAGAAAATTAACTGATTTGCCTAACGTCATGTCAGACAATCACCTTATCTTCCACAGTCTGTGACTTTTTCAGAGGCTTATAAGTTTCTGCTGAGTACTGAGGCGTAGGTAGCTGTCGATTCCCCCAACCCATTCCCGGTTCTGTCCTTTACGTTTGATTGCTAATTTTCTGTTTTAAAGATATCTTCTGCTTTTTGCCCCCATTACCACTTCTAATTTTGGTGTCTCATCTCAACCACTTTAATGTTCTTCCTTTCTCTTTTTAAAGACAAATTTTATGCTTGTAGATTTTTGCCAGTACACCTCCAACTAATAAGAAAAATGTCTTGTCTTCCCTCTGAGTAATCAAATAACTACAGTATTTTGAATTTTACTTTGCTATTTCCCTTGCTCATGCATCTGTGTTGGAAGTTTTTGACAGACAGGGTGAAGTTCAGAGCTACTCTGGGAAGTTGAGAGTTTGAAAGGCTGGTTCTCTTATTTTCTTTCTTTATTTCAAAAATGACAGCAAGTTCTAACCATTTAAAATTTTTCTGTCTTCTTTTATGACATCATTCTCTAAATAGCTCAGCTATTTCTTTTTTTAATTTTTATTTTTTGAGACAGTCTCCCTCTGTTGCCCAGGCTGGAATGCAGTGGCACAGTCTCGGCTCACTGTAACCTCTACCTCCTGGGCTAAAGCAATTCTTGTGCCTCAGCTTCCCAAGTAGCTGGGATTACAGGCATGAACCACTGTGCCCGGCCAGCTTTTTCTTAGACAGGTGCATGCCACCATGTCTGGCTACTTTTTGTATTTTTAGTAGAGACAGGGTTCAGCCATGTTGGCCAGGCTGGTCTCAAACTCCTGGCCTCAAGTGATCCACCCGCCTCAGCCTTCCAAAGTGCTGGGATTGCAGGCATGAACCACTGCGCCCGGCCAGCTTTTTCTTCTTCTTCTTCTTCTTCTTCTTCTTCTTCTTCTTCTTCTCCTTTGTAACATCAAGTTTACCTTCTCTTCCTCTTTATCTCACTGTGTAAAATTTTTTGTTACGGCAGAAACCTCCTCACGGATTCCAGAAAAAAATGAAGCTTGAGGTCGTAGACAAAAGGAACCCCATGTTTATTAGAGTAGCAACTGTGGCAGACACAGATGATCACCGAGTAAAAGTAAGTGTTCTGTATGGTGGATTGGCTTTGTCTTTCATTATAGACGTTTTGGATAAAAACTTTGGTAGATACTTAAACTTGTGAAGTCCTGTAATTAGCAAAATCATAGGAATATGCAAAATAATTGGCTGTGCATCTTTGTAAATCAGCATTCTTCCAGGTTTGTCCTTTAATCTGTGTAAAACAATTTATCGTTAATTATGAATGACTCAATATTTTGAGTATGTATTGGGAGAAAGAAAGTAGATACCACACATTAAAGTAGTATTATATTCAGAAGAAAAGATATATCGTTCTCTGATAGTATGCCCTTTTTTAAAAAAAATTAAAGATTAATGTTTTTGTGGGGTAGATTAGTAGTAGTCTTTTCAGAGGAACATCCTGTCTCTTAATATAGGCCAAGTAAAGGTAAATAATTTCATGAATAAAATCAGATTTTAATTAGAGTAATAAAAGTCAGATGCCTCTTAGAAAATAAGCAAATGTTTAGGGAGATGGGATCAGCTTGTTATGTCCAGCCATGATAAAGTGAAGTGGACTTCAGGAAAGGAGCCGGAAGAACTCATCTCTGTTTCTGACTTAAGCATTAACTTCACCCTCAAACTGGAACAATGCCTGTTCTACTTACTTCATACAATTGTTTGGAATTCCTATTAGGAATAATAATGGTTACAACAGCAAGACTTTAAATGTACATGATGTTTTACAGGGTAACTCTGTTCTCATGTTATTCAACATTTGTGGGAAGTGTACATTGTTACTACTTTTATTGATGAGGCAGAGGCTCAGAAAGGTTAAATGAGTTGTTAATTACTGGCAGTGGCAGAATGACATCTCAGTTCTAAGCTCTAGGAGTCTAAGTTTATGCTCTTTTTAAAAAAATTACATTCTCAACTGTCTCATTATAATAAGATAGTATATAAGAAAATAAATTATAAAATAACATGAAAAACTACACAAATGTGGTGTTTCTATAGAATAGAAATTTTAACATTTAATTCACTGTTAAGATTATAGAATCATGTAGCATTTTAGAAAATTTTATAAATGCAAGACCTGTGCTTACCATTTTTTCAAGTACATTTTCTTACTATATTTGGTAGTAAAGTAAGTCATAAAGCAATCAGTATTTTAGAACTAGAAGTATTTTTTAAAATAAAATCTAGACTAGTAATCAAATACATTTACAATTAAGCACAATATTACTTTTATAAATCAGATTGCTCAGAATTGAAAAAAATATATTGGTTTGAGTGCATGAAAATTTAATTATCACATATGGCTGGTGGGAATATAAAATGTCTCAGCCTTTCCAAAGAGCAGTTTGGCAATAGGTTAACAAAATCGTAGAATGTTGTTTATCCTCTCATTTAAGAATGTTAAGGGAATAGCCAAAAGGAATATGCAAAAATGAAAACTCCCAGGAAAATATATCAGTGCTGTTTATAGTACTTAACATTGGAAGCAACCGCAGTAGCTGATGGGTAAAATGTATTACTCTATATCTACATGATGGTAAAATTAAATACTTTCAAAGACTATTTAATATCAGCAATTGAAAAATTCAGGTTTACATTATGTTTTGGTATCTGCTATTGTTTATTTTTACAAGAATACATATATAAGCAATTCTGGAAAGAATCCTACCAAAGTAATGACAGTGCTTCTTTCAGGGTGCTGAAACTATAAATGATTAGGTTTTTTAATCGTTTAGTTTCCAGAATGTAGATTACTTTTATAATTAAAAACGTAGATCAACTCTCTTACACATGAGAAATTTTTGGCCCAGAGAGGTCAAGTACGCTAAAGTGGGTAGTTCAGTTAGTTAACAGGAAAAGTGTAGACTAGATTCCACCTCTTACTTCTAGCTGGATTCTCTAATACAACATCCTGGTCAGTCTTTAACACCCCAGAAATAGCTGGCTGTGAGGGCTACAGTTGACAGTTATCTTTTGGTGATTACTGGAATTAATTTCATAGCTGAAGATGAACCACGGAACAAACATCTTTGTATTTACGAGGTCTTTAAAAGGCCTGTATACAGGGGTCAGTGACTAAGTTTCAGAAATCATCAGAAGCTTCTGAGAATATAAAAAGCTTGCAAGAGTAGGAGTTTATTTAATAAATGGGAGATTAAACAGCAGGAAAGCTCATCTTTTTCAAGAAGGAAGAAGAGGAAAATGTAGACCAAGTTATTAGTGTAGCTTAATATTTTAAGTTTTTCAGTGATAAAATCAACTCTTGAGTAAAATCATCTTTTAAGATTACATATTTCACACCTTGAGCTATTATAGTAAAACATTTAAAATTGTTCTATATTTGATCAGATGCCATTGAGGAAAAATGGCCCAGAATGGTTTTGCTCTCATTTATGTTTTTAGTAACAGAAGATTATTCCTGCCTCATTCCTTCCCACTCCCCAACCTGGCTCCCCGGAAGCAAAAACGGTCGGCTCTTTTAGCTCTTGCTTAGGACCTTTTTATCTGTCATTTTCTAAAAATATTACCTATGTTCTACTCTTTCTCAGCTCATCAACTTTACATATGGTGTATTTTCTTCATGTTGTGGTAATTCGAGATTTAGATCTTGCTATTCTTCCCTTCCCCTTACCTTTTCAGCAGTTATTTTACATAGTTTGGTTCTCATTCACTGTTGAGCAAAGTAATTTTTTCCTTGTGACTGTTTTTCTGGGAGTCAGTAATTTGTTCATAATTTAGTTTTTTTGTCTTCTTAAATTTTTACAAGTGTGACAGTGGATCTCACATGCCTTTGAGTCAAAAGCTCAGTGTATTTTCAATACTCTATCTTTTTATTATTATTATTATACTTTAAGTTCTAGGGTACATGTATACAGTGTGCAGGTTTGATACATAGGTATACATGTGCCATGCTGGCACCCAATAACTCGTCATTTACATTAGGTATTTCTCCTAATGCTCTCCCTCCCCCTGCCCCCCCCACCCCACGACAGACCCCAGTGTGTGATGTTCCCCGCCCTGTGTCTAAGTGTTCTCATTGTTCAGTTCCCACCTATGAGTGAGAACATGCAGTTTTGGTTTTCTGTTCTTGAGATAGTTTGCTGAGAATTATGGTTTCCAGCTTCATCCATGCCCCTGCAAAGGACATGAACTCATCCTTTTTTATGGATGCATAATATTCCATGGTATATATGTGCCACATTTTCTTAATCCAGTCTATCATTGACGGACATTTGGGTTGGTTCCAAGTCTCAGCTATTGTGAATAGTGCCACAGTAAACATACATGTGCATGTGTCTTTATAGTAGCATGATTCATACTCCTTTGGGTGTATATCCAGTAATGGGATGGCTGGGTCAAATGGTATTTCTAGTTCTAGATCCTTGAGGAATTGCCACAGTGTCTTCCACAATAGTTGAACTAATTTACATTCCCACCAACAGTGTAAAAGCGTTCCTATTTCTCCACATCCTCTCCAGCATCTGTTGTTTGCTGACTTTTTACTGATCGCCATTCTAGCTGGTGTGAGATGGTATCTCATTGTGGTTTTGATTTGCATTTCTCTGATGACCAGTGATGATGAGCATTTTTCACAGCAAAAGAAACTACCATCAGAGTGAACACGTAACCTACAGAATGGGAGAAAATTTTTACATCAATACTCTTTTTTTTTTCTCTAATTCCTTCTCATAGTCAGCAGCCACCTATTCCACTCTGGGTGGAAATACTCTAAGCCTGGTACAAAGCTTTCATCCTGACACTTCTCTTTACTGACAGACTAGGTTGTGTTTCATTTTCCTGGATCACATACTTTGTTTTTCTTGAGTTATCCTCTTATCTT
This sequence comes from Theropithecus gelada, assembly GCF_003255815.1. NCBI lineage: Eukaryota > Metazoa > Chordata > Mammalia > Primates > Cercopithecidae > Theropithecus > Theropithecus gelada. The sequence continues at coordinate 154,780,860 of NC_037671.1, forward strand.
GCTGACACACATCTTTTCATATCTTCTGTGGGATTTTGATTCTAGGATTAGTTTATTTCTAAGCTTAAGAAAGTAGATTCATTGCGAAGAACATTATTTGAAGCACATATATATACTTTTACTAACTATGTTCTATTTCGTTATATGAATATACCATAATTTATTAATCAGTCTCCTGATGGTGGGCACTGTGGTAACTTCTAGTTGTTTTCTAATACAAACAATGAGTTACTGAGATTATCAAGTCAAAATTAATGTCGTTTAAGTGCTCAGCTGTTATTGCCCAGTAGCTTTCCAGAAATATCTCAGCAGTTAGCACTCCTGTCAGTGGTCTATGAGAACACCCATTTATTCTCATTCTTAATCAGCTGTAGAAATGACCAAAATGTGAACATTTTTGACAGGCCAATAGGAGAAGAATTGCATCTTGTGATTTTAATTTGTAGTTTTTTAATTATAAGTGAAAGTGGTTGTCTTTCTTCTTCTTTTTTTTTGAGACAAGGTCTCACTCTGTCACCTAGGCTGGAGTGCAGTGGTATGGCCTTGGCTCACTGTAGCCTCAGCCTGCTAGGCTCAGGTGATCTTCCCACCTCAGCTTACTGAGTAGCTGGGACTACACTTAGCTTTTTCTTTTCTTTTCTTTTCTCTTCTTTTTTTTTTTTTGGGAGAGATGGGGTTTGCCAAATTGCCCAGGCTGATCTCGATCTCCTGGGATCAAGTGATCCTCCCTCCTTGGCCTCCCAAAGTGCTGGGATTATAGGCATGAACCACTGAGCCTGGCCTCAAATTTATTGTCTTTTCATATCTTTACTAAGCATTTATATTTATGTTTCAGATAATGAGCTATTTGTATCCATTTTTCATCTTTCCATTGGGTTTTTCATCTTTTTGTGCTGTTACATCATATTTTTATAAATTGAGGAACAGAGTTCTTAACACAGGTGTTGCAAATGCATTTTGGGGAGTTTCTTGTGGGTCTTTCATTTTAGTTTATAATACTTGCCATTCTGAAGCTTTAAATTTTCATGTAATCAAATTGATCAGTCTTTTACTGCTTTTGAGTTTGGTGTTTTGCTTACAAAGGCTGACCCACTCTGTGATTACAAATAAGTTCATTCACACATTCTTCTCAAATGTTTATTGTTCAGTTTTTAGTGTTTTGACTTTTTTATACATCTGGCATCTGTTGTCTTGTAAAGAATGAGAGGTTCGTAGGCTTTAAAAAAGAAATCTAACTGGCAGACTTGTTTTGTTAATACTCTGTGATCAGTGGATATAACTAGCAAACTTGATTTAAAAATAAAATATCTAAAGCATTTCAGTATATCCCTTCTTCCTAAAAGGTAAAAAATGTATAATAACCTAAAAGAAACATAATCGATTCCTAGTGACCATCACTAGAAGACTAACTGCCCTTTCACCCAATATAAAGCAGTGACTGCTTTATAATAAGACATATCTTTTCACACTCACTAAGATACGGAAGGAACCTAAGTATCCATCAGTTGAAGGAATGGATAAAGAGATGTGGTATATATACACAATGGATATTATTCAGCCATAAAAAAGAATGAAATACTGTCATTTGCAGTAACATGGGTGAACCTGGAGGACATTATGTTAAATGAAATAAGCCAGGCACAGAAAGACAAATATTGCATGTTCTCACTCATGTGTGGGAGCTAAAAATAATTGAACTCATGAGGACAAGAGAGTACAATAAGGGTTGCCAGAGGCTGAAAAGCATAGCAGGGAGCAGGACATAAAGTGGGGGTGGTTAACGGGCACAAAAATACAGTTAGATAGAATGAGTAAGATCTAGTATCTGGTAGCATATTAGGGTGACTACAGTTATCAATAATTTATATATTTTCAAGTAGTAGAACTGGAATATTCATAAAACAAAGAAATGACAAAAGCTTGAGGTGATGGATACCCCAGTTACCCTGATTTGATCATTATACATTATATGCCTATATCAAAATGTCACATGTACTTCATAAATATATACCCATAATAATTTAAAATAAAACAATAATAGAACACATATTTGAGAAAAACTAATTATTCGCAAGGAAAAAAAATGATGTCTAAAAACACCCTGGGTGGAGGGATATTTTGTAAATTGAATGTGTGTTTAGCAGTGATTGAATTTTTTTTTTAAGTCTTTTTCAACACAAATCCAGAAGGCTTGACATTTACTTGAAACGTCCTCCTTTCCTCTCCTTCCTCTCCACTTTCCCCTCTCATCTTCCCTCCTTCCCTTACCCGAATTTTTAACTCCTTCTGCATTTTTATTGGGTGCTTGATGTTGATCATATGAAGATGTTGTAACAGTTCCTGTTCTCATGTTGCTCATGGTGTTGAGAAATACACATAATATGTCTGTAGAACTATTGGCAGAGCATTTATGACTGGTTATATAATACATTGAAGGTGATTCAAAGATGTCTTTTTTTTTCACATTATGAGTGAAGTATTTTGAATAATTGAACTGATTTATTGGGTTTTAAATCCTACTATATATGTTAAAATGAAAATGGTTATGCTGTGGGCAGAACTTTGATTACAGGAATTTTTGTGACTTAATCTGTACTGTTAATGTCCTTGTGTCATCCAGGTTCACTTTGATGGCTGGAATAATTGCTATGATTACTGGATAGATGCGGATTCTCCTGATATTCACCCTGTAGGCTGGTGTTCAAAAACAGGACATCCCCTTCAGCCTCCTTTGAGTAAGAGACACAAATAGCTTGTATAAATGTTTCCATTTCCATAAGTAACATTCTTAAGATTTCATCCTTAGCCCTTCTCTTTCTCTTCCTCTCTCTACTGATGTTTCTTCTCTATGTAATCCTTTCCTTTTACTACATTTTAATTACCATAGTCACAGAAATATAAATAAAAAAAAATGCCTGAAAAAGTAAAGCGTGTATAGACATTCTGTTTTATTTAGAAGTAAATATCACCTCTTAAAATTCATGTTAAATTTTCGGAAGACAATTTGTGAGACTTTCAAAATTTATTGTTTCAATATTAGCGTTCTGATAGTAATTTTATATGATAGCTTTGGTAAATGTTAACATTGGGAGAAACTGGGCAAAGTGCAAAAGAGATCTCTTTCTGTATTATTATTTACAACTGCTTGTGAATCTATAATTATCTTAATACAAATCTCAGTTAAATTCAAATTTTAGAAAAGATACATGGAGAACTTAACATACCACGACCTTAATTTTGGAGGAAAATGTATACATTATAGAAAAAAATATGTAGGAAATACAATAAATTATTATCAAGTTTTTAAAAAATTTAGTGTACTTCCTGTATCCAGTGACGTCACTTCTGGATGCTACATACAACCTGCATAAGGGCACATGTACGTGGCATTCAGTGTAGCATGTTTAGAATAACAAAGCTTGGGGAAAAATATTAGTTAAATAAATTGTGGTGCACTGTGCTGTAGAAACTATGCAGTAGTCACAAAGAATGTTAGTATTGCAACAGAAAAATTTGTAAGACAAGAAGTTAAAAACCAAAGAAGGATATTGGGCCTTTATGTGGCAAAATAAAACATCTATGTTATGCCTTTTATGTGGCAAAGTCAAACAAAACCGAATGTGTCTGAATGCTTAGAACAATTTCCAGGAGAGCCCACACTAACCTCAGTGGTCAGAATGAGGGAGGGTCTCTGCAATGTAGAAGGAAGAGCATGGAGGGATCTGGAACTGTCATTCTGGATTCTTTTGTAGCACTTGAAGTGTTCACGGTATGTGAGTAGTCATGCTTTAATTGTGTTATTTACTTAATAAAAGGTGTTTGACTCTTCTTGTTAATTCATATTTAGATGTCTTTGGACTTTATGGTGTTTTGAAAGATTGTTAGATCAGAGTTTACCATTTCGTTGTTGAAGAAAGATAACTAGTGTGAACAGTCATAAGGAAAAACCTTTAAACGTAGTGTCTTTTAAAATATTTTTCATTTTTATAGGATCTACTTTTTCTGTTTATATATGTTGTATGTTGATTCAAAAATTGGATTTTTAGGGAGTCTTTTTCTTCCTTATTCTGATCCCAGACATTTGACTCTTAACAGATTTTTGCTTAATATTTTGCCCCTTCTTTCTTTTCTTTGCTCTTTCATAGGCCCCCTAGAATTAATGGAAGCTTCAGAACACGGTGGATGCTCAACCCCGGGATGTAAAGGGATTGGCCATTTTAAGAGAGCAAGACATCTGGGCCCTCACAGGTATGTGGTAGCTGTCACTGACGTGGTCAAATATAGAGTACCTGTTCCATATACATGTATATATAATGAATTTCATGTATACTAAATTGATGTGAACTAATTTTAAATTCAGATCCATAAGAAATGTGGTTACCATGGTGATCATGTAAAAATGAAGGGAATATCTATAGTAAAATCTTCCTGGGAGAAAATGCATTCACGGTTTAAAATGGATTTACTCTAGCCTTTTGACTTTTCTTGGCAACCTGACTAGTTTTACAGATACTTAATTTCTGCAATAGTTATTTTGCATTGATCATTAATAATGAGAAGAACTGAGACTCTGTTGATATCATTTGGTAGAATATTATCTGATTCGGTGACTCAATAATTTGAATAATGAGAGCTGAGATTATTGTAGATTAGCAGCAAAGATCACAAAAGGCACAATATAAATAGTCAAACATGAGAGTGCATTGGTCCGAAACACATTTTTTAAATATTTTTATCTTATCCCTAAGTAACTTTAAAACGAAACCAAATTTATACATTTGAAATGTGATGTATTTGGTGATTTGGGGATCTTTGTAGAGAGTTAAAAATATTACTGAAGTACAGCTACTTTGGAGGCTGAGGTGGAAGGATCACTTGAGTCCAGGAGTTCGAGGTCAGTCTGGACAACATAGCAAGATCCTGTCTCTTAAAAAAAAAAATTACTGAAATACTAAGAAATTCCTGTCATTCAACTGGCATTTTTAAGGAATAAACGTATCACCTATTTAGGTATATTTTAAAATAATAATTTGTCGGTAAAATGTTCTGACTACTTAGTAATTGGATTGCCCAGTAAGAAAAATGATTCCTTGTTTATCTAGTTTGTACAGGTTGTGAATCTAGGTCTTTAAAAATTTTGAAGATTACTGTACCTGTTCCTCCAAACGTTAATAGGAATTGCAAAATTGGTGTGATTATTTTCATCTGGATATAGTTTTCCCTTTTTTTCATCTCTGCGACCTTCAATGCTTCTTAGCTTCCTTTTTCAACATTCTCCTTTCTGTTTTATGAGGTTCAGTATGTTCCAGAGTGAGAAGTCTGAGCATAGACAGGATGATGATTCCATTTGCAAATCCTTTTTGTTGCTTGTCTGACTGCAAACCAAAAGTTATATGATACATCTTAGAAGTTATTAAATATTGCCTAGTGAAGGCAGCTGGATTTTCAGCTATTATGTAAATCTAGATGCCCGAAATAATTCATGAACATACTAAATTTCCAATATTATTTTAGTTGTTTTGTGTTGCTATAACAGAATACCGTAGACTGGGTAATTTGTAAAGAAAAGAAATTTATTTCTCACTTTCTGGAGGCTGGGAAGTCTGAGATCCAGGGGCCAGCATATGGCGACGGGCTTTCTTACTGCAGAAGGTAGAGGGCAAGAGATCATGTGTGAGAGAGCCAGAGAGGGCCAAACCTGCTTTTATAACAACCGCTCCCATGATAACGAACCCACTTCTGCGATAATGTCATTTATTCATCCAGGAGGGCAGAGCCTGATCACCTTAGTATTGTCACAGTGGCAGTCAGATTTCAACATGAGTTTTGGAGGAGGTATTCAAACTGCAGCAATATGTTTAGAAACTCATTCAGTAAATATTTTCGAGCAGCATTTTTTTCAACAAGAACTAAGATTTATTGAGCATTTATTTATTCTGTGCCGGATATTGCTTTAATTGCTTTACATATCTTGGATACTCTTCATAACAGCCCTATGATGTAAGAACTGGTTTTCCCCCCACATTTTGGTGAGGCCACCGGAGGTACTGGGGAGGTTAGTAACTGGCCTTACTTCACAGCTGCGGAGAAGGGAACCCAGTGTTGCTTAGGGGTCTGTGCTCTGGACCACTCCTCTCTAATGGCCTCTCAAGACACTACTCCATAAATTAGTCACAGACCCAACCTTCAAAGAATTCACAGGCTGATGGAGCTATAAAAGCTGTACATAATTTAATTAAAACCTAACATAAAAAATAATATCAGAACTTTGGCACACATCCCTTTCTGCTGTACAAAGTGTTGGTTGGAGCAAAGAGAATTTGCTCAAGGTGTGTAGAAAAAAAACAAAGAAAATTTTTAAATGAGTCAATACTAACAATATGTTGTTGAGGTGCAATTTGAAGATTAAACAAAACTTTTTTTGGTCTTCTGGAAGGAAGACACACCTTACGGCAGTGTCCGTGGTCTCCTTAGGGCTGCTTTACGTTTGAGTGGAGAGGTTTGTCTTTCACAGCAAGGTCCATGGTGACGGTTGTGTCCCCTCCTTGATGGCCCAGCCATTCATCAGGACTGCCTTTCCCCAAGTGTGCAGGTGGACCTCTGAGGGTTCCTCTGCTGGGCCACACCCATTTCACCAAGTTTCAGTCGTTATATTTAGAGCATTTCTTCACAGATGCAGTGTTGTGCTTGTTAAGAGGATTAGTGGAAGACTTTATAGAGAAACGTGGTAAGGAACCCTTTCCAGTGGAATTGGAATCATAATAGAGAATGACTCATTTTCTTGGAAGGAGAGGCAGAAGTACACCTGATGGCTTAAAGGAAAGCATTGATTAAAAAAACCTGTATTCATTTTCTTGTCACATATAGAGAGCATAACTAGCAGATTTTGTGCCTTGGGCAGAGTTGTTGGTTGACTCAAGCCCTCTGGACCAAGGGATGCAATTCACAGAACTCTTGGAGGTCCCAGTTTCTGCCCAAGTGCTAACATCCCTTCTCAGTCTTTGAATTGGGTTTTCTTAGACTCCCTGACTATGCTGTCCTATTTACAACACTCAAAGCTCATTTTCTGGCAGGATATTAATCCTTAATTGGCACAGCCTGTTTTCCATTTCATTAGTAGACTTGTGGAGGAGCTTGCTGCATTATGGATATTCTTTGAAAGGTTCATTTCACTGGCTCTTATTTTTGTTCTTACTAAGAATGCTGTGTTTAGGAAAACATAATGAGAAAATTCTCTTTGGATTAATTTGCTGAGAAACTGCATATATCAAAACATGCACTCTGCGTAGATAACAAAGAAAGTTGCTCTTTTAGCAAAAATAACCAATTTAACGAACACATAAGCAAGAGACATTGTTTTGACTAGCATTTGTTGTTACCTTCTCTGAAGATTACAGTGTTTGAATTTGATCTAAGAAGTGTTAAAACAAAACATGTGTCTAAACAATGAAGCTTGATAATTTAACGTTTTTTAAAATGGTGAAATATAAATGATCAGTGAAAGGGTTGGATGTGGGTGTGGTTTTCTCATCTTTAGGGATATTCAGGAGCCAAATTGCTTAATTCCAACTCTCTAGCAAGGGAACATTAATACTGGTTGTGTCACAGTGTTTCCCTTTGTCACTTCATTTATTTGGCCTACCAAGAGAGAGGGTAAGGAATGGGAAGATGTTAAAGGAAATAAAGTTATATAAAAGTAGACATCCGGCTGGGCGCAGTGGCTCACGCCTGTGATCCCAGCACTTTGGGAGGCCGAGGCAGGTGGATCACCTGAGGTCAGGAGTTCGAGATCAACCTGACCAACATGGAGAAACTCATCTCTACTAAAAGTACAAAATTAGCCGGACATGGTGGCGGGCGCCTGTAATCCCAGCTACTCGGGAGGCTGAGGCAGGAGAATCGCTTGAACCCAGGAAGCGGAGGTTGTGGGGAGCCGAGATCGCGCCACGGCACTCTAGCCTGGGCAACAAGAGCGAAACTCCATCTCAAAAAAAAAAAGTAGACATTCTACATATCGAGTGCCTTCAGAACTGAATCTTTTCTATGTAAGTTTTAGTCTTGGAGAAATGAAACAAGAAAAGAGGAAACAATGTTTTCAGCAATATATAAAGGATATTAATGAAGTCCATGGAATGTTTTAAACAGTAGTAACTCTTGGTATGCCCCTGAAAGCTGTAAACATCGTATTAATTCAGCATGCATCTATTCATGAACAAACCTTTGTGTCACCTGCTGGGTTAGGTGAGGGGCTGTATAGGGGAGAGGGTCCCTCCTTCTAAAGAGGCCAGTCTGGTGTAAACAGATTCTCCTAGAGGCAAGAGTGGAGTGGCGCTCAGAGAGAAGCATCAGCTTTTTATGAGGGAAGCAGAGCATTCATAACGAGGTGTGTTACGGAGTTTTTATTGCTGTTTACTTTTTGCTGATGTTCTTTTTACACAATAGGGGTTAAATGTCACTCTTCTTTTTAAATAATAATAATCGGTGGGATTTATTGATGACTTCCTATGTTCCAGTTACTGCTTCAAGGACTTAACATGTGTGATCTTATTTGGTCCTCACAGGAACTCTGTGAATGTTCGGCACTTTTCTAGTTCTTGTTTTACAGATGAGGAGACAGAGAATTGAAATGCTTAAGTAAGTGCCTGAGATTGTACATTGGTGGAACCAGGATTCAGCTCAGGCCTGTAAAGTCCCTGCTCTTAACTGCTGGGCATTCATGCAATGCACAGTGTCCTGATAGAGCCCGCCTTGTAGGTTTTTTTTTTTTTTTTTAATGTTTTTTGTCAGGACAGAGTGTGAAAATGATTCTCCTTAGAGGAGCCAGTGGGGCAAGTATTTGCATATTTAGCTGATACGTGAAATAATGTGCTAATAGTGTAGGATGCACCTCAATAAAGTACTTACAGTAGAGAGCAGTATCATCCTATGGGACTCTATCCTTCTGCTTGCTGAGGAGTTGCATAATAGTAAAGAGCTGTATATATACATGTGCACGTGTCTAACCATGACAGAATATATACACGTTATGTGGTAAGCCACACCTTATTAAAGTTTTGTCACTAGAAACTTAGTATGTGAGAAATTAGAAGTCTATAAGCCTAGTGAGAACCAACTTTTTCCATAGATGTTTAATTAGCACTGGTGAGTTTTTTGAAGTTCATATGCAGTTTTAGAAGTTAACAACTTTGTATCTGTACATAACAGAACAAATATGGAAGAGAAAAAGCAATATTTCTAACGATGCAGATCACGTATGTCACTTGTGTTCTTTGAAATGACACAGGAGTCGTTCCAACTCCTCAAAAACATGATTACGTGTGAATATTACTCTAATTCTTATACAAAGAGCTTGTTAATGGGAGTAGATAAAATAGTGAAATACTTGATCCATGTTCTATAGGTTGGCTTTTGTGGTTAAAGCCATCAGATAAGATTATTTTACAAAGCTCTGTGACCTTGAGCCGATACTTAACTTCTTTGTGCCAGTGTCCTCATTTATAAAATAATTGGTCACAGTAGTATCTGCTTAAAAAGAATAGTGTGATAAGTAAAGAAGTTAATTTTGGAACAGTGCCTGACACATAGTAAGCACACAATCCATGTTAGCTCTATGAGTACAGACAGCAGGCAGTAGCATCTTGCTAGAAGATGGTACTCTCAGATCAAGTTCATTGTCATGGGTTAGGAATAAGGAAATTCTTCAATGTGCAAGGGTACTATTCACCCATATACTACAGTGGTTAAGAGACGGCCACAATTCCTGATGTAATTCCATCAGGAACCGATTGAGTGACAGTGAACAACATTCCTTTGTAAGCACCAAAGGAACTACTTCTTAGGATTGTGAGAATTAAATAGGTAATGTAAACATTTGGTCTGGGTAATGCACTTAACCCGAGGTCAGTTTTGTTATTATCATCCTCAATTTACAGATGAAACAGAATCTCGGAGCCTGTGCTTGCTCATTATTGAGTGGAGGATGAAGCAGCAGAGCAGGATCAGAATGAGGCTCCCTGATGCCCCCCTCCATGCATGTCCAGTCACCTGAGCTCCTTTTGCATTTTGTGACTTTTCATTTCATCATCACCTCCCACTTCAGGAGCCAGCCGCTTTCCTCTCTACCCCAGAGTAGGTGTGAAAATGGGAGGTTTCTTGACCCTTTTGACTCTTCTCAGGGTTCAAAGAAAGGGGGTTAACATAAAATCGATAGCTGATAGGCCACCCTTGGTAGATCATTAGTAAATCACTGCTGTGAGGGCTGTGAATGTTTTTCCCTGCTTTAGGTTGAGGTTTTGAAATTGAAATTACTCTCTGGTCCTAGCAATCTATTTTTTAAAAAAAAGGAAAAAAAAAGATATTTAAATGGTAAGTCTCATTCTGGCCAGCAGTCTTACCTCTCTCTTGAGCTTTCCAAGTTTACATATGGTGATTTCGAGAGATATTCTTTCATTTATTCAACAAATAGGTGAAGATGCTGCCCTCCTAGGGCTTAGAATATAAATTGTCTACACTGTAACTGTAATTAGTGCTAAATTGGGGACCCAGACCATCTAAGAATCCTGCGAGTCTTCCCATCTTTGGAGGTGGATGAGGTAAAGAAGAGAACCTGTCACTTTCTTCATATCCAGTTAAATTTCCATTTTAATATATATACAGTTATTTAATAATTATAAGGCCAGGTATTTAACAATGAATGAAATGCTGGTCATGATATTCCAGGAATAGCTGCATACGGTTTATTTAAAGAAACTAAGAAGTTGTCTTTGAATTGTTATTTTTTTTTACTGTCACAAAGCTTAAGTAGATAAATTTGCAACAAAAACACACAATATAAGGAACAAATAATAGAGTGGAGTCAAAGATGGTGAAGACCTGGGGTTGGGTTAATAAATTTATCTTGTCAGAAACAGAGTCAGAACAGCAGGAGGAGCTGGTTGTGTTTTTTATCTTTTAGGAGAGTGAATTTTTAATCATTTTTGGGTGGAGGGGCATGATTCGTTAAAGATGATAAAGTTGGTTTTAAACATGTTTATTGTGAGGTGACCCTAAGGCATCTGAGTAGAAATGTTTAGTGAACATTTGTGTTTTCCTTGAGGTCAAGATGAGTGTTAGGTCTGACACCTCTTACTAGGGAGCCACGAGGGACCCAGACTTCCCTTTCTCAGGCCTTTAGCAGTTTCACTGTGGGCAGGAATCCCACACCCACCAATCAGATGCTGCCATCCGGCTTTGCATCTTGAGGAATGAGGTGAAGGCAGGTCAGACCTTGTGATTGCAGCCTCCATGGAACTGAGGACTAGACCAGGGCCTGGAAAGGGCAGGGGGGCTGAGAGCAGTGACGTGAGGGCCACATGCCCAGCAGCAGCCTCCTCCTGTGCAAATCGTTTTGAGGGAGTGTGTTGCTTGTACCCTGCTCCCTACCCAAGCCGGATTTTTCTGGCCTTCCTGTTGAGCTGTCAAGTGCCCTTCCAGTGAGTGTTTCTGCTCAAGCTAGGCAGAACTGGTTTTGGTCACCTGCATTCATGAACTCTGAATTAGGATCCCGTGAAACATATAAAGGGCTGGTGTTCAAAAGAGACATCATAGTTGGGAATGGATTTTCCTTCACATTATTACTAAATGAATAAAATGAAGTAGTACCATCACCCCATGCTCAAGGTGATGCGTGAAATAGTGTGTTCATTTTGCTGAGCTACTTCATTGCTATGTGACCTTGGGCAAGTAACATCTGTGCTTGGATGTAATAAACAAATTCCACAGTTTCTGATGTTACCCCCAAATCTTCCCCTTAGTCATTCGTCTCAGGAAAAAAAAAAAAAAAAGAAAAAAAGCTCCTCTGTTACCACCCTGTTCTTCAAGCCAAAAACCAAATGGCCATTCCTGAACTCTTCCTTTCCATTGCTTCCCATCTCCCATCCATCCACAGGTCTTCTTGGGATGACAAAGGATCCCATGACTGTCCTCTTCATTTTTGCCCCATCTCAACCACACAAATCCAAGTTACATCATATATTTACCTGTTGAACAACTTCTCTGTCTTCAATTTAGTCCCATTGAAATCTTCTCTGCTTTCAAAATCCTCTCTCCAAAAAGAGAAAAATAACTTTTAAGTAACTTTTCTTGCCCCAGTTCCGTCCCTTGAAATCTTCTCTGCCTTTAAAATCTTCTCTCCCAAAGGCATCCTGAGTAATTCTTAAAATTGTAAATCAAACTTTGTCTTTCTCTTATTTGAATATCTTCCATCAGCTTCAGATACAACGTTTGCTAAAAATATAAAGTCCTGACTGGCCTGCTAGGTGCTACATAGTATTTGCCTGCCTGCTTCTCCTAGTTCATCTCGTCCCCATCACACTCTAGCCAACCTGGTCTCTCTTTCCCTCAAACAAGTCAAGCTTTTCCTGTTGGCACTGCTCCTCCCATCCCCTGGAACATTCTTCCCCACATTGTTTCCCTACAGGTCCTACTTCCTGACTATTATAGCTCTGCTCGGGTGCTTTGCTCCAAGGAGGACCTTCCTCACCACTCCATCATAGCATCCTCACACCCTCTTTTATATCATGGTATTTCTTTTTCATGGCATGTATCACCATATGAAGTTATCTAATTTATGTGTATAATTGTGTATTGCTGATCTCCCCCTGGAATATCAGCTCCATGAAACCAGAGAGCTAGTTTCTTGTCTTTTTATTGTCCACTGAGTTTCCAGTGCCTGGAAAGGTAATTAGCACGCAATAGATACATGATAAGTGCTTGGTGAATAAATGAATGAAATAAAGACTGAAGTTACTTAACTGTTATAAGCTTTAATTTGTTGTATGAAGTGCCTTTTTCTAGGATGTTGGCAAGATAAAGTAAAATATTGCATGTAAAGCACTTAGCACAGTGCTTGATGTATCATAAGTGCTCCATAAATGTCACTGGTTTTTGTTTTTGTTGATGTTAAGCTGACATTATATAAATTTATGTCAGCACATGATCACATGTTATTTGCTTTCTTCTTTTGCATAGATACCAGTGTAGATGAGCAGTATTTAAAGAAACTAAAGTTGGAATTTTTGCTTATCAGATATCTGTGATAAATCTTGTAGGCCATTATCAGAATCACCTGGCTGGCAGCCCTTTTAAACTCTTCCCTCCTTTTCTTAGGAGGGTGTCTCAGATCCTCTTGGTGCAGAGTAGCTAGACACTGCTTAAAAATTTTCGCTGGGTGATTACCAACATTCTCACTGTCTTCTACACTGAAGAAAAGAACATAGAAGATTCTGATGTAATTTACCTAAGGCCCAAACCATTTCCAGATTTAAGAATGCTTCCCAAAAGCAGAGAGGCACGATAGGCAGTTATTGGGAGAGGCCCATGTATATTGGGGTCTGAGAGACAGCAGTTGCCCAGTTGTTTCAGAGACTGGAATGCTGAGGCCCTGGGCACAGGAATATACTAACTAATGATGAGTTAACAATGAGTGACCTCGATTTCCTTTCAGGAATCATCACCAAATGAGACCTGAGAGACCAACTGGTAGTCACAAATGGAAGGAAAATGAGCTCGATGCATCATTATCCAAGTTGGCCTCTGGTCCTTTTTCATATTAGGAACAAGATTAGCTACAAATTGATCCATGTATTTTCTAGAACATCAGGCATAGGTCTAGACCTGAACACAGGAACAGCCCATGAGGAAACCTCCTTCCTTTGGAGTGTAGTAACTATTAAAAAAGGAAATTAAATAGCGTGTGACTGCCCTGGGCCTGGAGCATCCCCTTAGGGAGCAGAAGCAAATCTGCTCCATTAACCAATCAATCAGTCTCTCCCCCACCTCTGTCCTGAATGATGTCTTAAGCGTTTCTTTCTTGGGGCTGATTGTTTCCAGAGATATACACCGAGGGAGTCCTTCAGTGACCCTTGCTCAGTTCTGAAGATTGCAACAGATTCTTTCTTAAAGTCTAGTGTAAAAACCCATTTCCTATTTGTATATATTTGTTATGTTTTAAAGATAAAATATGCTGTATGTATGATTATAAAATATAACAATTTAACATACTCAGTTAAATGTTAGAATTTTATATTCTGTAGCCTGTCATTTTAATTGGAAGAAGTATGGCCTAATGGAAATGTTCAATGTTCTTTTTCTTTTCTTTTTTCTTTTAATCTGTTAGTGCTGCCAACTGTCCCTATTCAGAAATCAATTTGAATAAAGACCGTATTTTTCCAGACCGCTTAAGTGGTGAGATGCCTCCGGCTAGTCCATCATTTCCAAGAAATAAAAGGACAGATGCAAATGAAAGCTCTTCATCCCCTGAAATCAGGTAATCAAAGAGCTAATATTAGATGTTTTGTTTCCTATAGCAATGTTTTCTTGGAGACTGTTGAAAATATACCTGACTGGCCAGGTGCGGTGGCTCACACCTGTAATCCCAGCACTTTGGGAGGCCGAGGCAGGCGGATCACCAGGTCAGGAGATCGAGACCATCCTGGCTAACATGGTGAAACCCGTCTCTACTAAAAATGCAAAATATTAGCCAGTGTGGTGGCGGACACCTGTAGTCCCAGCTACTCGGGAGGCTGAGGCAGGAGAATGATGTGAACCCAGGAGGTGGAGCTTGCCATGAGCAGAGATCACACCACTGCCCTCCAGCCTGGGCAACAGAGCGAGACTCTGTCTCGAAAAAACAAACAAACAAAAAAGAAGAACAGATTCTGTGGCTTCTTCATAATCAAGACAGTGTATTTCTGAGTACATCACTACTTAAGGTGCCATGGCCACTCCTGGTATGAAAAGACACGGTCATCAAACAAAGTATCCCTGCGCAGTAGGCGATTGCTTAGTGGACACTTACAGGAGTAATGAAGACTGCCTTTACTACAGAGAGAGGGTGAGTCCTGGGTTTACTAGGAGCTGTTTTTGAATGTAGCCTGCAGCATGTAAGCTGCAAGATTGGAGAGATTCAAATTCTATTGGAACAACTGGTTTCATTTTTAAGTTTGTCTCCAGTTCCTTGATACAGTGTCTCACGTAGAGTGTCTGATCATTTACTCACTCAGGAGGACCAGTCATTCCTGTAATAGGCAAGTCAAGTCCTATCCACTCCCCGAGTTTTCTCATATATTAAAGGGAGGAAAGCCTCTGTCTTGACTCATTTCCAGTACTATTTTGAAGGTGGAATAGCATTGACATAAATCATGAAGCATTAAAGCAAAGTATTGGCTGGACACCTATGGCTCATGACTGTAATCCTAGCACTTTCAGAGGCTGAGGCAGGAGGATCACTTGAGCCCAGGAGTTCAAGACCAGCCTGGGTAACATAGTGAGACCCTGTCTCTATAAAAAATTTTAAAAGTCATCCAGGTGACCCTGCTATTTGTGAGACTGAGGTAGGAGGATTGCTTGAGCCCAGGAGTTCGAGGCTGCAGTCAGCTATGATTATGCCACTGCGCTCCACACTGGGCAACAGAACAAGATGGTGTTTCAGAAAAAAAAAAAAAAACACACAAAGAAAGCAAGATATTAATGGTTTCATGACCCCAAAAGTAGTGCTGCCTGGAAGATTTCTTGTATTCCGCCTTCCTTTGTCTGTCCTGTGGCTTACAAAATAATAGTGGCCAGTGATTGCCATAGTTGCTTCTTTGCCACTATCACCATCTAACATGGTGTGAGGATCCCTTTAGAATTCCCAGTTTATCAGTCTGTCTTTCTGTACCACCATTTTTGGTCATGATCAGAGATCTGATTAATTAACAGTGAACCAGTGAACAATAGCAGGTTCCTGGTTACATACCCTGGAAGGAGTGGTGTAAGGCGTTACCACCGACTTTTTTTTTTTTTTTTTTTTAGTACTTTAAGTTCTATGGTACATGTGCATAACGTGCAGGTTTGTTACATATGTATACTTGTGCCGTGTTGGTGTGCTGCACCCATCAACTCGTCAGCACCCATCAACTCGTCATTTACATCAGGTATAAATCGCAATGCAATCCCTCCCCCCTCCCCCCTCCCCCCTCCCCATAATTGGCCCTGGTGTGTGATGTTCCCCTTCCAGAGTCCAAGTGATCTCATTGTTCAATTCCCACCTATGAGTGAGAACATGTGGTGTTTGGTTTTCTGTTCTTGGCGATAGTTTGCTGAGAATGATGGTTTCCAGCTGCATCCATGTCCCTTCAAAGGACACAAACTCATCCTTTTTTATGGCTACATAGTATTCCATGGTGTATATGTGCCACATTTTCTTAATCCAGTCTGTCACTGATGGACATTTGGGTTGATTCCAAGCCTTTGCTATGGTACCACCAACTTCTTAATATGAGGCAAAGAATCAAGCCATCTATCTCCTTTCCTGGGTATTTATAATTCAGTCGAAGAGAAAAAAATAGCTTTTTGACACATTTTTAAAATACAAAATTGCATGTGAAAATACCAAATACACAACAATATGAATATACATAATGCCATTAAATGGTAAATTTTATGTTATGTATATTTTGCTACTATTAAAAAATGCAAAAATGAATAAACAAAACTGCCAAATTGTGAGACTGGTTTATTGGGCATCTGCTGATGATACTCTTTGCCCCATAACAAAAAAGATACCCTTTCTCTAATCTGTTTTCTCTAAGGGCAAATTCCTGTGTCATCTCTGATCTGTCTGAGAAGAAGGATTCTAATCACTGGGCTTCCTAAACAGCTGCTTCCTTCACCCCCTGGTACTTGACAGATTTCTCCATCCACTGACCTACCCTGCAGGCCACCACCACGTTTCCGTTCTTTCTAAACACGCAGCCTCTCTTTATTGTTCTTTTCAGAAATTAAAATCTTCATGCTTTTTAAAATTATTTTTATTTTGAATTATCCAAATTATACATTAATACCTGCTTGTTTTTAAGTTTAGAGTGAACTACAGTTATCTCTATTAATATTTTAATGGTTTGTCCTTATGTGTTTCCAGGAAAGCATTTTTGCCTGTGTGAATTCACACACATGCATGCATACACCTCAGTTTCATATAGTAGAATGTTCTGATTTAAATTACTTAAGTTGTACAAGATGTGTTCCTTTAAAAGGTCATAAAATGTATACACAGAACTCTGTTTGCATATTTACTCTTTTTTTTGTTTTGTTTTTTTGAGATGGAGTCTCGCTCTGTCACCCAGGCTGGAGTGCAGTGGTGCAATCTTGGCTCACTGCAAACACTCCCCCTCCTGACTTAAAATGATTCTCCTGCTTCAGCCTCCCGAGTAGCTGGTACTACAGGCATGTGCTACCACAGTTGGCTATTTTGTGTGTGTGTGTGTGTGTGTGTGTGTGTGTGTGTGTGTGTGTGTTTTAGTAGAGACGGGGTTTCACTGTGTTAGCCGGGATGGTCTCGATCAAAAAGATCAAAAAAGATCAAAAAGATGAAAAAGGGATCAAAGAGCCCTTCTCCCTTCCTGTTGGTCTCTTATAAACCGTGACTTTGAGTGTAACCCAAGGCTTGAAACATATCTTTAAGAGGTAAAGAAATACCCTTCCACTCATGTCCCAGTGGATTGCCTTCTTTTCAGGAAAATCCTGAGCATGCCACGTTACTAGTAATCTTCTGTTTTGAATTGTGTGTATGCATGTGTCTTAATCATTTCAAAGTGTCTCATTTGGTTATTGTGAAAATGATCAGAGGTGTCCATGTCTACCTAACCTTTGAGAAGATACTGGCAGAGCAGCAGTGACCTTCCTCTGGCCTGAGATCAGCCAGGAGTGAGAAGCAGTGGTAGGACTCAGTTTGTCCTAGTGTCATGACTTTATACCTCTCCCTAGATAACCCTGGAGTCTTTTTCTTAAGGGTTCAGAGGTGAGTGCTCTGTAGAGGTGTTCATAGCCTTGAACTGCATCTTCTTGACTCACTTTCTGTACCAGCTTTGGCCAAAACTACAGTTTTAATATGTAGGAAATGTAAAAGAGCTACAACTTAGACTTTCCACGTATTTATTTAGAGTTTTATATTTTTTCTTTCTTCTTCCCACGTAACCAAGATGCAGTAAGTCAGTTCCACCTTGGATAAATCAGCAGTATACAAAGAGGTTGCCAACCTTTTTTCTGTTTAGTACTGTCTTAGTTATAGTTTAAGGTACATAAACCAGTGAGAGACCCTAAAACTTTGGAGGTAGTAGGTTGATGCAACTAAACTCTCTTAGGGGTTTTTTCCTCCCATGCAACTTTAACACTTGGCTTTTTGCCATTGTTCTGCATGCAAGGCCATCTAAACTCTTAATGTAGCTCTGAAGATTAGTTCTGTCTCTGATGCAGACCCAAGGAAGAAATGAGTAAGTAGTTGAAACCCAGCACAGCAAGAGCAGACCATGGTGTTTTCTGTTCCTCCAGAAAAGAGCAGCAGAATGTGGTGATTAGGAACATGGGGCACTGCTTGAATTTAAATCTCGGCTTCCCTATTTGCTAGGTTTATGATCTTTGATGAATTACTCAATAGCTCTTTGCTTTGAATCTCATAATTTATGAAGATTACACAAGATGAAAAGTGCAAATATAAAGCTCTTAGAATAATGATTAATAAGTCATAAGCCCTCAATAAATGTTATTTTTTTGTCTGTTTGTTTGTTTTTTGAGATGGGGTCTCGCTCTGTCACCCAGGCTGGAGTGCAGTGGCGGGATCTCGGCTCACTGCAAGCTCCGCCTCCCAGGTTCAAGGGATTCACCTGGCTCAGCCTCCCTAGCAGCTGGGATTACAGGCGCGTGCCAACACACCCGGCTAATTTTTTGTATTTTCAGTGGAGATGGAGTTTCACCATGTTAACCAGGATGGTCTCAATCTCCTGACCTCGTGATCTGCTGCCTCGGCCTCCCAAAGTGCTGGGATTACAGGTGTGAGCCACCGTGCCAGGCCAAATGTTAGTTTTTATTGGTGTTGTTGAAAGAGGAATAGATTACTTTGTTTCATTATATGTCTTTATTCCTTAGGAGCAAATCAATTACTGGACCATTTGTTTACTATTTTTTTTTTTTTTTTGGTGGGGGGAAGATTTTATTTGTTATTTATTTATTTATTTTTATTTTACTTTAAGTTGTAGGATACATGTGCAGAATGTGCAGGTTAGTTACACAGGTGTACATGTGCCATGGTAGTTTGCTGCATCCATCAACCCATCTCCTAAGTTTTAAGCCCCACATGCATTAACTGTGCTAATGCTCCCCTTTTTAATAATCACCATTCTAACTGGCATGAGATGGTATCTCATTGTGGTTTTGATTTGCATTTATCTAATGACCAGTGATGATGAGCTTTTTTTTCACATGTTTGTTGGCCACAAAATGTCTTCTTTTGAGAAGTGTCTCTTCATATCCTTCACCCACTTTTTGATGGGGTTGTTTGATTTTTCTTGTACATTTGTTTAAGTTCCTTATAGATTATGGATCTTAGACTTTTGTCAGATGGGTGGCTTGCAAAAATTTTCTCCCATCCTGTAGGTTGCCTTCTCACTCTGATGATAGTTTCTTTTGCTGTGTAGAAGCTCTTTAGTTTGATTTGATCCCATTTGTCAGTGTTGGCTTTTGTTGCAGGTGCTTTTCAGGTTTTAGTCATGATGTCTTTGTCCATGCCTATGTCCTGAATGGTACTGCCTATATTTTCTTCTAGGGTTTTGGGTTTTACATGTAAGTCTTTAATCCATCTTAGTTTAATTTTTGTATAAGGTGTAAGGAAGGGGTCCGGTTTCTGTTTTCTGCATATGGCTAGCCAGTTTTCCCAGCACCATTTATTAAATAGGGAATCCTTTCCCGCTTGCTTGTTTTTGTCAGGCTTGTCGAAGATTAGATAGTTGTACATGTGTGGTGTTATTTCTGAGGTCTCTGTTCTCTTCCATTGGTTTATATATCTGTTTTGGCACCAGTAGCATGATGTTTGGTTACTGTAGCCTTGTAACATTAACATAGTTTGAAGTCAGGTAGTGTGATGCCTCCAGCTTGTTTCATTTTGCTTAGGACTGTCTTGGCTATATGGACTCTTCTTTGGTTCCATATGAAGTTTAAAGTAGTTTATTTCTAATTCTGTGAAGAAAGTCACTGGTGGCCTGATAGGAATAGCATTGAATCTATAAATTACTTTGGGCAGTATGGCCATTTCAAGATATTGATGCTTCCTATCCATGAGCATAGAATGTTTTCCATTTGTGCCCTCTCTTATTTCCTTGAGCAGTGGTTTGTAGTTCACCTTGAAGAGGTCCTTCACGTCCCTTGTAAGTTGGATTCCTGGGTATTTTATTCTCTTTGTAGCAGTTGTGAATGGGCATTCACTCATAATTTGGCTCTCTGTTTGTCTATTATTGGTGTATAGGAATACCTGTGATTTTTGCACATTGATTTTGTATCCTGAGACTTTGCTGAAGTTGCTTATGAGCTTAAGGAGATTTTGGACTGAGACGATGGGGTTTTGTAAGTATACGATCATGTCGTCTACAAACAGAGACAATTTGACTTCCTCTCTTCCTATTTGAATACCCTTTATTTCTTTATCTTGCCTGATTGCCCTGGCCAGAACTTCCAATACCATGTTGAATAGGAGTGGTGAGAGAGGGCATCCTTGTCTTGTGCCAGTTTTCAAAGGGAATGCTTCCAGCTTTTGCCCATTTAGTATGATATTGGCTTTGTCATAAATAACTCTTATTATTTTGAGTTTGTCATAAATAACTCTTATTATTTTGAGATATGTTCCATCAATACCTAGTTTTCTTTGCTATTCTTTTTTTTTTTTTTTTTTGAGACGGAGTCTTGCTCTTTTGCCCAGGCTGGAGCTGGAGTGCAGTGGCGCTATCTCGGCTCACTGCAAGCTCCACCTCCCAGATTCATGCCGTTCTCCTGCCTCAGCCTCCCGAGTAGCTGGGACTACAGGCACCCGCCACTGTGCCCAGCTAATTTTTTTGGGTGTGTTTTTAGTAGAGATAGGGTTTCACCGTGTTAGCCAGGATGGTCTCAATCTCCTGACCTCGTGATCCTCCCTCATCGGCCTCCCAAAGTGCTGGGATTACAGATGTGAGCCACTGCACCTGGCCTCTTTGCTATTCTTAAGTTAAACTTTGAATAGATTGCTCAAGCAGGATGATTCCCATAATACCACATTACTCACCTGGATGTAATTTCCCACTTAGATTTTAACAAATTCTCTTTGCATTTTTCTTAAGAATTTACTAAAATTTGGTTGCCAGACATATTTTTTTTTTTTTAATGCACTTTGCCACACAAGAGACAATTTGCATCCCTGAAAGCAAACTCTGAGACAAGGATTTAATTGCAAGTGGTTTACTTAGGAGGTCAAGAAAATATCAGTAGGCAAGTGAGGAAGTGATTCAGGGAAGGGCAGGCAGCCAGAAAAAGCTTTGTTGTCACGCTGATTACCACCATGGACAGCAGGAACACAGACCTGCAGGGAAAACTCTGGGATTTCTTGTAAATACACATCTCAGAGTTAGCCCACCATAGGGATGAGGGAGCTGAACTACTGAAACACCAATTCCCTTGAACCACAGAGTGAGACTGTACATGTTAATTCCCCAGCACATCCTCCCTGCCAAGCAGCCAGAGCCCAGGGAAGTCCTGCAGGAAATCAGTGCAGGCGAGACAGGTGGATCAGGCTAGTGTGTGCTGAAGTGAAGCTGGGGGCTGTGGCACCAACCCATTACCTATTCCAGATGCCAGGCAGTCCCCAGAATGAGTGATGTGCTAGCATTGCTTTTGATTCAGAGCTTATATAATAGGACTAGCATAAATTAACTGTGTGAGGAATGAATGTCCTTTTCCTATCATAACATTATTTTAAAGGTCACCTGCTCAGAATAGAGCCATGGGCAGCTAATGTTCCATCATACTCATTCCCAAATTTGGCTTTGTACCAGATCCCCTGGGACTTCCTTAAAACTCAGATTTGAGGTCCTATCTCAGCCCACCACATTCTTCCAGGCTAGAGCTTTGGAGTCCAGACTCAAATATTTATGTGAGCATCTATCCCCCTGCTCAAAACGTTCAGTGACTTCCCATTACTCTTGGAATTAAGACCCTAATTCTCAGCATGGCCTACAAAGCCTTGTGTCATCTGGCCCCTGCCCAACTCTCCTGCTTTGTCTCTGCAGGCTCTTTTTTCAACCTATGCTTCAGCCACCCTGTGCTGAGATACCCCTTTTCCCTCTGTCTAGATCCTCTCTGTGCCATCTTCTAGCTAATCTCTCATTTTGGGGCATCAGATTCACTCCCCTTTCCTCAGGGAAGCTTTGTCTGTTCATCCAGATTTTGGACCAAGTCCTTCATTACATGCTTTCTCATCACACGACCCAATGCCATTGACGTTCTTGGGTAAACACCTCTGTGTACTTTGCTTGATGATATGCTCCATAAAGGCAGGGGCCATGTCTTTTCTTCTTCTCCAAGTTGCCCTAACCTGAGCACACTCCCTTGTGTGCGGTAGTGACCTCGAACTATCCATCCGTCTTCCGTGGACAGCTATCAGTTATGTAGCCTAAGAGGCAATAGCTGTATAACCTTTCTGTTCAGTTAAAACTCCTACACTTTGAACTGTGAGATCACCACAGCAGATATGTAAGGAGTGATTATTAAATGATGAGATAAATTCCCCCCAAACACACCTGCACTCTCTCATTAATTAGGGTGGGATGTCCCAAACTGTTGTTGTTTAGTTTCCTGGCCCACACAGAAAATGATATCACAGAAATGACAATGTTTGTGTCAAACACCAAAGAAATGGATGAGGCTGCCTCCCAGTCACCAGAGAGGGGTGCAGAGGGCTGCGGGGATCAGTATCTCAGAACACTTGTACCTTAGGATTCAGGACATCCTCATCAGGAAGCTCTGCCCGATATTAAGATGGTCCCACCCTGAGTCCACCTGTAAGTATGCTGAATGCTTGGATCTCTTTTCCTACAGAGACTTGTCAAATGGGTGTGAGTGAAGGGAAGTCCCAGTGGCTCTAGATAGAAATGTGAGTACGTGGTACTTATAGATAGAAATGTGAGTGTACAATCCTATCCCAGCGATCCATTTATTCATCGGAAGTACGAGGAGTGTCTTTCGTGCCAGTGCTTGCTGTGAAAAGACGCTTTCTTCGCTCTGGACAGTGAAAGCTCATCTCTGCCCTCAAGCTGCTCCTAGAGGCAAAATGTTGAGGTATGGGCTCTACCAGTGAGTGGAGTAGCTTTTTCCTAGGGACTGATTACTTAAATCTCTGCATGTCTACAGCTGAGCAAAACAATATATGTGTTTCTCTATATATCTTAAGAAAACTGGGAGTCTCACACTTTGATTTGCACCAGAATCATTTGAGATGCTTGTTAAAAATGTGGCTTTTGAGGCACTGCTCCCAGAGGTACTGATTCAGGAAATGGAATTCTTGTGTTCATAAAAATGAAGGCACAGGAATCTTCATTTTTAACAAGCTCTCCCAGGTGACCGATGCAAGTAGTCTATAAACCAGGCTTTGGGAATCTCTACTGAATGAAAATACCCTTTTCAGGGGTAATACTTCACAGTGTGTTATCAGTTGGGAAACATCGGGCATCCATCCCACATAGCCGTGTTCTCATGAAATCTGTTCTACGGCTGTTTGTAATTGTGTTCTAAATTAGGTACTATCTCTATTAAAAATCACTTAATGTTTTAAGCTCCCATGTTGTTTAAGCCTGCTAAACATCAACTACAGAAACCAATAAAGCATCTTTAAAATGCCTGCCAAATGCTTAGATTATCTTGCAAGGCAAATGCCCACTGCTTATTAACTGATCCAATGGCAGAAATCAGTCTGTTCAGTTCATTATAGGCCATTAAAATGGCTTCTCAAGTTGTAAGACCAGTGTTTCCACTACGAGAACTACATAGAACGTTGCCGGAATTGCAGCCATCAATCTGGTTTATATTTTTAACACGAATCCAATTTTGCTAGTCACACCGAAAGCCAAGTCTGTACCCAGTTAAACAGATAGGAAAGCAAGCTAAGATAAAGTATGAAGCTATGAGCAGATATAAATCTATTTACTTTGCAAAACTATCACATCAAGTAGAATAAAATCAATTTAGAGCCAACCATTCTAAAAGATTACCAAAGTTAATTAGTAAACCTTGGGAAGTTGGTTTTTTGCCCCCTGAGGTCTTCTGGGCTGAGAGCTTGATGTTGAATATTGCTGGAAGTAATTTCAGTGACTAGGCATGCTCTGGCTATTGTAAAACCTCTTCTCCCTTTTTGTTGATGGGTTCCCGGTATGAATTAGGAGCTCTGGAAGTGTTTTCCTATTCCAGCTCTTCAGAGCCTGAGTTAAATCTGTGTAGTTGTTTATGTACCCCAAAGAGTAGCTCAGTGTTTAGTTAAATCACTCACAGTTCTGATGCCAGCCACTGTGACACCAAGGCAACCATTCAAAATGCAAGGATAGGATGAGTGTGTTATTGTTATATGCCTGTGAAGTTGTTGGAACAATATTGTAACAGGATCTTATTTTATCTCCTTGAATATCACCAATTTCTGACTCAGGAGACCCTTTTCTGTAGAGTAGAAAGGCAGTGACATCTGTTCTCTTTTCCACAACAACAACAATAAAGTAATAGAGTCTCACTCTTAAGAGACATCATCTTTATTTCCCAAACCTCACCTTATTGGTTAAGGCTTTTCATTTAAGAAGAGGATTAATTGCTGACTGAATTTTTCCAGAGGATTTTTCCTTGTTATCTTGGTAATACCCACCTTATGTATTCATTATATTCCTTTTATTGTATTCTTTCACTGGCGTATGGTCCTTATGCTAAATTATAATTAAATAGGCCTGTTAACCAAAATGTTTTTATTCATTAGATACACAGTAAACCATGTTTACCTCTCCTGGGTGGTGTTTATGAAAACATAATTCAGTAAAACCATTGCTGTTGTCAAAAGGAATTGAATTTTAAAAGCTGTTTATTTGAATGTTGCTCATAGTTGACCCACTGGTTTTATTTGCCATCTTTTTCTGAATCCTTTCGAAGGTGGTGACCTCCTTGACCTGAAGCTCAAGTACAGTCGCTCTTCATTTGTACGAGGCATTTTGGAGGCAGTTCAAGTATTCTTTTAAAGTTTCTGTAGAGTGTAACCCCTGAGATTCTCATTCCCTGATCTTTTTACCTGCGAGTGAGTCACAGCTCAGAAACTTTAAAAAAAAAAAAAAATGCTGGGAGCATGCAAAGAGACATTCTTTTGATGGCCAAAACAGAAAAACTACATTTTCTTACAGCTCTCTGGTAGTCAGCATCCCTGCTTGTTACTGGGGAAGTACAAGTCTCTTTCAGTTCTGCAAAGGCCCCATGAGACTAGAATAAGCTATTTTGAAAAGAGAAGGGTGAGGTTATTTTAAACCAAACCAAACTAAGGAGTGAGCTTTTACACTTGAGCTACGGCAAGATAGCCATGTCTCTGACGCTGGGCCAACAATAACTGTCAATCCGAGCTTCCTAACCCGGTTGGCAAATATTTCAATCTACGTTGCAATCTGCATCTGCCTCCTTTCATGCTGGATTTAAAGAAGTGACTGAAATCAATAAATCCCTAAATTGGGGCAAAATAATTTGTTTTTCAGTATTTTTTAACAGACTGGGACTAATTGAAACATAATTGGTTAGAAATTGTTTTTATATGAAAAATAAACAGACTTGAAGAAATACAGCTGCACATATTCAACTGCCATCCTATGCATTTACCATTCTAATGTCTGTTTTACTAATATTCATCACAAAGCATAATTACGGTAAGACAATAAGACCTCTAAAAGGTGACACATAATTACAGAGAAAAAGAAATTGCTGAGTCATAAAGAATACATTTTTCCATTCAAGTGGATTCCACTATCTTAATTAAAAGCCAAAAGTATTGTTAAGATTTCACTATGATTGTATTTCAGTTCAGTACAACTGAAATGTATTGAATTGAATTGAATTGTATTGAATTGCAACTAAAGAAATGTTGCAGTAAATGGCTTCTTGAAAATTTTGAAATTCCAAGAGAAATTGCTATTTTGCAGGTGCTTTTACCTATGTCGGTGCCTATTATTTAATCTTCATAAGACCTTATGTGGTGTAGTTGTCATCATCACACCCTCATTCTACAAACGTGGAACCTCTTTTGGTTAGAGGCCACATAGCTAGTCCATAGCAGACCTGAGTTATAACCCAGGCAGTCTGACTGTAGTCTGTGCTTGGAACCATTACTCTAAAAGCTGTTTTAATAGTTGAAGAAATAAGGTTAAAGAAAACAGGTATCAGTAGATAATTTTATCCTAAAATATAAGTAATTTATAACCTAGGAATAGCTGCTATGCATCATGCTCCTACTTAAGTGCCTGGCTCTGTCCTAAGCGCTTTCTATACATTATTTCATTCTTAACATGCCTCTCTGAGGTAAAGGATTTGTTATCCTTGTTTTACCAATGATGTAACTGAGAATTAGAGAAATTAAGTAACTTGCTGATGGTCACGTAAACCTAGTGAGTAGCAGAACTGAAATTTAAACCAGATCTCTTCACTTCCTAAGACCACATGTGTAACCACTATTGCTGGGCTGCTTCCTCCATGTTAAGATTCAGGCACCCATCTGCAATGTGTGTAATCTCAATGCTTTGAGAGGGTGAGGCAGGAGGATTACTTGAAGCCGGAAATTCAGACCAGCCCTGAGCAACATAGTGAGACCCTGTCTCTATAAAAACTTAAAAATTAGCTAGGCATGGTAGCGCATGACTGTAGTTTCCACTACTTGGGAGGCTGAGACTGGAGAAGCACTTGAGCATGAGTTTGAGGTTACAGTGAGCTGATGATGGCACCACTGCATCCAGCCTGGACAACGGAGTGAGATCCTGTCTCTTTAAAAAAAAAAAAAAAAAAAAAAAAAATCGCACACTTGTGCCTAAACAGCTTGTACCCTCTTTTGAAAGGAAATTGTTGATAATGAAAAATGTTGATCAAGGAAAGCAGGTCAGGAAATGTTTAGGTTGACAATAATTGTGATATTAAAATATAGCCTGAAAATATTTCTGGTTGTCATTTAAAAAAATCTGTCAAGAAGCGTATCATTTACTATGTTCCAGAGGGTGTTGTAACGTTATCCCAGAGTTTTGGCATTCTGATATAATCATATTTTATCTGTAATTGGAAGACTATGTAGCTAAAATAACATTTTGCTTAGGAAGTTGAAATTCTAGAACAAGGATTTCATTTTTGTGTAGAGGAAGATTCATCACAGTACATATTCAGCCAGAATTTGCGTAATGAAATTCTTAACCTTATAGTAGAGAGAAATAATGGTTGTCCAATTGAATAAACAATTTTTTTTGTTTGTTTTTTTTCTTTCTGAGACACAGTCTCGCTTTGTCACCGAGGCTGGAGTGCAGTGGTGCAATCATGGCTCACTGCAGCTTTGACCTCCAGGGCTAAAGTGATCCACCTGCCTCAGCTTCCAAGAAGCTGGAACTATAGGTGCATGCCACCATGCCGGACATTTTTTTTTTTTTTTTTTTTTTTTTTGGTAGAGACACAGTCTCACTGTGTTTCCCAGGCTGGTCTTGAATTCCTGGACTCAAGCAACCCTCCCGCTTCAGTCTCCCAAAGTGCTGGTATTAGAAGCATGAGCCACCGTGCCTGGCCTCAATTTTTGTTTTAAATAAAATGTAAAACAAATGAGAATACGGAGTCAGGCTCTTCGTTCCTGACCTCATCAATGAAAGAAAATTTGGAGAATAAGTTTATGGCACAAAAAGCTTGTTTCCTTTAACTTCATACTTTATTTATGTCATACTTTATTTTGGAAAAGCACAAGTGTAAAAATAAAAAACAACTGAATCCAATTGCGGATTTTGGTGTCAAAAAGAACGGGTGCTATACTCGCCCTGTGAATTTGGTCTTAATGTCTCTACATTTCTGTGGCTATAATAATAAACCTTCCTTCAATACGTGTTATGAAATATGGGGCATGTAAAAACCTCAGTCAGTCTTTGGCTCATACTATGTTCTTAAGAAGTGAACTTTTCTTATTAATATTAACTGTTTCCACATGTCTGGATGTGCTCGATTAAGATTCTGCTCGCTCCAGTGGTTCTATTCACCCATCTGTTTCATAATGCCTGTTCTAATAGACTGCGCAGATTGACCCTGTCTTCCACCTTTCCACTCTCTAGCTAAAGGAAACAGCACATAGAACCACAGGAGCGTAGGTGCTTTTAATTTGAAGGAATTGGCAGAATCAATACATTAATCTGAAATAAAACATTCAGTAAACATTTTTTTGTGGAGTTCTTCCCGTTTGGTAAAAATACATATCTGTGTTTATATATTCCCAGGTTTGTATGACTCCAATTTAATGAAGTGTCATGAGTTAAAACTGGGGCAGTGAAAACTGAACATGCCTCTATAATGAAGCAACATAAATTATGTAAGAGTACATAGCTTCCACTCTGCTTCTCTTTTGGAATAGGTTATGTCAGATCCAGGCATGAGGAAATTTTTTGGGTCAAAGATTTTACTTCCTTATTCTATCTCTGTTCCCTCTTGGAAAGTGATCTTTTTCTTGGAGTTCAGGAAATAAGTAACTGTCATTGTATTCAGGCATAAGAAAACAAGGGAACTTGGCCAGGCGCGGTAGCTCAAGCCTGTAATCCCAGCACTTTGGGAGGCCGAGACGGGCGGATCACAAGGTCAGGAGATCGAGACCATCCTGGCTAACCCGGTGAAACCCCGTCTCTACTAAAAAATACAAAAAACGAGCCGGGCAAGGTGGCGGGCGCCTGTAGTCCCAGCTACTCGGGAGGCTGAGGCAGGAGAATGTCGTGAACCCGGGAGGCGGAGCTTGCAGTGAGCTGAGATCTGGCCACTGCACTCCAGCCTGGGCAACAGAGCGAGACTCCGTCTCAAAAAAAAAAAAAAAAGAAAAAAAAAAGGAACTTTTCTCATAGCTCAAGTCTTCTATCTTTATTTTAACAAAGCTTACTTTAAAGGAATGGTATGCTTTAGTAAAACCACAAAAGGGTAACTGCAGATTATCATGGATAATTGTGATCCTGAAAACTGAAATATACAGAAAATTTTGACTTTTTAGCTTTTGGACTCATGACGTTTCTCTATTAAAAAAAAATCAACTACTCATCAGAGCTTCTAGAAAAACCACAATAATTGGACATTTATTTTATTTGGGAAATGCCAATTTTAAGTTATATCGCTGTAGAGTATGGTTTTTAATAATAATTAATATAGCCATCTACAAACTATTTGTTGACCACAGTACTTTCTGGGATAGAATTTGTGCACTATTATTTCCGATTTAATATAAAACAAATTTGGAAGTTCATAGAAGTTAATTTTAGCATGGTAAGCTAATTTTAACATGTTGTAATTACCGAGCATAACTGCAGCATTATTTTTACAGAGAAAACACAATTTTTATCAATACTTCAACTAATGTTCTTTCTCCAGTTATCAGTGATACTCTTACATTTGTTTTTACTATAGCTTCATCCCTCTCCTTTCTATGGCATAAGAGACCCTGTTGCCATTTAATTGGTTTCTCTTGGAAAAAAAATGATTCTCCCCCATTGTCAAAAGAGCAAGTATACTTCAGCAGTTGTAGCAAGTTGTTTTTAGCATGAACTAAGCCAGGGAGCTCAGATTCAAATGAAATTTCACATTTGCTCCTGGAAATGATCTTTCTTAAAAATAATATCTCCTCACAGGATGATTGATAATAAACAATAAATAATTTAAAAATAGCAATAAAAATAGAAAATGTATTTATTGCATGCTTACTGTGTTAGTGTCATTGTGTTATTATATTTTCAAATGGAGACTCAGTTAGTGCCTTTGTAATTAAAACTATAGAACTCCTTTTATATTTGTTGGGATATTTTGTTTCAAATGTATTTGCCGTTATTAAAACTGAACAGAACTATGCTCTGGATCTTTAAGAAACTCTCGTGTATTTGTAATGGTAACAGCATGTATGAAACAATAGCACATCATAAACACAGAATACTTTAAAGCACTGAAGTGTGTAGGCCAGATAGCATATTCTGGATAGAAGAAATTGCAAAATGGGGTTTATTGTGAATCCTGAGAATGGAATACATTAGGGTGAAGAATTTTTAATCCCTGAAATTTAAGAAAAGTAGTTCCTTTTTTTTTTTTTTTTTTAAAAAAAAAAAAAAAAAAAAAAAAAAAAAAAAAACTATTTTTGCCCCTGACATAAGGAGTAAAGCTCTGAATTAAGATTGTAATGGGTCTATTCCATTTTGCAGCATCTCTGGCATGTTTAGTTTAGCATTAGGTTATTCCCGGTCAGAAAGAGGTGAAATCACTTCAGCTGGTGAACTTGACCTGATTAAACCAGGAAAAGCTTCCTAGAAATGGGATTGATTCCCCCTAGCCAATCTTAGCCTCCATCCGAATCCTGGTGCTGAGTAGTGTATAGTGACTTAGTTAAATGGTGTGGACTTTCAAAACATCTTCTTTCTTTAAATAGAAGTCTTACCAAACTGTGTAAGTAAAATTCCACATGAATACATGTTCCAAATTGTAGTTGAAATATTCAATAGCTACATTTTCCAGAATAGTTCATTTTATTATCCTTAGCTTTAAAATCTTCTTCCTGAATAGGAAATGAAAATTGATAATGAAGAAAATGGACATTTATAGGTATTATTAATTAATTGCCTTGTAGTACAACTGTATATCCTTTCTAACACTTTAGTAGCATCCTTTGGTTTAAAATTAAGAAAAGCAGTTGTTGAGATGCAGTTCTGAACCATTTTTAAAAAATGTTTCTCTTGTAAAATATTGAATTGCCTGTTTTTCTCAGAGACCAGCATGCTGATGATGTCAAAGAAGACTTTGAAGAGAGAACAGAAAGTGAAATGAGAACATCACATGAAGCCAGAGGTAGCCATAATAATTCTCATATTACTGATGTGTATTACTGCTAATATGAAACAATCATAGCCTTAACTGGAATACAACGGTCTCTTTTATGTTAAAAATGAATTTTATTGTTTATTTTTACTGTTTTAGGTTCAGGGATACATGTGAAGGTTTGTTACATAGGTAAACTCATGTCATGAGAGTTTGTTATCCAGGTTATTTCATCACCCACGAATTAAGCCCAATACCCAATAGTTACCTTTTCTGATCCTCTGCCTCCTCCTGGCCTCCGCCAGCAAGTAGACTCCAGTGTCTGTCCTTTCCTTGTGTTCATAGGTTCTCATCATTTAGCTCCCATGTATAAGTGAGAACGTGCGGTATTTGTTTTTCTGTTCCTGCATTAGTTTGCTGAAAGTAATAGCCTGCAGCTCCATCCATGTTCCCGCAGAAGACATGATCTCATTCTTTTTTATGGCTGCAAAAGATGAACTTTAAGTTTGGTTACCTTATTCTTTTTTGCAGGCAATAAAAGTTTATTGTTCAGTATCAATATAGTATGTAATTTTTTATATAGATTCATTTATGGTCTGTATTAACAGTTTCACATATTGGTACAGTATTGTACATAAAGTTTGGTAAGACATTCTCTTTGGACCTTGTCACACATTTTCTTTAGTATTGTTGATGTCATTTGCTTCCTATGTTTAAAACTCAATTCAGAATGTGTTTTGAAATCCAGATATTGTCTTAATCTAATGTCACAAAATGAAAAAAAATTACTTGAACAATGTTTTAAGTTATACTGGAGGAAATAATTTGTCCTACATCTTTGTTAAAAATATATCGCTTCGGGAAGCCAAGGTAGGCGGATCACCTGAGGTCAGGAGTTCGAGACCAGCCTCGCCAACGTGATGAAACCCTGTCTCTACTAAAAATACAAAAATTAGCCAGGTGTGGTGGTGCATGCCTGTAGTCCCAGCTACTCGGGAGGCTGAGGCAGGAGAATCACTTGAACCTCGGAGGCAGAGGTTGCAGTGAACCGAGATCACGCCATTGCACTCTAGACTGAGCTACAGAGCGAGACTCTGTCTCAAAAAAAAAAAAAAAAAATGCAGTGATTTAATGGTTTAATTAAGCAATGAAGTTGTAATAACTGTTAGTCATAGTATGGATTGTATTTATTTATAAATCAAATATAACAGTAATTATTTATTTTTGTAAGAAAATGACTGTCTGATTGTGATTTTGATTGTCCCTGTGAACTTTGCTTTTCATGTAAATAGTTTGATTTAGATTATTATAAGATTTGAGAATGGCACCTGATGACTTCTTGCAGTGACCTATTTCGTAGGTGATGCTTTGATTTCCATATCTGATTTTCATAAAGCAATCATTTATGATTAATTTAAAAGTTATAGTCAGTGCTGTCTTCAGCACCCTTTATGGTGTTTATGTAGCACAGTGTACAAACCCTGTAAATGGCCAGAGTTGGAATCTCTGCTCTGCCACGTGCTGCTTTGTGATCTTAGACATGTCATCACACACCTGTGAGTGTTTCTGTTTCTTTATCTATCCAGGAGGATGATGATAGTATACCTCCCATATCAGATCATAATGAGGATGAAGTACAGTCACATTTGTAGCTTGCTTAGAACAGTGCTGTGCAAGTATTCGATTCTTTAAAATGTTTCTGATTATGGAAAAGGTAGAAAAATATTTAATTTACGAAGGTTTTGTTATCAGGGCTATTTTGAATTCTTAGACAAAAGCTTCGGCCTTTCTTTGTGAATGGTGGTTTATAAGAGGAGGTAAGAGCTGGCCTTCATTCAGGTCTCAGCTCTGCCACTTCCTAGCTGTGTGGCTAGCTCTGGGCAAAGTACTTAACCTGTTTGTGCCTCAGTTTTGTCTTGTGTAAAATGGATGTAGTAATAGCATCTATATCATTGGATTATTGTGAGGATTAAATGCATCAGTGGCTGGAGTATTCACTCTTATTAATAGTAGTAGTATTGTGGAATAAGTGTCTATTGTATGGAATTACCTGATCATTAAAAGTTCAGATTGATTGATGATAAAATCTTCTAGGCTTTAAGCTTGTTGAGGAAGTAATAATTTGATAACATTTTTAGTTTCTCAGTGATCTTTTTAACTCAGTGTTTATTTAACATTTTATATGCTGGGCCAATTTTCATAATTTCTTTCTGAAAATTGTTTGCGTAATGGAGAATTTCCAGTTTATTAACATGTACTATGCATGGTATTCTCTTATTTTTCTTGGTAGTTTTATGTCTTTCTAATTTTTTTCTTTCTATTTTTCTTGATTTGAATTGCCTAAGTTTTTGTTTTATTATTCCTTTCAAGGAACCATTGCTAGGATTCATATATAATTCTTAATTTTGTAATTTTTCAAGTCATTTATTTTTGTTGTTTTTTACCTGTAAAACCTGTAGTTCAATGTGCATGTTTTGCTTATTGTCCTACTTTTTGTTTGTGAAAGAGAGCTTTATAAAGTAAGTTGTTTTGAGAATTATTGCACATATTTTTATAGGTGAGATTGGTCTATAATGTTCTCCTTTACTTTCTCATCCGGCTTTAGCCTCCTAAAATCAATATAATTTTTCTTCTTTTTCACATTTCTGAAACATTTTGAATAAGACTGTATCATAAAATGTATCTATAGTGAAATCATGTTACAATTCTAGGCTTCCTTTTAACATCTTTCTTAGCTTTAGATTTTATCTTTTTGAAATCGTTTTTCAAGAACCATTTTGTATGAAAGAGATTTGGATAGCACTTTGTCCAGTACTGGATAGCACCGTCCAGTAGTTTACTGGTTGTCTTCACCTAAAATCAGGGAGCTTTGTCCGAAACCAGGCCTTATAACATCTGAAGACGTTTCTCAGTAACACTGGGGACCTCTCAGAGCCTAGTCAGTGGGTTTCCTCCTGCCTCTCAGTTCTTAATAGGGCCCTGGCTGAGTGCCTTATATTGGATTTCCTTTAAACAGATGCTGAGAGTGCTTTGTACAAGAGGTTTGTTGGTGAGTATTCTTGGGAGCAACACCAGCGAGAGAGTGAAAGAAGCAGGTTTGGGCAGACCGAGAAGCTGAGCTGTGATGTAATTACAGCAGAGGCCTTAGCCCATCTCACAAGTTGTGCAGGTGGCCGTTCGGAGTTTTCCCAAATTCAGGCAAGGGAACCAGACTTTCGTATCTCTGAATTGACCAATCCTCGGATGTTTGCTGGGAGGGGCACATATCCTTGGGCAAGGAAGCTCCCTTTGACTTTGGGCAGTTCCAGAGAGGGAGGCAGCTCTGCGCATCTGCATTCCACAGGGAGGAGAATGAAGCCCTGTTTCTGAAGGGCGCGAAGAATGGCCCACCACAGATTCACTATATTCAGCCAGATGTTTGGTCTGTTTTTCTTTGAGGGAAAATCAAACAGAACAAAAGAAACAAACCAAAATATCCTTTTAACTATGTGAGATTAGGCCAGCTAAATTCAGTCCACTCTCTTGGATTTGGAAATGAACCTGGCTCTTCAATTCAGTCTTCTTTTGTGATGTTTGCCTGGGAAGTCATGAGCCTTTTTGATTCTTTGATTCAGTCTTCTTTAGATCCAGAAAGCTTCCCTAAGTTAGAGTTAGAGTTTTGATTATTATTAATACTTCTGCTTCATTTGTCTCTTTCTGGAAGGTAATGCCTATTCTTCTTGGGCTAGACCCGAGGAATGATATTAAAAATACTTAACAGCTCATTTGGTAACCAGCATAGCACAGGACAGTGAAATGGTCATCTTAGTACTGGAGCGGGGTCCTGGAGGCTCCCTGCTATAACAGAAGTTACGCTTAGATGCTGGATCTTGGAGAAGTCCCACAAGGGACTGACTGCATGGTGGGAAGTAACTATTACCAACCAATATGGAAGTATTTTAATATTTTAACAACTTCGGCATTTTGTTGTGTTGTCGACATGTTTTTCAAGTTGAAATAACTCACTCAGTCTCTCGTTCTGTCAAGTGTGCTATTGACTGCCTTTAACATGAATTTTAACAGCAGTGTCTCTTATTTTCCTGTGATTTCCTACGTTGGCTTGTTCTCTTTTCGTAGCCTATTTTTGTTTTTTAGAGTTATTTCCCCTTGTGCATTGCTAACATCATGAAACTATTCTGTCTATAACTCAGTGCTCTTCTTCTGTTGTTTTCTAGAACTTTTTATGAGAGGTCCCATGGTAATTGTTTTCTGTTTGATCATTTTTGCATCCCGAGAAGTTTTCCCAAGGTCTTTTGTGAAGAACAGTAAACGCTTAATGTTCCTGTTTGAGTCCTGGCACAATTCCTCTTTCAAACCCGAGGCTGAAGGTCAGGTAGATGTGCTCCCTTCCGGAGCCCTCTTGTGAACCTACAGGTGCCTACCAGTGTTCATTCTCATTTCCACTCCTCCAGTGGCAGAAGCAGCCCTTTCAAACCTAGCCTGGCTGGGGTGGCATGGGAGTGGGAGAGAACGCCCCTTGCAGTGTGGGTAGCATTTATTGTAGAGGAGACTTGAGAAACCACGCTAAGTTGCTTTACAGTATCAAGAGGGTTTAAGACTCAGTAGGCCCATGAGGCCTATTTTGAGTCTAGGAGCAAGTTGATTTAAAAGACGCACACATGCACACACACACACACACACACACACACTCACACACACACACACACACCCCTCTTAAAAAAGGATATTTCCCTCCCCCATCCATTTCTTCTGTTAATTCTGTTTAGTTCAGTAGAGTATGTGTAATTATGAGCTTTGGGGGGTGATTCCTGCTATGCTACTGAATTTGATCTTTGGGGACTTTAACTCAGTACTTCCCTCCCTCCTTCCCTCCCTTTCTCCCTCCTTACCTCTTCCCCTCCCTCCCTCCTTACCTCCCTTCTCTCCTTTCCTCTTGCCCTCCCTCTCTCCCTCTCTTTTTTTTGCTTCTGTCTTCTCTACCTGAATAAGTAGCTCATTCCTACCACTATGGAAGGCCCATTAGTAAAGAATTGAATGATTTGACCTTCAAATTTAAATTGTTGTGTTCCTGGGAAAGGTATAGTTTTGTTTTCTCTTCTGCAACCACTCACTCTCCTGGGTGGCTCATGTGTGGAGAGAACTGAATTCTATTTTATAACATGCCAGATTCTCACGTAAAAAGTCAGGCTTGTTTTTTGCTTCCATAGCCATTGGTTTATTTTGATCATTAACCTTGAAGTGATCCACAGTTATCTTTCATGCCTGAGTTAAGTGTCTTGGAAGTTAATTTTATCTATATTCCTTCATGCTGTGAATTCACTTATTTTACCCAAACACTTTTATTGTTCATCCTTTTATATTTGGTCACCAGTTAGTAAAAATATTAAGAGATATATCCCATTTCTTCTGGTTTTATTTTTTCCTTTCATATTGAAAGCATATTTTATAGATTCATGAAATGTTAGCCTAAGAGGGTTATTGACTCATTTTCATTTTTACTATTTTATACCCAATATACTCCCAGTTATATGCCTTTCTTTCAACAGAGGAATAACATCTCCCATTTGCCAACTGCTTACTGTATGCCAGATGCTGGGGTATGCATTTTAGAAATATCATGTCATCCTTACTACAATACTGTTAATTTGATTTAGCCAGGAATATATAGAGCTGGTCAGTGGCAGAGTGGGGCTTTGAATCCAGGTTTATCAGACTCAAAAACTGACCCTCTTGACCACAATCCTATATTTGGTATTAGGAGGCAGGCGATTGGGGTCACTTCCTGGTGCTGCTGTCGCCTCACAGTGTGGCTTTGAGCACGTCAGGGCTGGACCTCCGTTTCCTCACCTTCGCGATAGCTCCCTCAAAGCGTTGTTTTGAAACTAGACTGAGACAAGGCATTTGGAGATTCTGGTTTCACTTTTGCCACTGGCCTAAAGGAACAGAAATGAGTCAGAATAAGTGGTGAGCAGTAGCTCCTGCTGCGGCTTGTCGACTTAGCATCGTTCAGGCTTGGAGAAGTAGGGAGCAGATTGGGATCCAAGTTTGCAAGCGGCAAGGAGCATAATGTGTACCTCCTTTTGTCTGGCACTTGCCCTCCTGGGTCAGCCTACCACATGATGGTTCTGTTGGGCCCTAATGGGAACGGTCTGGTAGAAGCAGGTTCTTACCCTCCATGGTAGTGGAGATGTGTCTTTCCACCAAAAGACCTCATATTTGGTTTAGATAGTGTTCCCTATATTGAAGATTTATTGTCTTGTTTCTCCTGAAACACCAGAGGATGTTTATTTCAGGATCATCTTTATCTGAAAAGTCTTCTTACAAAGGTATTTTCTCTGCATCACTTTCTTCTACCCTAAGCCAAATCAGGAATTTTAATACCTGTACTCAACCAGAAATGAGAGACATGTGAGCAGATTTGATTTGCAAATTTATACTTTGGATAACAACATTATTATTTATTAAACTTCATTTCAAAAAAGTGTAGGGACAGAGGGTAAGCTTCCCCTCTGCCTTCTTTGAAGGTCCACTGAGATGACTGACTATAGATTAATAGGAGAAAGAGAATATATTAATGTGCATAAACGTGGGAGTCCTGCAAATATGAGACTCAGGGCCAATGGTTGAAGCTTATGACCGCTTTTCATAGAGGAAAGGGGAATGGGGGTGAGATTGGTATAGGCAACTGTGTAGTAAATAATTTTCAGGAGAAATGAATGAGCCCAAAGAACTATGGCCTGGGACAAAGTGTCTCTGAATTCTGTGGGAGATTGCAGGAAGGCGAGGAGCAGAACTTCACTGTGAACAAATGTTGTCTTATTATGTAGATAATGTCTCTTGGGTAATGTCTTGGAGCTGCCCTGAGAAGAACAGATGAAAAGTCTCTCCGGGCATGGTGATGACTTTTAGTGGTTAAGTCTTTCTTGGCTATTTGATGAGACTTCTAAGCCGGCAATTGCATTTCTTTTGGAAAGAAGTTTTCTTAGTCAGATAAAGAGTTTCTCTCTGCACATGGGAAAGAAGGGATCAGAGAGACCAGGGCATGGGGGAAGGTCAGAGGGAGACCTTGCTTCTGAGGCTTACTTCTGAGGCCTTTCAGTTTCCTTTAATTCAGAGCATTTAGCATGCCAAAGTGCCACATTTTGGGTCATTGTCCTCTGTAGCCTAACAAAAGTCTGCAAGTACATGCTGTATTTATATAGCTGTCGAGTTTCTGATACAGCACAGTGCTGAATAAATAATTGCTGAATGAACAACTTTCATACAGTAAACAATAGAGGCAGGCCTTTATCACTAAGAATCAACATTAAAAAAATCCCTTGTTTTCTGTGTTTTTAGAGGGATGAAATAATGAAGTCAAAGATCCACAAACTTATTTTTCTTACTATTACTCCCATCTGTCATTTTCTTCTGATATTAATGAGACCCAGCAATTGATGTTGTTTTAATGATATATTTCCACAAATGCGTTAAATTGCTTTCCAAGTCACCAAAGTGAGACTTCCATTTTTTTGTCATTTTTTAGTAACATTAAGTAGTTTATTTGATACCAGCTGTTGGTTTATATAACTTTTATTATCCAAATAATACATGTTTATTATAGAACAATTAGCAAATACAGGGAAGCAAAATGAAGGAAATCAAAATTACATGTAATTTTATACCATTTTCTGAAGGTGGGGACCTACTATTTTAGACTATTTCTATCTGAAGTGTTGTATAAATTACTTTGTAACCTGCAATTTGCATAAGTATTTATACTTCTTGCAACATAATATTAACTATTCTATGGATGGATGTAGCATCACTTAACAAACCAATCCCCTACTGTTGGGTCATCTAGGCTAGTTATTTTGTATCTCTGTTATAAATGTTTTTGCAATAAACTTTAGTAGTGATTAGAATCGTAGGGTGTGTGTGTGTGTAATATAAACACATAAAAGTGACTTATGTAAGGTAAAAGAGGCTTATTTCTCTTCCACATAAAGGAAGTACAGAGCTTGGTCCAGGATTGAAATGGTACTTAACAGTATCAGGAAATCAGGTTCCATTTATCTTGCTGCTCTGCCTTGCAGAGTACCTATTCCCAACACCATATCACGGGTTAGAAGTGGTTGCTGGAAGGCTAGCCATTAAAGTACTATTCTACCCAGCAGGAAGGAGGGACATGTTGGGGGAGTGGTGGTGGGTGTGCTCTTAGCCTTTAAGAGCACTTCCAAGTCCAATTAGCAGAACTCATAGGATATTGTAGATTCCACTTCTGCTTATGTCCATTAGTCATGTGGTCACTTTTAGCTGAAAAGGAAGCTGGGAAATACAGTCTTCATCAGAGTACAGTTACATACGTGGCAGAGACCTTCCACTGTAACTGGCTTGGAGATGATTGTTGGCGTTCATGCTTCATTATTTTCTTAAGATGAACTTCTAAACTTGGAATTGTGGAGTCAGTGGATGATAACTCAGAAGGAATCTTTTCCAGGTGAGAGAAAAAACTTTTGCCCAAAGCTGCTTCCTTGGAGTGTTTTGTGGTTTCTTTAGCATACCAGTGCATGATGAAGATAAGAATGGGAAACATTCTTTTATCTCACTGGAAGGTAGCATCCATCCAGTCTATCCAGAGAGCATCAGCTGACCCTGATGGAGGTGCACAGGTGCAGGGTCGGTAGAGGCACCTCTTACTGGGACTTTGCCAGTGAATATTTGAAATTTGAGTATAAAAGAGATTCTAACAGTACGTTCCTTATACCATGCAATATCTCATGGCTTGTAGGGCCAGGGATATTGGTGGTACCATGTTCCAAGACTGGAAGCCACTTTTCAGCTGGTCCTGTCTGACTTGTAGGTAGACTTGGATCTTCAAATTTGGCACATAAAAATCTTTTTATCTTTTTTTTCAACAAAACATTGGTCTTTATGCCTCTTATGAATGACTAGAGGGTCTTTAGTGTCTGTCTCTTTCTCATACATATGTATAGGCCTCACTGAGAAAATTTTTTTGAAGAAATGTAGTGATTATTTGATTAAACATTAGACTGAGTAGATTAATTTGTTCATAAACATAAGGAATGTTATTATTTTTCTCTGCAGTATACTGTGTCCATTTTAATGTACTGTCACTTTTCTCTTAATTCTTATCTTTCCACTGTTGAGGATGACAGCTTTGGTTCTACAAATAAAATGTATCAGATTGTTGAATCAAGAATCAGGAAGGATGACCATTCCTTCCATACGGTAATTTTAGTTATTCCCAGTCAGCCTAAAATACTTGTACTCATTGTGGAGGCACACAACCTGAAACCAAGTGGGGCGAGTGAGAAAAGAGTTTGATCACATACCTTTGGTCAATTTTCATCACAGGAAACTTCAGAAATATAGAAAACTTCTTAAAAAGTTTTCTTTTCCATGCATGTCAATGATTTGAGAGGAGGGTGGCAAGAAATAGGGTCCTAGGCAAAGGACGGTGGCTGAAATATCTTTAGAACACTAGGCTATGTTTCCTGAGTCTCATTGTGCACATTTAAACCTACCCTTCCTTACTCTTGGCACTGAACCAGCTGCTGGAGCCAGAATGTATTTGCATTTATTTTAGCCTGTATCATAACATGTTAAAATGAAAACCTGGAGTCACTTTTCTGGCAGTTCAAGGAATGCAGTACAGATTTGCTCAAATGAAGCTGCTTTCTTTATTCCTTTTGGATTAAAATCATAGGAGGTGGCATGTTCTGTGGCTGATAACATCAGTTAGTGCGGAAGACTCAGCGAAAGGAAGGAAAGTCTTAATGCGAAGGATGCAGAGTTGGTACTAAGATTGGAAAAGCATGTATGTCTAGGCCTATTTATAGTATCAGATTTAAAGACATGCAGAGGCGACCACAAACATAAGGGCTTTGGTGTTTTTAGTCATTTCCTTAGAATGGGTTAGTTATTTTTCTGAGGAACAACGTTCGGAACATTAGAAATGAATTGTGAATAATACAGCATTTAGCAGAAAATAAAATGAAAATAGAGTAGATCTGCAGTGATAGAATGAACGCTGCTGAGTGTTAATAGAACATAAACAGTAATAGGACAAAGACTATAGTTTTGGAAAAGACTAATTATATGGCACCCACTCAGGATACAAATTATAAAGTCAGCCCTATTGTTTTACTGTAGTGTAGAATTGGAAATCTTACCATTTCATATAAAAATGTCTTATGAAATATGTACAAATATTCTATTTCAAATAATAGCTAAGCTCTTTAGAATACCCGAGATTAAAAAGATGTTTTAAGTTACTCCGTATTTTGCTACACAAAAATTGCTTAAACTCTGGGCAATTCCAAAAGGAAAAGAGAATAAAAACAAACTGTTTCTGGTTTATATATTTGGTTCATAATAGATATTCAATAAAATAGGATGAGGACCTACACCTTTGAGCTTGGCTGGATGAAATGTGGAAAGAGGGATAATGATGGCTTTTTAAAACGTGTTTGAAGATTTGAACTGTTTCATGTGGAGCAGACACTAGAATTTCTCTGTATGAGCTCAATGAGGTAGAACCAGCACCAGTGGGTGTCAGCTCTAATAAAACAGATTTTTGACTCAGCATAGTGACTTTCTAGCATTCAGAGCAATTCAAATTTCAGATTAGGCTAGTTTAAGAATAAATGTATCAGAAAACTGTAACAGAACAGTAAGAAATAAATTTTTAAAAAATTTACCACTTATAACAGCCTCAGGAAACATCTGATACATAGGAATAAGTTTAACAAAAGATGTGCAAGATCTCTACCTGAAAATGACAAAATGTTAATGAGAGACATTAAAGAAGAGCCAAAGAAATCGAGGGATTTTGCTTCTTTGTGGATTGGAAGACTCAATATTGTAAAGAAGTCATTTCTTAACCAAATTTATCTATTGGAAATTTGTCTAGTAGAAATATGTTTGATAGAAAGCCTAATCTAAATCTTAGCGTTTTTTTGTTGTTGTTTTTTTTTTAAAGCGAATTGTAAAATTGATAATGCAAATGCAGTAGCCATGGCAATCTTGAAAAGACCTACATCACAGACACCAGTATACTTACAAAGTGATAGTAATTAAAGCTATGGATTGGGATAAAGAGACCAGTGGGACAAAATATGGAATCTGAAAGACACTGATATGTATGTTAAAACTAGCACTGCAGTACAGTGGGCAAAGGAAAGGATAGTCTTTTCAGTAAATCATGGTTGGATAATTAAAAATCTGTATGGAAAAAATCTATGAATATTGA
The DNA here is from genome assembly GCF_003255815.1 of Theropithecus gelada. Classification (NCBI taxonomy): domain Eukaryota; kingdom Metazoa; phylum Chordata; class Mammalia; order Primates; family Cercopithecidae; genus Theropithecus; species Theropithecus gelada. The sequence goes on from NC_037671.1 coordinate 154,823,002, forward strand.
TTCTTGCCTAATATATACACAAGACATAAATATCAGATGGATTGTAGATCTAAACATGAAAGGTAGAGCATAAAGTGTTTAGAGGAAAGCAGAGAAAACTCTTTATGGTCTTGGGGTAAGCACAGGTTTCTTTAATAGACATATATTTGCCATAAGAGAAAAAATTAATAAATTAGACATTATTACATTTACTTCTGTTATTCAAAAAACCCTATTAAGAAAGTAAAAAGGAAGGCACAGAGTGGGAGGAGATATTTGTAATACATATTTCCAACAAAGGACTTCTACCCAGAATATATATAGACAACGTGTATAAATCATTAAGAAAAAAGGAAGACAACTCAATAGAAAGATAGACATAAAACATGAATAAGCCCTTTACAAAATAGCCTCTCTATGTGGACAATAGACATAGGGAAAGATTATCAATATCATTAGTCATCGAATGCAGTTGTAACCATAATGTGATACCACTATACACCCACTATAATGGTTAAAAAGAAAAAGATAGACAATACCAAGCACTGGTGTGGAAGTGAAGCCATTGGAACTGTCATATGCTGTTGGTAGGTATTGTGCAGTTGTTTTGGAAAGCTGGCAGGATTTCCCAAAGCTTAGTGTACACAAATGCTCTGACCTCAAAGTTTCACTCTTTGGTATATGTACAATGGAAATACATACATAAGTTCAGGAAATTGTTACCGGAAAAGGGTCCTGATCCAGACCTCAGGAGGGGATTCTTGGGTCTCATGCAAGAAAGAATTTGGGGCAAGTTCAGAGAGTGAAGTGAGAATGCAAGTTTATTAGGCAAGGAAAGGAATAAAGAATGGCTACTCCAAATGGTTGCCCATTTTTGTGGTTATTTCTTGATGGTATGCTAAACAAGGGGTGGATTCATGCATCCCCTTTTTAGATCATATAGGGTAACTTCCTGATGTTGACATGGTATTTGTAAACTGTCCTGGCGCTGGTGGGAGTGTAGCAGTGAGGATGACCAGAGGTTACTTGGTTTTGGTGAGTTTTGTCTGGCTTCTTTACTGCAACCTGTTTTGTCAGCAAGGTCCTTATGACCTGTATATTGTCCCCATCTCCTGTCTCATCCTGTGACTTAGAATGTCTTAACCATCTGGGAATGCAATTGTCTCAGACCCAGTAGGTCTCAGCCTCATTTTACCCAGCTTCTGCTCAAGATGGAGTTGCTCTGGTTCAAATGCCTCTGACAAAGTAATCTGTACAAGAATGTTTGTAATAGCACTGTTTGTAATAGCCCCAAATTAAAAACAACTCAGATGCTCATTGTTCATGATCTCCGAATGAATTACAGAGCATTCACAACCACGAAAAACCATACAACAAAGGGAAGGTAACTTCTACTATTCACAATAATGCGAATGAATCTCAGAAACATGCTGTTTAGAGAAAGAAGCCAGATACCCAAGTTTCCATTTTAAATACAATTCCAAAGAGGGTAAATGAATCTATGGTGTTAGTAGTCAAGGAAGTGGTCACCTTTGCTTGACAGGTGAGATGTGATTGGAAGTGTGTGCTTGCCACGTTTTGTTTTCAGTCCGGGTGTTGGTTACATGGGTGTGTTCACTTTGTGAAAATTCAGTGAGCTTTACACTTAGTGATTTCTACATCTTTCTGTAGATCATAGAAATACAAAAGCAAGGCTTTTGTGATAGAATTGAGGTGTCCTTGTAACTGAGCTGGTGTGTGAGCAGAGAGGAAATGTAGGGGAGGTGCCTTTCTTCTGAGGTGCTTTGAATACCTAGTTTTCAGAAAAGATTTCTGTTCTAAAGGACCATAAGGAGATGACGATTGACAGCTCTAAGTCAAGCGTCCAGAGGACAAAAATCCTTTGCTAGAGAATGGCTGTTTTAGGAAAGCAGCCATAAAACTAGGTTTGGATTCAGAAGCTCTAACGTAAATAGAATATTCAGTAGTTTTTTGTTGTTTTAAGAGATGGGACCTTGTCCTGTAGCCCAGGCTATAGTAAGAATACTTAATAGTTTTAATTTTGATCTGAACAAATTAAAAAATGACAAAAGCATTTGCATTTCTGCTGTTTTATTTTTATTGCAATAATTTTGTATCCCTGTCAAAAAACTAAATTGGCTATTTAAGAAATCAGTATGATTAGTAAACAAGAAGTTAAGAAACCAAAGCAAGCCCTGAGACAGAAGGAGAGAAAGGACGGTAACTGTGAATACATGGTAAACACAGGTGTTGGACTTGAGATGCAACTTGGCTGTTACCCTTACAACATCCAAAGCAGAAAGGGGAACAACTAAGCAACTTCCTAGGATGAGATTAACTTTCCTTCCCATTAAAACTTTGAGGCCTGTTTCTTACCTGAAGCATTAAAGAGACAACATTGAACAACATAATGAAGCATATTTTTAGCAATGAGTGCTGTAGCAAATAATATCAGTTGAATTTACAGGCTGTTTTTTATAGTGACCTTCAGTAAAGACAAAGAAGAGCCTATTCAATAGCATAATGCTGAAAGGAACCAATGCTTTAACCACCCCCAGCCCAGTCTCATTATCTGGGAGATGCATGGCATTTGGGGCTTGCTGCTTTCAGAGAGTGATCGCCCATTTGTTTTCATTGACCAGGTGCCCGGGAAGAACCCACCGTCCAGCAGGCACAGCGTCGGTCAGCTGTCTTTCTGTCCTTTAAGTCCCCAATTCCATGTCTGCCCTTGCGCTGGGAGCAGCAAAGCAAACTTCTTCCAACTGTCGCTGGAATCCCTGCCAGTAAAGTTTCCAAATGGAGCACAGACGAGGTATATTTTATCTTCTTTGCTGCCAGACACCAGATACAGGAGTACTGGCTTAAGAGGTGTGGAACATTGAACGTAGGTAGCGTTTAGTCTTTTTTTTCTGAAAGAGAAGAAATCATTCTGAGAGAAATAACTAATGCATATGGGTTACATGTTTTGAACCTGTAGCATTTAGATTCTGACTATGTTTTTTAACTGGGAATTTTGATATTGCTTTTGACAGGTGTCAGAATTTATACAGAGCTTACCTGGGTGTGAAGAACATGGAAAGGTATTTAAAGATGAAGTAAGTGTTCCACTAAATTGCAATATGTTACTTAATGGGATCAAAGCACTGAAATGCAGTGGATGGTGAAATGTGTGGAACTGGCAGAGTCAGAAAGAGATGGGTTGTGTTGAAATTGACAAATTGATGTATACTAACAGGCAGTATGAATCAGTTGTATAAAAATGTCTTTGTATAAGATGAGATGCAAAAGAATGTTTGTGAGTACCATTTTATGATGCCCCACAGCAGTAACACTAGGCTCCTTCTAAAAAGAAAACCCACAGAACTTAATAGCATGCATTTATATAGTTTATAGTACAGAAGAAGCAGCCAAGGAAAGAAATAAGCAATGTTTTATCTTTTTAATAAAGTGAAATTAGTTTCCATTATTTTATTTTCCAACATCATTCTAACAACATGATTGACTCCATTTGAGGTTTATAATAAGTAATATTAGCATTATGTCTAAAAAAATCCCTTAAGTCATATACATTCCTCAGTAATGTTTATAATAAGATATTTATCACAGTCCACTTTTGGAAGATTATTTTATTAGTTGTTTTCAACTGCCTCTCCAAAACTTCAGTATAAAGGGTGATTAAGAATGGTATCACTTACGGCAGTGAGCACTAGAATAAAAAGGAATCTGGTTTCGAACTTTAAATTCTGTAAGCATACAGCAGGAGACCCTTATTCAGTAGAGACCTTGAAAAATAAGCCACTTGCCTGTCATCTCTTCCAAGTAAAGCAGTCAATTACCCCTCTGATTTTGGCTCTGTCTACTCCTGCCAGAAGGCAGAAAGTAGACTGAGTAATCTCAGAAGGTTTTCTCCAACATCTGCTGTCTACAGTTACACGCATACACACCTTGTTTGCCCCTATGTGTAAAGCTCAACTGTTAAGAACAGCACACTTTCAGTTGTATGGCAGGAGTGTAGACACAGCTAACAATCCAGCCACCAGTTATCAGTGTTGTTATACTGTGAGGTATAATTTATGCATTAGAGGAAAGCCTGTTAAAATGCACAAGGATCTGATTTCCAAATGATCTGAAATCCTTTTTCTGATTTATGTTCTTATTGTGCAAATGTTTTATTTTCTCTCTATTCGATCTTTAATTGGCAGTTACTCAGATTTTCTTTCCCTGAGTCCTAAGTGTCTTCACTGACATTCTGAATTCATTTTCTGGTTTTTTTCTCTCTCTTTTTTTTTAATCAAGATGGAGTCTTGCTCTTCTAGCCTGGGCTAGAGTGCTCACTGCAACCTCCGCCTCTCAGGTTCAAGCGATTCTCCTGCCTCAGCCACCCAAGTAGCTGGGATTACAGGTGCCCACCACCACACTCAGCTAATTTTTTTTGTATTTTTAGTAGAGACTTGGTTTCACCATGTGTTGACCAGGCTGGTCTGGAACTCCTGACCTCGGGTGATCCGCCTACCTCGGCCTCCCAAAGTGCGGAGATTACAGGCATGAGCCACTATGCTCAGCCTGAATTCATTTTCTATTGCTAGCGGACATAGAGCCACATAGGGAGCTGTTCGTCTGTCTTGGAAAGTGTCACGTAGTCATTACCTTTGAAAATAAGAAAGCATTTTTGAAAATAAATTTATAATGCATCTCTTTTATAACTTCTGTTTTTTATTCTATTGATATCTAGATAATCCATATAGGTTTGCTCTATTATTCAGTTTAAGTAAGATTCAAGTCTAAATTCAAAATGATACGGTATTTCTTTGAGTAATTTTTTTATTCATGGCAAATTGTCTTTGGAGATGTTCCTCAGTTACCAAATACCCTCAAAGCCAGATCCTTCTCTAGAGGAGTGAGATAGTTAATTTTGTCTGTCGATATCTATTACTCGCTCATTCACACCGTCATTCATTCATCTTGTGCACATTTGTTAAATTCCGACCATGTGTATGTTACTTCGTGTCATGCTCTTGTGAGAAGGATGATTCGAAAATAGTAAAACCCAATCCTTGTTCTCAAGTGTCTCACAAAGTCAGTGGGTTTGGGTTTTGAGTCCTACAAGTAAACCATAGGACAAATCTAACTGAAGTCTTATAAATCATCTCTAAAAGGCAAAGTACAAGTATTCAGATAGGCTCTTCTTGGAAATTATCCTTGACTTCTCTCTTACACACGCCACATCTCATCTGTTGAAAATCCTATTCGGTGTATCTTTGAAACATGTAAAACCGTATCACTCTACTGCACCACCACCCTGGTCTGCGCCGCCATCCTCTCCCACTTGGATGAGTGCAGTAACCTCCAAACTCATTTTCCTGGTTCTGTTTTTGCTCCTCTGCAGTCTATTCCCAGCACAGCCAAGGTGACCCTGCTGAAACCTAAGTCAAACCATGTCACTCCTCTGTTCAGATCCTTCCAATAGCTTCATCTCTCAATCAGAATAAAAGTAGAAGTTCTTATAAGGGCCTGCAGTGTGATACCTCGTTACCTCTCTTGCCCCTGGCTCTTTGTTTGCTCAGCCCCTCACGGGTCTACACGCACTGGCCTCCTTGCTGTTCCTCTGATTGTCCAGGCTTGCTTCCGCTCCTCCTTCCGCACAGAACGCTCTTCCTCCAGATCTTCATGTGGCTCACTTCTGCTCAGATGCCAGCTTACCAATTAGTCCTGCCCTGACTTTCTGACTTACAAATTGCTTCTTGGCGCCACACATGCATCCCTGCTCCTACTGCCCATTCATCTTCCTAGTCAGCTCTGTTTAATCATAGCACAAATCACCTTTTTTTTTTTTTTTGGAAACAGAGGCTCGTTCTGTCACCCAGGCTGGAGTATAGTGGCACAATCTCAGCTCACTACAACCTCTGCCTCCCGGGTTCAAGTGCTTCTCATACCTCAGCCTCCCAAGTAGCTGGAACTGCAGGTGCGCGCCACCACACCCAGCTAATTTTTGTATTTTTAGTAGAGATGTGGTTTCACCATGTTGGCCACGCTAGTCTTGAACTCCTGACTTCAAGTGATCCACTGACCTCAGCCTCCCAAAGTGCTGGAATTACAGGCATGAGCCACTGCTCCTGGCCAACATGAGTCACTTTCTAACTTACTGATTAATTGGCTTACTTAGTATGTTTATTGGCTTATGGCCTGTCTACCACTTCTAGAATGTTAACTGCACAAAAAGTTTTTTGCTTGCTTGTTTTTGTTTTATTTGTTTTATTCCCTGCCATATGTCTAGGCCCAAGAAGAGTGTATGGAATATAATAGACATTCACTATATTTTTATTGAGTCAATACACTCATGCCTTTACACTCTGAGAAAGACTCATTCAGACAGAGCATGTCACTGTGGTTTCAAGTTAAGGCATTGGAAAAGAACAAATAGTGCACAGTGAAAAGGGCAGTGAAATGGAAGGCAAGAGCTCCTGAATTCCACATCCCTCTCCCTCGTTTGGGGCCATTAGCAAGACATGTAGGGTCTGGAATTACAGCATTATATATGCATTGCAGAAGCTAATAAAAAAAAGTAAGCCTTGTAATACATTGCAGTGGTCACTGTTGTTCTTAGGATCTACTTTCTTGAATAAAGTTTACTTCCTTCCAGTAAAGGCTTATTCTTATGGCCACATGTCAGAGCAACCTGTATATAATAAAGAGTTTAGAAGTAGCCTCAAGATTTTTCTTTCTAGTGTATGTAACCTTATAAATAACAACCTACCAAAATGTATCCTTCGTGTCCCACTTTTAACTTCAAATCCCAGCCACTAAGTTCTCTGAATGTTTCTTTTCATCAGTCATCTGTTATGTTATACTCTTACATAGTTTCAGAAGGAGACTTGGTGTCTGCCGCAAGCCTTCAGTAGGGCCAAGGTTATAATAAACCAATCAGTCTTTGTAGTGGGCTCCTTGGGAATGTCAGTGGACACTTTCATTAATGACTTAGAAGACTTCTACAGGCTATCCATTGTACTAAGGTCTGCTTTGGTTGAGCAAAATGTTAATAGATCTGCCTTTCTTCCTGACCTTGCTTTATCAGAGGGCTGTCATAGCACAAGCAAATGAGAACAGACGAAATGTTTCCAAAAAACAGGAGAACATTTCTCATACTGCCGCTTAACGGTGTTGCACTTGGAGATTAACATTGGAACAATTTTTCCTTCTAGTTTACAACAGCAGGATGTCTTTTTACTGAAATTAGCACACTTTTTCCATATAATTGTTACTTGAAGAAGTTGTCTAAGATGACTCCAGTTCTTGCTGATGAAGCATTTAGGCAGTCTATATTTACAAGTCTTTCATTTTTAAAGGAGAGAGGAAAATCTTAAGAAGTAGCCATTTAATTATATCAGCCTTTGTTTAGAGAACTGTTAGCGGCATTTAGAGTTGTCTTAGTTTGCTAGGGCCACCATAACAATGCCAACCACAAACCGGTGGCTTAAATAGCAGAAATGCATTGTCTCGCAGTTCTAGAAGCTGAGAATCTGAAGAAGGCTAGCAGTCAGGGGGTTGGCAGAGTTGCTTCCTCCCGCGGGCTATGAGGAAAGGATCTCTCCTGGGCTTGACTTGTAGCCTCTCCTTGACTTGTAGATGGTTGTCTCTCTTTGGGTCTTTACGTTGCCTTCCCTCTATGTGTGTCTCTTGTAGTCTCTCTTTGGGTCTTTACATTGCCTTCCCTCTATGTGTGTCTCTTTCTCCAGATCTCTCCTTTTTATGAGGATACCAGTCATAATTGGATTAGGCACCCAACCTACTCCAGTGTGGCCTCAGCTTAACCAGTTACCTCTGCCTGGACCCTATTTCCAAATAAAAGTCACATTCTGAGGTACTGGGGGTCAGGACATCAACATAACGAATTTGTGACAGGGACACCATTCATCCCATAACAGAGTGCATTGCTGTCAAGGTTTCTGATGTTCTAAGGCAGAGAACAAACGTGCGTTTGACTTTTTGTATAAGGTGGGAAAACTAAAAGGGAAACTTTTTTTTTTTTAAGGTGACAAAGTTACCTAAGAGCTGAAAGACTGTTTCTTTGCTCTGCCCAGTAAGCCAGACATCATCTTCATAGCATTTTATCTTTTAACCTAAAAGATGTGTTGTACCTTTGAACTTCTAGAGAATAGTAGCCTATTTTTCAGAAGCATAGACTTTTGTCTTAGAAGATGCCCAGAGAGAGGAAGGGTCTTTCTCATGGTTACCCTACCCGAGTATTAGAAGAACCACCTTAAAGTCAGTGACTCTCAACACCAGCCTCACATTCACTGTTTGATTGCCCCTGTTAGTAAAGGCTTTTCTTCAGTGTGCAAAGACTAACTGTGGCCACACTAGAAATAAGTGTTATCTCTCTGATTTTCTTCATGGTGGAAGGCTAATTTTGGGGGGGAAAAAAAAAAAAGTTGGAATTAGCTGATATGTTTTTCTGAATTATTTTATGTCCACTAACATTCATGTACCTGTCACCTCTTCTAATTTTAAAAACTGCCATGATAAAAACTAGACTTTGGCCACCCTGAATTTTTCCATATTCTTCTTAACTCTACACCTAATTCAGAGTGATCACAGGAAGGTATGAGTACCTTCTATTTTCCTGTGGGCTGATTTTTCAGGTGAATTAGTTTACTTTGTTCCCAGTCCACTTTTGGGTGTGTCGTTGTGGATAAAAAAGGTCCATATATCAAGAAATGTCATTGCACACATGAACCTCTATGTGTGCTTTTTTAGCATTGCTATGTAGAAGACAGCTGATAATTTCACCTTGAATATTTTCTACAGCACTGCATCTTGTTAATCCACATTCTGGTGTTTTTTCCCCCATTTTAGCAAATTGATGGAGAAGCATTTCTACTTATGACTCAAACAGACATTGTTAAAATTATGAGCATTAAACTGGGCCCTGCTCTCAAAATTTTCAATTCCATCCTGATGTTCAAAGCTGCAGAAAAGAATTCTCACAATGAACTTTGAAGATGGTGAATTCTGAATACCATCAGCATTCTGCTTTAAAGCTCATGTTTTATTCAAAGCACAAGGACGGTTATAACTCCTAAATGAGAAGTCTCCAAAACTCAAAAGAGCAACACTATCGGATTATTTATATTCCTCAAGAGACAATATATATGAATTCTTATGAAAGTGCTTGAGCTTTTAACCAGGTACTGTCTAACAACAGTCATCTTTTGGTTCTGTTCACTGAGCTAAATTTATCTTTGTAAATCTTTTTGAGTCTGGGGGGTGGGGGGAAAGGGGGACTTCATTAATTATTTATGGTAATGGGGGGGGCAGAGTAAGAACTTTTGGCATTTTGTAAACATTGTTGAATTCTCTTTCATGTACACTGTTTCTTTTTCAATACTTTCAGAAACCTTTTTATATAATCAAATTTCAATTTAAACCAAATTAGTCAAAACCTGGCTAAGTTTAGCCGGTAGGACTGTTATCTGTATTGTTAATTTTGTGCCATATTTTGAATTGCAACATTATGCTAAGTATAACTTTGCAAGTCATGATATTGCCTAACTGCTTGTCATAATTGTCAGGGCTGAATAGTTGTAAGAGTGACTTTTCTTTGAATCAGTGTTTTTCCTTTTGCACGCATTATGAAATGTTAAACAAATTACTTTTCACCAGCATCTTTACTATAATTACCAAAAACGTGTATATAAAAGAATGGAATTGAAAAATAAAATATATAAACATAAATAAATTAGGTAGTGTATTTGAGTGGCATCAGTCTCACGCATCTTGGTGCCCCCGTGTTTACAAGAGCCAGATGGTATCAGAGGAGTATGCAGTTGGATGCAGTTATGGTTGGGGGGATGTTTGTGAGGGTCTTGAACTATTTATGAGATGATCTTGAGCTTCTAATTGTCATTGAGGAAACTGTGGTGCTTTACAGAGACTGAGAGCTCATTCTGTCAACAGAAACACTAATCTGTAAAGAGCCCTGTCTCAGGTCATGCATTGTCCTCCAAACCCAAAGGTTTTTTTCAGGGTTGGCTGAAGAGCGAGTGTCGAGTGTTGTGGTTTTACTGAAAAGGCAAGGTGTGAAGGAGCAACTTCATTTGACACAAAATCTGAAATTCTCACAGATCAGGGAGGTGATTTCCCAAAGTAATTAGCCAAGAACCTCCATCTTGGAAGGATTCCTTTTTCTGTAGAATACTTTGCCTCGATATATAAGCATACAGATGCACTTTAAATGAAAACCCTTGATTATAAATTGATAGCTGGTAGTGTTTCTTTTGCAAGAATGCATTTCTAAGGCAAAAGGTAAATTATTTTGTCCGTCTTTTGATGTACTTTCTGATTCCAGGATTGGATATTTATTCAAGGACTATTTTAAAAATAGAAAGTAAGTTTGTAGCATGCTGTCTGAATTCTGGGGGAAGTTCCACCTCTTCTTTAGTTGCTTTCGTTTTTTATGATGTAGGACTTCCTTTGATGTCCCTGTTGGAAGTCCATTAGCAGTCCTTTGCATTTGTCAATTCAAGGTAAAACAGGGTCAGTGACATCTACAGTGTCCCAGTCATTTATTTGCATGAATCTGCTTAAATAAGTTTTTTGTTGTTGTTTTTTTCTTTTTTATGTTTTGTTCAGAATTTGTACATTCAAGTTGTACTTGTTATATCTGATATGAATGAAATAAAATCTTAATTGCAGATGCTTTTTACATATGTATGATTTTTAAGAAAGCTTCTCAAATAGGAGAGGCAGCACAAGAGCAGGAAGAGCATCAAGTATTCGGACATTACTAGTTGTGTAATGAATCTGTAGGATTCAGAATTGTCAAACTGTGTCCCAAGATGATGACAAAAATACTGAAAGATTATATTGTTAGGTCAAGTACAATTCATCCCCATTGGGAATTTTTCTTTTCAAGTGTAAAGCATAGAACTAAAGCATAATTTAAATCATGAGATTTTAAACATCTTCTTTTTTTTCTGGAGACAGAGTCTCATTCTATCCCCCAGGCTGGAGTGCAGTGGCGTGATCTTGGCTCACTGCAACCTCTGCCTCCCGGGTTCAAGTGATTCTCCTGCCTCAGCCTCCTGAGTAGCTGGCATTACAGGTGCCCACCACCACGGCTGGCTAATTTTGGTATTTTTAGTAGAGATGGTGTTTTACCATGTTGACCAGGCTGGTCTTGAACGCCTGACCTCAGGTCATCTGCTTGCCTCAGCCTCCCAAAGTTCTGGGATTACAGGCATGAGCCACCACTCCCAGCTGATTTTTAAAATCTTATTGAAGACATCCACTCATTCTCTGCAGCGTGTTGTTACATGTTAGAGGCAAGGCATTAAGCATCCATAGGGTGGTGCAGAATTCACTGTACCTCAAGAAGGTGAAAACTCTCACCACTCCATCCCTGGGATATAGTCTAAGTTTTAACAGAGAATATAGGGCACCATGATTGTAGGGAGACCTCTGAAATGAGAGATGCAGGCTTGGGGTAAGACAGATGGTGGAAGCCAAGCTCAGTGGCTCAACCCTGTAATCCCAGCTACTCAGGAGGCTGAGGCAGGAGGATCTCTTGAGCCCAAGGATTTCAAGACCAACCCAGGCAACATAGCAAGATCCCATCTCAAAAAAAAAAAAAAGAGAGAGAGAGAAAAGGGACGAATAGAAATATACACCTTGAATAGGACTTTCCCATCTAAAGGCATTTTTTTTTTAATTGAAAACACTGTGCAAGCCGAATAAAACCTTTCTGCAGGTTGATATTTGTCCTCAGGTTGCCATTCTTCAACTTCTAGATTCAGTAGACTCAGCCCCTAAATAAAATAGGGTATGTTGGTCAAGCAATGTTGAATTTAGCAAGTGTCAGGACCGTGCTGGGCACTGGGGATAGATACACCATTGAGATAGACAATAAAATCGGCTTGAATCTACCTTCAAGGTTAGCCCATGTTTGTGTCATGCTTGGAGCCAAACTTCACTGCAGTTTCCCTGTAGCTACCTTGTCATCCTGTCCCAGCCTGAGAGAGGCTGTCATTCAACTTTAGCCATAGGGGTGTGTACCTTATAAGGAAAAGAATCTGTAAGAACTTGGTAAATTTATTTGGGAATGAAGGACTAAAAGGAAGAAGGAGTGATTTGGGGAAATAAAGGAAAGTTTGCAAGGAACTAAAGGTACATTCTAGTGAAAGGGAAGAAGTGAGTACTGGAGGATAGGAACTAGGTTAGGCAAAATGACTTGTGCCAAATTGTTACTTACTCTGCCTGATGTAAGTAGTTAATTAATAATTATAGAAATGGGCAACTGTTCTTTGACTTCTTTTATCTCACTGGCTTCAGCATGTTAATGAACAGTCCTTATTAGAGAGAAAGGTATCTAGCAGGCTGTTGACATTTCAGTGATAGAATAAATACTTTGCAGTATTTCCAGAGATGGGTAGTGTAAAACTATTTCTTCAATAGTTCACATGAACCTTTCTTTTGTTTTTTGTTTGTTTTTTGAGACACAATCTCACCCTGTTGTCTCACCCTGTTGGAGTGCAGTGGCATGATCTCAGCTCACTGCAACCTCCGCCTCCCAGGTTCAAGCAATTCTCCTGCCTCAGCCTCCCAAGTAGCTGAGACTACAGCATGTGCTACCACACTTGGCTAATTTTTGTTTTTTCAGTAGAGACAGGGTTTCACAGTATTAGCCAGGCTGGTCTCAAACTCCTGGCCTCAGGTGATCTGCCCATCTTGGCCTCCCAAAGTGCCAGGATTACAGGCATGAGCCGCCATGCCCAGCCCACATGAACCTTTCTTCAACTTAAAAAAAATTAATTTGATGATGTAACCCAGGAAATGCTCATCCCATTATGCTGTGTAGGTATTTTAACACACTTAAATCCCTTTTCTGTTCCCAAAAGGACCTGGTCTATCTTTCAGAGCTAATAAGTAATGTTGATATTGATATTTTGATAATAACATCAAGGGGCACCTTAAACTAGAGTTTTTACCTTGTGAAATAGTTGGAAAGAGGGAGAGTGCACTGAGTCTTGTTAGACCCAAAAGGTACTTATGCAGCCATTGTTAAGAGCAGAACAGATAGAACTGAACTCTGGGCAGTAGCCAGTTGGGCATGCAGGATGAGTCACTGTGTCTCCAAGGCGAGAAGCAGTAGCAGATGAACACAGGTCACAGACCTGAGGACCTGTACCAGCAAGATCAGCCAGCAATGAGGAGACCTCAAAAGTGCCGCAGCCCTTATTCCCAACAAGCGATTAAAGACAACCAGATCTCCTGGGGCAAGGCAGATCCCCTGAGGGAGAGAAGAGTTAATGTGTCCCTTCTTGAAATGTGCAAGTTCAAAATGTTCCCAAGTGATGTTCAGACCAAAAAGACAGCCCACAGGCCGGCCGCAAATGTGCAGCTCCTGGGCATAAAGTGTGCACACTGAGTTCAGTCCAAGGCCATTCTCTAAGCTGAAAGATTTGAGTACAGTGTATTTCAAAAAAACCGAGGCACCTCTGGAAATATAACGTCAACCGTGGAATTTCTAAAAACTCAAAATAAATCGACAGCTCTTTAATGAAGTAGAATTTTATTACAGAATTTCACAAAGAACTTAATATCTAAGTGTAAAGATAGAAAGCATTGAAATTCATTGGCATCTATGATACAAGATTATTTTTCTCATACCTACCTCTACCACAACCCTAAATCAAAACAATTTTTTATGAAGCTTCAGCTTTCCCAGAGGTAAATTCCAGTACAATGTTTGGCATGCTATTAAGTGACTGGGAGTTGAAATCCTACTTCCTTTTCCTTTTCTTTCAAAGAAGGAAAATAGGGACTGTGCATATCAAAAATCAACGTTTCTAGGAAGTTGAAGGTTTGGGACAGTCTTCTTGGACACTCAATCCCAAATACGTGAAAGGCAGCTACCAACGCAGCCAAGGCTGTAACACAGTCGTCCACCTTTGTGAGCCTCTCCCTTTCTAAATATAAAGAAAATTCGCAGACCTCCATGTTGAAAGGGTTTTTAACTTCCAACACAGGTGTGGATACTTGCACCTGAAAAAAAGAATGGAGTCATTACTGTGATACGTAAAATAGCTAAATAATAAAACAGACCTGAACTTAATCATGGTGTTACAATAAATGGGCTTGTTGCAATGTAGCATATTTGTAAATACGACAAACATACTTCAAAATAGGCCACCAACTTTGCTTTTAAATAAGTTATCGCGGTTGGGCTCGGTAGCTCACGCCTGTAATCCCAGCACTTTGGGAGGCCAAGGCAGGTGAATCACCTGAGGTCAGGAGTTCCAGACCAGCCTGACCAACACCATGAAACCCCGTCTCTACTAAAAATACAAAAATTAGCTGGGCGTGGTGGTGCATGTCTATAATCCCAGCTACTCAGGAGGCTGAGGCACAAGAATCGCTTGAACCGGGAGGCTGAGGTTGCAGTGAGCCAAGATCACGCCATTGCACTCCAGTCTGGGCAACAGAGTGAGACTCTATCTCAAAAATATAAATAAATTAATTAAATATATAAATAATCGCATGAAGATGTAAAATGTCAAACCAGTGGCTATTCACATACTACACACCTGTTCATTCATGATGACAAAAAGACTGGGATCATCCCCAAAAACATCTGGGAGGAGTAAACATGTGGCTGTCAGCTTCATGTCTGTCAAAGCAAATACGTTAACATTTGAAGTAAAAATAAGCTTTTAGCAGTTGTAAGCTAAGCTAGTATTGAAACATCTGGATTTTTTGTTACCTTGGACAGAAAACAAACTAACCTTCCTAGATCAGTGTTTCACACTTTTTTAAACCACACCCTCTTCTAATAAAACATTCAGAATCTCATGTCTGCCCTCCAGAGCACTGCCAGGAGTAGACAAGAGTTCCGTACTGTCTGTCCATCAGCCAGGAAGATTTTATACTGCCCCTTGTGATGTGTATTGTAAAATTAACAGGTTACTAGTTCCCTAAATATAATTTTACAATATCCAGCATACTTTTAAAATCTGTAGCTCTCCTCCTCCCCTAATTTGAAAATTTCTTTTTCTCCCCACCAGTTGTTTCACTTATTACTTAAATATTGAAAATTGTTATTAAATATATTTTAGTAATGTAAATTTTTAATAATTTTTAAATATATTTTTAAACTCAATAAATGTAAATTATTGAATTTTACTGACTACCAAAGCATAACTTCTCTAGATATCCTGACAGATAGCAGACAAAATCACGCCGCTCCACAAGGTTTACTAACATTTCAACATGTCTTCATCTGTGTAATGTTTCATTTTTTCTTGCAATAGAATATTGATTGGATTGTCCACCACTGAAAAAGAAGTCAGTATATTTTCTGAATAGGATTCCAAAATGTGCCTTGTTTTCTTATAAATATCTGTTCTTGTAAGAAGTTGGAATTCTCTGAATATCTGACAAAAGAAGAAAGCAGTACATACATCAGATCACAAGAAAAGCTAATATATAGAATGTAAAGACATAAAACCTTTAGAATTAAGCTTTGAATGCTGGTTTAAACTAAGTACTCAGTATTTTAGAAGTTTTAGTGGAGAATTAAAGCCTTAGGATGAGGGAGGAGAAAAGAATGAAAGCGTGAAATGAATGTGAAATGATAAATAATGGGCATGGCAAATTTCTAAACCTACAGAATTAAAACTTTGGATGCAGACTCAACTAAATTGAGGATTCAAAGGGTACATGCATATGTAGGCTATTTGGGTTACCCAGCTAAGATTCTAAGAGCTTACATTTCTTTAGGTAAACTACATTGTTACGTCTTGTTCAACAAGCAGCAAAGAACAAAACTGATTTTAGGAAGCAACCCCTGAAAAATACCTAACCATAGTATCCTAAATCTAGGGAAAGGAGAGTGCTTTAGAAACACTGTAAGAGTAGACAGAGGTAAACAGTGAAAAACAATATATGGCCGAGCACTGTGGCTCATGCTTATAATCCCAGCATTTTGGGAGGCCAGGGCAGGAGGATCATTTGTGCCCAGGAGTTTGAGACCAGCCTGGGCAACACAGCAAAACCCTGTCTCTACAAAACACACAAAAATTAGCTGGGCATGGTGACACACGTGTATAGTCTCAGCTACTCAGGAGGCTGAGGTGGGAAGATAGCCTGAGCCCGGGGAGATCGAGACTGCAGTGAACTGAGACTGTGCTACTGTACTCCAGCCTGGGCAACTTAGTGAGACCCTGTCTTGAACAGAAAGAAAAAGAAACAATGTATGTGCAGATTGGACTACAAGGTCAAAGCAAAACCAGTTTACTTTATGGAAGCCCCTTTCCTCAAACTACCCCTTCCTACCACTGCCTGAATTCTTCCCCCTCAGAGGATTCCCCCACCACTCCCCCTCTTGTTTTTAACAGAGTGGCATTATCAGATCATTAGCCACCCACACTCATATGAATTAAATTTGGTCATTGCTTTTCCTAAAACTATAAAGAACAATCACATACTACCCACTGGGCCTCATTGTTCCTTGAATGCTTTGGTAGACTATAAATTGCCCAGAGATTAGGTCTGAAAGTTAAGTTGTCAGAAAGCTGGAATGCATAAGGCACAGTGTCTTTGTTACCAGGCAACCCACAGTGGGCCACTAATCTAGATTAATACCCTTAGAAAACTGTTTTCTCAGCAGGAAGATGTGAAGTGAAGGACGAAGAAGGTGAATACTCCACTGTTCCGGGCTCATAGCCTAAGAATTTGTTTTCTAACTTTTTGTTTTGAAATAATTTCAAGTTTACATTGAAGTTGCAGAAATAGTAAATAGAACTTACAAGTGCCCCCTGTGCAACTTCCCCCAATTTCTTATCCGTTTGAAAATGAGCTATAGACATAATGCCCCACTATTCCTTAATACCTCATTGTGTATTTCCTAAGTACAAGGACACTCAAATTCAGGAAAATCTACTACACATTCCATTCAAATTTGCCAGTTGTTCCGGTCATGTTCTTAACAGGTCCAGGATCTAATCCAGGATCACATACGAGATTTAGATACCACAGTCTCTGTAGTCTCCAGCTTCAAACAACTTGTTAGTTTCCTTGACAGTTTCTGAAAAGTGGAGGCCAGTTACTTTGTAGAACATTTCTCCCTGGCAGTTTTACGATATTTCAGATGTGCATTTCTGGCAAGAATGTTAGCATTTCTCACTGTATCCGGAAGCACAAAATGGTAACTGGTTCCAGTATTGGAGATAATAACTTTTATTACTTGATTAAAAATGGAATTCACCAGGTTTTTCCACTGTAAAATTAATATATGTTGTATTTTATAAGGAAATACCTTGAGTTTATTTAAATATCTTGTTCTTTGTATAACTCTGATCCATCAGATTCCACATCCATTAATGATTCTTGCCTGAATCAAGTACTACTATAATAGTTGCCAAATGGCGACTTTTCTAATTCCATTCTTTCTACATGGATTAGTTGGCTTTCTGTTTTAAGATAGTTTCTTTTCTTCCACATATATTTACTTATTTATTTCTATCACTACAGGTTAATAAATTCCCATTTTACCCAAACGGTTACAAATCTGATCCTTTCATTGCTTATAGAATTGCTCGAATTGCCCAGGCTTGGCCAGTAGGAGCCGCTTCAAATGGATTCCCATCCCCTCCTGGCATATCCTTATTAGTGTGCAAGCACTTCCTTCATTTCTGGCATTACACAGTATTTCAAACTCGTCTTGGTTTGTTGTTGTTTTCATTTTTGTTTTGCCCCCAACCGTGTAGTGAGCTATTTCTCCAAGAACCCTGATTCCTTTTCATGAAGAATTATCTTTAAAAACTAAGATTTTAGGCCAGGCACTGTGGCTCATGCCTGTAACCTAGCACTTTGGGAGGCCAAGGCAGGAGGATCATTTGAGCCCAGGAGTTTGAGACCTGCATGAGCAACAGGGCGAAATCCATCTCTACAAAAAGTACAAAAATTTGCCAGGCATGGTGGCACACGCCTGTAGTCCCAGATACTCAGGAGGCTGAGGTACGAGGATCTCCTGAGCCCTGGGAGGCCGAGGCTGCAGTGAGCCATGATCATGACACTCCAGCCTGGACAACAGAGTGAGACACTCTCTCAAAAAAATACCCAACCAAAAAAAAAAAAAGATTTCAGCCCTGGTGTACTACTTGCTACAGACATATTATTGCTTTACACTTTCTCTTAGAAGAAATCTAGGAAATGTTTTAATTTACATAAACACAGGCACCCATTGATCCAGAAATATCGATAACTATATATCTATATGTAAATATTAAATAGCCATACATAAAGACTAAAACCATGAGTTCACATTGATACTTTCACTTCCAAACCAATACCACAGGGCTTTTCCTAACCTTCCCCTTCCCAAGCTTCTAACTCTCTTCAACAGTGAGATACCTGGCTCCCATTATATCTCAATGTATTTACTTATGAGCACAAACGTCTGTGTAGCCAAGTTCTCAGCTGTGAATGGTCAGCCACAGAAAAGCCTCCCTCTCCAACACTTATGCACTGCTAACGGGAATGTAAATTATTAGTTCAGCCACTGTGGAAAGCAGTTTGGAGATTTCTCAAAGAACTTAAAACAGAGCTACCATTTGACCCAGGAATCCCATTACTGGGTATATACCCAAAGGAATATAAAGAAAGACACATGCACATATATGTTCACTGAAGCACCATTCACAATAGTAATAACACGGAATCCACCTAGATGCCTATCAATAGCGGACTGGATAAAGAAAGTGTACACGTACACCACAGAATACTACACAGCCATAAAAAAGAATGAAATCATGTCCTTTGCAGCAACAGAGATGCAGCTGGAGGCCATTGTTCTAAGCAAATTAATGCAGGAATAGAAAACCAGATACTGCATGTTCGTTCTTATAAGTGGGAGCTAACCACTGAGTCCACATGGACACAAAGAAGGGAACGATAGACCTCGGAGTCTACTTGAGATTAGAGGGTGGGTGGAAGATGGGATCAAAAAACTACCTATCAGGTATTATGCTCACTACCTGGGTGATGAAATAACCTGTACGCCAAACCCCCACGACATGCAGTTTACTTATATAACAAACCTGCATGATGTATCTACCCTGCTGAACCTAAAATAAACATTGGAACAAAAAAATAAAGCCTCCCTTTTCACAACCCCAGATTATGTCCTACAAATTAATCGTCGTAATCCTTTTTCTTTCTGTTACTCAGATTGGATAATTCCTATTAATCTATCTTCAGAGTCACAGCTCCTTTCTTTTCATTTTCCAATATGCTCTTAAGCCTGTGCACATGATGTTTTCATTTCAGATAAATGTTCTTTTCAGGTTTGAATTTCAGTTTGGTTCGTGTGTGCGTGTGTGTGCGCGCGTGTGTGCATGTATTTCATTTCTCTGCTGCATGTATTTCATTTCTCTGCTGAGATTGCCTATGGTGATGATACATGGAATTCACTGGTCTTGTCACGTTCCCCACCATCCTGTCCTGAAGCAGCTGGCTTGCCAGACTGGTGGAGGGGCCTGTTGAAGACTCAGTTACAGCACCAGCTAGGTGGCAATACTTTGTGGGGCTGGGACAAGGTTCCCCCAGGCTGTATAAGCTCTGAATTGGCATCCAGGACATGGTGCAGTTTCTTCCACAGCCAGAATTCATGGGTCCAGGAACCAAGAGGTGGAAATGGGAATGGCAGTGCTCACTGTAACCTCTAATGGTCCACTAGTGGGGAGTCTGGATTAAATTATGTTCCTTTAAAGGGTGTTAAATTTTATTCTGATAGGCAGATAAATTACTGGTCCATCTTCTGGTCCTGTCAGACTTGATTTTATCATTTCTTTGGGCAATTTTGTTTTGTTGTTTGTCCTTAGTCCTAGCTAAGGTCCTGGCTCAAACTTAGGCATGGTTCTCACTCGTGAGCCATTGTTTTCTGGAGTCTCAGATGAATGCCCGAGGTGTTCTGCAGGGTCTCTACACACTGGAACAGAATTATTTTTTCTTTTCTTTTTCTTTTCTTTTTTTTTTTTTTTGAGACAGAATCTCACTCCATCGCCCAGGCTGGAGTCCAGTGGCATGATCTTGGCTCACTGTGCCTGCGCCTTCCAGGTTCAAGCCATTCTCCTGCCTCAGCCTCCTAACTAGCTGGGATTACAGGTGTGCACCACCACACCCAGCTAATTTTTGTATGTTTAGTGGAGGCAGCATTGCACCATGTTGGCCAGGCTGGTCTCGAACTCCTGACCTCAAGTGATCTGCCTGCCTCAGCCTCCGAAAGTGTTGGGATTACAGGCGTGAGCCACCACACCTGGCCTGAATTCTTATTAGCAACACTGTGTGAAGTCTCAGCTCTCAGCCAAGGATCCCCAGGGCATCCGTGTGTAGACTTCGGCTCTAGCCCACTTTCCTCCAGTGCCTGTCCTACAAAGGCCAACTGCTTCGTCATTCCTCAACTCTGATCTCCTCCTGTGTAGTTCCGTGAGACCTCCGCATTCTGCTTGACTCCCACCATTCTGTACAGTGAGCTAGAAAGTAACCCATGCACAAAACTGAGGCACATCTTATGTCTTTCCCTGTTATCAAGGATCAGGGTCCTGCAATGTCTGTTGCCTAATGCCTGAGTGCAGTTGCCTCATACATATTTTTTATTTCCAGCTTTATCCATGTTAACAGTGGGAAGACTAGGACAGTACCAGTTACTCCGTTTGGGCCAAAACCAAACTCAGATTCTTTATTTTTTTAATTTTTTGAGACTTTATTAGCTGGGATTCTCATGTACTTCACTTAAAGAGATGGTGATTGAAATTGTTTCTCAGGAAAGCAGAAACTATGACATCTGAAAGGATTTTTTGGAAAATTTGGGGAAGGGTTTCAGTTTGTGTTTGGTATTTTCCTTCTCTCAGCTCCCTCCTACTTGCCTTGTGCAACATCCAATAGATCCCAGTAACACATTCTTAGTTGATAATATTTTAGATAATCTAATAAATTGTTACATTCTGAATTTTTAAATATTTTGTTGAAAGAAAGTGTTTTGAGGAAGGAGGTTAATGAGCATGCATGGAGGTGATGGAGGGTCAGTGTTAACAGTCAGGACCACCCCCCACCTCAGCTGCTAGTGTTCTGCCACCCTGTCTCCACCAGCTCCCTAAGCACTCAGTGTTTTCACAATGGCAGGAGCAACAGGCGGTGGGGGTGGTTTGGTGCAGGGACAACTGTCTTCTTATGGGATTGTTTGTTAACTAGGTATTTGCAAGGTCAAACTTGCTTTTATTTTAGGAAGCACACAAGGGTTTTATAAATTGGAAATCCCAGCTGCATAGGGCTGAGTTAGGGAGGTACTTCCTGGAAAAACCGAAAATGATTCGTTCTTTTGTTTAAAACAATCAATAAGGTCAGGTGCAGTGGCTCACGGCTGTAATCCCAGCACTTTGGGAGGCTAAGGCAGGTGGATCACCTGAAGTCAGGAGTTCCAAGACCAGCCTGACCAACATGGTGAAACCCTATCTCTACTAAAAATATAAAAATTAGCCAGGCATGGTGGTGTGCACCTGTAGTCCCAGCTACTTGGGAGGCTGAGGCAGGAGAATCACTTGAACCTGGGAGGCAGAGGCTGCAGTGAGCCAAGATTGTGCCACTGCACTCCAGCCTGGGTGACAAAGTAAGACTCTGTCTCAATCAATCAATCATCAATCAATAAAAACAGTCACTAGGCAACTCTATTCAATAAGTACAGTCATTACAAAAACCATACTCCATATTTTGGATATAAAGGGTGAAATACTTGAGGAATGCTGCAGAAGATACACCTATGCCACAGTGGGAGGCCTTAACAAAGCACAGGGGACAGCCTCAGGTCTGAAATCTCTCTGCTCCTCACACAAGCTGTGACAGACCTCCACCTTACTGTCACCAATGGTTCTTTAAAAAGCTGCTTGGCCGGGCGCGGTGGCTCAAGCCTGTAATCCCAGCACTTTGGGAGGCCGAGACGGGCAGATCACGAGGTCAGGAGATCGAGACCACCCTGGCTAACACGGTGAAACCCCGTCTCTACTAAAAAATACAAAAAAAAATTAGCCGGGCGAGGTGGCGGGCGCCTGTAGTCCCAACTACTCGGGAGGCTGAGGCAGGAGAATGGCGTAAACCCGGGAGGCGGAGCTTGCAGTGAGCTGAGATCCGGCCACTGCACTCCAGCCTGCGCGACAGAGGGAGACTCCGTCTCAAAAAAAAATAATAAAAATAAAAATAAAAAAATAAAAAGCTGCTTAACATAGTCCATTTATATTCATCAGTAGGACTTTGTAGGCTGCACTCCAATGAAGACCCCTAAGGCTGCGACATTAGTGATCACAATAGCCTTACCAACCTCCACTAATTCATTCAGCATTCAAAACAGCAAGATTACATTGCTGTGTCACACGTGTGGCTCTGCTAGGCACTTTGGGAACTGTTAATATTAAAACATGCTCTCTACATGTAAGAAATGTTTAGACCGTAAGTTTGACAGGCTTTTGCTTTAAGACTGTGTTTTGCAGCTGTGTCCATTTGGCATACTTTTCTAACAGCCAGAGGCGACTGGCTATTACAGTTCCTAATAACCCGAAGATGAAGGGGAAACAAGCGAAAGCCACCGTATGGTTGCTGAGAGGATTAGGTAGATTAATCCTTGGAAAGCACTGAGAACATGCTGTTACAGAGGAGCATTCAGACATTTGCTACTTATGTCACTATTAAAATAATACCTACAGGCAATTCCTAATTCCCTTTGTTCAGAAGAAAAATATGTAGATGTTTCATGTTTAATTTGGTTAATTGAATACATAGAATTTCTCCATGAAATACGTTCTCGGGTAAAACCTTTGATGATCTTTCATTATATACCACCACCAAAAATTACCCTAAAATTGTGAAAGACCCTTGAATGGCCACTCTAAGTGAACTAAATGGAAGGGTATTTGATTGATTCACCCATTACATTTCATAAATATATATATATATATATATATATTTTTTTTTTTTTCTTTGAGACAGGGTCTCACTGTGTCACCAGGTTGGAGTACAGTGGCCCAATCGTGGCTCACTGCAGCCTTGACCTCCCTAGGCTTAGGTGATCCTCCTGCCTTAGTCTCCCAGAATAGTGGGACTACAGGCATGCACCACTAAGCTCGGGTAATTTTTGTACTTTTAGTAGAGATGGGGTTTTACCAGGTTGCCCAGGCAGGTCTTGAACTCCTGGGCTCAAGCAATCCACCCACCTCAGCCTCCCAAAGTGCTGGGATTACAGGCGTGAGCCACCATGCCCGGCGCTAAATTTCATGTATTTTTAAGAACACTTATGAAATTATGTGGGATCATAAAGGAAACATATTTTTAGTAAGGATGCATAATAACAGTTCCTTAATAAACTCCCTTGATTATATAGAAGCATGACAGGGGATAATGATTCACATTGTCAAAATGCCCCTAAGTGATGATCCACCAGCCTCCACAATATGTCCAATGACAGAGAACTCTTTAGTTCTGAAGGCAGCCAGTGCCTATTATCTGGATACGCTTACTGAAATTCTTCTTTTTTTTTTAATATTCCTTTTTCAGGGTTAGGAAAGAGGGTGGGTGGGGAGGGTCTGCTTCCTGAAACTCCTATCAAATGACTCTGGTTGCAGCCCTTTGGGCCTCACGTCCCACTGAGATTCACCCCCACTGTCTCGCTATGCTGTCCTGTTACCACTCCAAGAGGAAAGAGGGAAAAATCCATTTGGACACCGTAATCCCAGCACTTTGGGAGGCCGAGGCAGGCAGATCACCTGAGGTGAGGAGTTCAAGACCAGCCTGGTCAAAATGGTGAAACTCCATCTCTACTGAAAATACAAAAATTAGTCAGGCATGGTGGCACACACCTGTAGTCCCAGCTACTCAGGAGGCTGAGGCAGGAGAATCGCTTGAACCTGGGAGGCAGAGGTTGCAGTGAGTTGAGATCGCACCTCTGTACCCCAGCCTGAGCAACAGAGCAAGACTCTGTCTAAAAAATATATATATATATATTTATAAAATATTAAAATATATATGTGTATATGTGTGTGTATATATATTTAATATATATATAGTATATATACACACATATATACTATATATATTATATATAGAGAGAATAAAGTGAATAAAGATACCTGATAAGGGCACTTCAAGAAAGGAAACAGTTTAAGAATGTCCTTCAGAGGTGTTTGGCTGCCAATCATCTTTCTTCTTATTTCCAAAGTTTGGCTCATTCTCTTGTCAATTTCTCTCCAGTCCTTTTCTGTTTTCACATATTCTTGCTGGAACCACTTAATATGTTCATCCAGCTCAGAATCGAAACAAACAGCTTCTTCCTGCAAAACATTTTCAATGTATCAATGGATCCCATGTTTCTATGAAAACATGAATTTCAGGCTGTTACTGCACACTCTTAGCTCATTCCTAAGATGAGTATCGCCATGCCTGGTTACACTTGACATTGAACATAACTAATAAATGGACACTCTTTAATGACAATAAATTAGATAGTTAATTACTTATCATGGAATTACAATCTATTCTCTTGAAAGATCTAAAAGAGTTACTTTAATTCCTGCGTTATCCTTGTATATGGAGATAGATTATCCAGAAGGTTCCCACTGAATAAAATGTTGCTGATTTCTATGCATTTAAATTTTAGAAGATAAAATGTTAAGAAGATATTTTTAAAAGTATTAAGGTTTTGTTATTACTATTGTTTATCTTTTTTCTTTTTAAATGACTTTTTATAGCTGCAGTACCACGCCATATAATCCAAATTCAAAATAATAACTGGTTATTTTCTGATGCTAAATCATTAAACTAATAATTTTATTCACCATACAACAGGGTAAGTTGGGCGAGGTAGCTAAGAAAAACCTCACTTATTCTTGTTGAAAATCTAAGACAATCAGCTTTGAGGAAATAAGAAAAATATCTTTCTAGAAATATGAGTTAAGAGGACAGTCAGCTGAACTGCACATAAATGAAAGTTGATCAGCCGTCTAGCTGACCAGAATGCAAACAGATGATACCTATAAAGGATGAAAAAGATGATAAGGAGCCTACAGTCCTCTTATATCAAGGCTTTTACAAGCACATAGGAAAGCCTCAGTAGATCTACTTTCTGTGGACACAGAATGACTAACAAGACCTAAACCAAGTGAACAAACTCCTAGAAAAATAAAATTATCAAAATTAAGAAGAAGTTCCTATAATCTTACATAAATTTAATTGGAAGATAAAAGCATTTCCACAAAGAAAATATCAAGAAAGACTTGAGGGTTTTACACACAAAATATACTTAAATTTTGAAACAGAATGTTCAAATTTATGCAAAAATTTTCAAGAAAAAGTAACAGAGGCCAGGCATGGTGGCCCACACCTGTAACCCCAGCACTTTGGAAAGACAAGGCAGGAGGATCACCTAAATCCAGGAGTTCAAGACCAGCCTGGCCAACATGGCGAAACCCCACCTCTACTAAAAATACAAAAATTAACTGGACGCGGTAGCACACACCTGTAATCCCAGATACTTGGGAGGCTGAGGCATGAGAATTGCTTGAACCGGGAGGCAGAATTTGCAGTGAGCCAAGATCACACCACTATACTCCAGCCTGGGCAACAGAGTGAGACTATCTCAAAAAAAAAAAAAAAAAAAAAAAGAAAGAAAAAAAGAAAAAAGAAAGAAAGAAAAATAAAAGAAAAAAGGAAGAAAAAAGAGGAATACTCTCTAACCCATCCTACGAAACCTCTATGACATTGATCCCCAAACCTGAAAGAACAGTGTAAGAGAGGAAAAGTGCAGGTCACTCTCATTGATGAACAAAGGTGCAGATATTAGAAACAAGGAAGAACTAACTTGAATTATTATACCTCAGAAACTCAAGGGTGGTTTGAAATTGGCAAGGGAACTATAGTAAATTAAAAGAAAACATGATTGATTTACCCATTACGTTTCACATACTGTCATATTAAAATCTCAATTTGGGGGCCACTGTTAGAGAAAGATTCGGGGCAGAAAAGAGTAGGTTTTGAGAAATGTGGTGTATGAATAGTTTGGCACAGCAGCTCACACCCAGTAATCCCAATACTTTGGGAGACTGAGGCCGAGGGTTACTTGAGGCCAGGAGTTTGAGAGAAGCCAGGGCAACATAGCAAGGCTCTATCTCTACAAAAATAATAATAAATGTTGGGAGGCCGAGGCGGGCGGATCACCTTAGGTCAGGAGTTTGAGACCAGCCTGGCTAACGTGGTGAAACCCTGTCTCTACTAAAAATACAAAAACGTAGCCAGGTGTGGTGGCGCACGCCTGTAATCCCAGCTACCCGGGGGACTGAGACAGGAGAATCGTTTGAACCCAGGAGGCAGAGGTTGTGGTGAGCTGAGATCATGCCACTACACTCCAGCCTGGGCAACAGAGTGAGACTCCATCTCAATAAACAAATAAATGATAAAATTACAACAGTTCTGTAATTTTACTTGGACTATCTAAACACGTGTAAACATCATATACTGCATTAATTAAAGATGAAAAAACATGACCATTTCAAATAATGCAGAAAAAGTATCTTATATAATATTCATCTATGATTAAAGAAAAACACTTTTGTCAAAATAACAGAAATTTTCAAAACCTATAAAGTTATATACCTAAAAACCCATAGTTAACATAATTTTTTTTTTTTTTTTAGACAAGGTCTTACTGTATCTGTCACCCAGGCTGAAGTGCAGTGGAGTGATCACAGCTCAGTGCAGCTTCAAACTCCCAGGCACGAGTGATCCTCCCACTTCAGCATCCCAATAGATGGGCCTACAGGGCCCTGCCACCACACCTGGCTAATGTTTGTGCTTTTTATAGAGACAGGTCTTGCCATGTTGCCCAGGCTGGTCTTGAACCCCTGGGCTTAAGTGATCTGCTACCTTGGCCTCCCAAATTGTTGGGATTACGGGCATGAGCCACCGCGCCTGACAGATATGATTGTTAATGGTGAAATTTTAAAAGAATAATCTTTAAAATCAGAAGCAACACAAAGATGATTTATTATACTCTTACTCAGCCTGTACTGAAATTCCAGTCAGAGTAGTAAGATAAGTAAATAAAAGGTATAAAAATTGAAAAGACAGAAATAAAATTGTCATTATTCATAGATTATGTCATTGTTCAAAAGAAAACTTAAAATTATGCAGATGTGATTTGTTACAACTGAGTTTTTCAGAGCAACTGAATACAAGATAAATATTCTAACATATACTAACATAGAAAATAAAATTTTGTACCATTATGTTTTGCAAAAAAAATTAAACTGCAAAAAAACTTGTAAGATACCTAGGAATAAAACTAACAAAAAATGTGCAAGACTTTTAAGAAAATCATGAAACTATAAAATATTAATGAGACTTAAATAAATGGATAGTCTATTATGTTTACAGCTAGAAAGATTCAATATTGTAAGAAAGTCATCTTTCTCCAAGTAGAGCTGTTGATTCGATATTTCTGTCAAAATACCAAACCTATAGAAAACCACAAGTTTTTTTAAATCAGAACTTGACTAGCTGATTCTAAAACTCACTTGAAAGATTAAAAACCTCAGGAATAACCAAGGCATTCCTAAAGAATAATAAAGCAGTGATGGGAAAGTATCAAGACATTTTACAGCTATGTAAGTAAGGAAGTTGATACTAATGCAGGGATAGATGACTTTGCTAGTGGAAAACAGCAGAGCTTATAGACACAGAGCCAAGGAAACAACAGAGATGACATCACGAATCTGAGGAAGAGAAGGACTCTTTTCTAAAAGGTGCAAGAAAATTTTCTATCCATAAGAAAAAAAAAATCCATATGGCTTAAGAAGTTAAATTTTAAGAGCAAAAACTTAAAAAAATTTAAAGAAAATATAGAAATATTTCTTATCACTTCAAGGTAAGAAAGGATTTCCTTTTTAAAAGCCTTACCAGTGGAGGGCCTTGACTACAAGTCATCCAGGTTCTTGGTGTTTTGAACAAAGAATTGGAACAAATGCATAACAAAGCCATGAAATAAAGAAGCAACAAAAACACAGATTTATTGAAATGAAAGTATACTCCATGGAGTGGGAGCAGGCTCAAGCTGGCTGCTCAAGAAAATTTTCTGGGTTTTAAATAGTCTCTAGTGGTTTCCCATTGGTGACTTGGTTTACACCCTATGTAAATAAAGGAGAGGCCCACAACCAGTCTGACTGGTTGTGGAAGGTGACCAATCAGTGACTGAAGTGAAGTTACAAAGTTACACTCTATGCAAATGTCTGATTGGTTGTGGGAAGGGACCAGAGGCTGAAGTGAAGTAACAAAGTTATATCCCAATGCAAATGAAGACTAGGCCTGCTACCAGCCTGATTGGTTGCAAGAGGGGACCAATCAGAGATTGATATGGTTTGGCTCTGTGTCCCCACCCAATCTTATCTTGTAGCTCCCCTAATTCCCACGTGTTGTGGGAGGGACCAGATGGGAGATGATTGAATCATGGGTGCAAGTCTTTCTCGTGCTGTTCTCATGGTAGTGAATGGGTCTCACAAGATCCTATGGTTTTAAAAATGGGAGTTTCTCTGCACAAGCTCTCTCTCTGCCTGCTGCCATCCACAGATGTGACTTGCTCCTCCTTGCCTTCTGCCATAATTGTGAGGCCTCCCCAGTCAAGTGTAACTGTTAGTTCAATAAACCTCTTTCTTTTGTAAATTGCCCAGTCTCAGGGATGTCTTTATCATGATACCTTTATCAGGATGTCTTTATCAGTGTGAAAAGAGACTAATACAGATGACTTTCCATTTTTCATCTGCCACACAGAGGCGGGTGGGAGGTTGCAAAGGGAGTAGCCTCTGATCCCTTTGTTACCTGGGCATGGTAAATTGGGGTTTTTCTTTTGATTCAGTTCTAGGAAGTTGGTGCAAATTGGCCTTAGGCTTCCTGCCTCCAGACCCTATTCTCCTGCCTCAAAAGCACTAATCATAAGATAAATGACTGATTACTCTAACTACATTAAAATTGCAACCTTGTCTTTCCTTGTCAAAAGACACCAGAAAGAAATTTAAAAGGCAAGGCACAAACTGTGAGAAGATATTTGGAACTGATTTCATTAGAAAAGGAGTAGAATACAGAATATACAAAGGATTTTTACAAGTAAATTGAAAAAAAGGGCAACCTCATAGAAAAATAGGCAAAAGACATGAACAGACACTTTACAGAGGAGGCAACATGAATATTTCAAAAACATATGAAAAGATGATCACCCTCATACATAACTGAAATGGAAACCAAACATGGTACCATTTTATTCCTAATAGATTGGAAGTGGGGTGGTAGCATTGCATGGGGGTGGGTGAGTGGAAAAGAAATCAGATGATTAACAAGTGCTGCTCAGGGAGCTTAATCATCCAGGAAAATAATTTGGCACTGTCTTATAAAGTTGAATATCTGCACACCCTGTGAGCCAGTGAGCCAGCAAATCCACTCCTAAGTATAAATCCTTGAAAAAAGCTTTCACATATGCTTCAAGACACACATACAAGAATAATCACAGCAGCATAGTTCATAACA
The DNA here is from genome assembly GCF_003255815.1 of Theropithecus gelada. Lineage (NCBI taxonomy): Eukaryota > Metazoa > Chordata > Mammalia > Primates > Cercopithecidae > Theropithecus > Theropithecus gelada. The sequence goes on from NC_037671.1 coordinate 154,852,585, forward strand.
GCCAAAACTGGAAACAAATCAAATATCTGTTAAGAAGAGAAGAGCCAAATAAACTGGTTGCCTGTCACAATAGATTAAACCAACAGGAAAACGAATAAACTACACTCAACTGAACAACCTGGATGAATTCCAGTGACATTGCATTGGGCGAAAAAAAGGAACTTACCAAAGATAACATACAGTTTTCATATCATTTTGTAAACCTCAAAAACAAGCAAAACTAGAATTTGTTTTAGGCGGGGGTAGTGAAGGAAAATTCGTGGAAGATGAGGAACTGATCAGATTTTAAGGGATAATAGAATTTGAAAGAAGGAAGGACAGTTCTGGGTGGAGAGACAGGAAAGGCAGAGCATGTTACGGGAAAGTTTAGTAGAGTGAATCTGAAGATTGTGGAAAACTATAGAGGGCCAGGGTTTAAAGCTGGTACTTAAAGGCGATGAAATCTTTTAATTGAGGTTGGAAGAATAGCTAGGAAACTTGTGAATGCAGAGATACAGATTTGATATTTCTTATAAATTATCTAGATTTAGATTTCTAGAAAGGGAGAAAATTATAGGAGCAGGAGAACCAGGATAATGGATTGTCAACGAAGCCAAGGAGTTTCAAATGTAAAATGTGGAAGGTGGTAAAAAGAAAAAAAAAAAAACTTTAAGGTAAGTTTCAGATATGTCAGATCTTCATTTACTTTAAAGCTTTGTTTGTATATGTTTTAAACTGTTGAACATAAAAATGGACCTCAGAGGATTTATTCAAATAAAATATGTGCTTGAAAGAAAACAAGCAAAACTAAGCAATATATTCCTTAAGAATTCATGCATATATGACAATATCATTTATTTTAAAAACAGGTGAATGATAAACATAAAATTCAGAGTAGTGATTACTTCTAGAGGCCCATAGTGGTGGAGAGGCAGGTGATGGGAGAGGGGAGGAAAACTCAGGCACACACAATGGTGCAGGCAGTGTTCTAGTTTAAAGTTAAATGTTGGGTTAACAGTGTTTATTTTGTCTCATAAACTACATATATGTTATATATATTTTTTCTTCTGTATGTCTCAAATGCATAGAATGACAATTTCTTAAGTAGAAAACATTCTAATTTTTTAAAGTACAGAAAAAATGATTTAATTAAACAGCTTTCTTTCATCTACTGAAATACAGAAGTTATATAATTGCTGATACTGACATTTAGATACTACTGTGTATATAATGTACTACTTCCTCCAAAACTCTTACCCAATCATGAAAGTAATGTTTCTAGAGAGCTTCCACCTGATCAGACTGATGGGATTAACATAGTGTTGGTGGGTTGTATTCTAGACCGAAGTGATTTTCCTAATTATTAGAAGGCTATATCAGAATTTAAAATTCTCACCATTTTAATGATTTACATATTATTAGATTTATATATTGTTAGATACACTGTTAATGATTTATATATTATTAAAGCTGGAAAGAACTTAGAAATCACCTAGTCCATGCCTCACACTTTACTGATGGGCAAATTGAGAACCTCAAAGGGAAGTGACTTTTCCAAGCACAGAGATGCCCAGGTGTTCAGGTTTCTATTAGGGTAGTTCCCCACTTCTCTAACAGGCTGATTTCTTTAACAGTGCACATTGAAATGAGGGAACTAGTGAGTAAGAAATGTCTGAATCTTACAGAACAGCAGCTGGAAACAGCTGCTGACTGTTGACTTCAAGATGTCTGTCTCAATAAAGAAAGTTAATGGAGGGCCGTGCTCAGGAAGGAATCAACGGAAGAAGACATGAAGCGGGGAAGAGATCACTTCAGGCCAAGAAATACACTGAAGGGAAATGTAGGACTCACCTGTGAGATGTGTGACTTTAGAGGAATCAGCATAAATTAACCAGAACATTAACCTGAGTTACAGCCAAACAAATTGTATAACGAGTGTATGCTACGCTTCCTTTACCACACCAGTTTTGGCAACATAGAGTGGTCTCTCTACTCCAACACCACAGCAACCTAAGCTCCCAGAGAGTTGGTTGTAATAGCAGAGCATAGTTATAGCCAACTTTTAGTTTAAGCTGACAGCTGGAACAGAAATAAGGAGGAGAATATTTCTAAGTTTGATTTCAACGGAAGAATGAGACTGCTTTTGAAGTAGTAAGACGGCATAGTTAAAAATGTAGTTATAGCTTTTTTTATCTCCCAGAAATGAATAAAAACTCATCTTGACTTTGATAAAGATAACTTTGTTCTATATCCCACAATCTGAATAAGTTCACAAAGAGAGCATCGTGTTATGAAAATTGAATAATTCTCTTTAAAATAATATTTTAAGAAAAAGGTATCTTGCCATGTTGCCCAAGCTTGTCTTGAACTCCTGGGCTCAAGGGATTCTCCCATTTCAGATCTCAAAGTGCTGGGGTTACAGGCATGAGTCACTGCATCTGGTCCCTGAATAATTCTTGTAAATACCCTAAGAAAAATCTACTTTAAAGGCACTATGTAAATCAAGGTTCCATACCTAAGACTGTGGACTGTAGCTTCTGAACATCACCAGCAAATAACTGGACATACTCCCTGCTGACTATAATGTTCTCTGTAGATTGTCATCTCACTCATTCTCTAACTACCCAAAGAGTATATTTGTCTCAGCTGTCCAGTATGGCAGCCACTAGCCACGTGTGGCTTCTGAGCACTTGAAATGTGACTAGCCCAAATTGATATTTCTAATTTTTAACAATTTTTATTGTCATTTTTATTATTTTTTAATAGAAGACTGGGTTTTGCTATGTTGCCCAGCTAGATTCTAACTCCTGGGCTCAAGCAATCCTCCTGCATTTGCCTCCCAAGTAGCTGGGACTACAGGCATGTGCCACTGAACCTGGCTTTTTCCCCCCCGCCAGAGATAGCCCAAATTGAAATGTAAGCTGCAAACACTGTATTTCAAATATTTAGTATGCAAAAAAAGAATGTAAAATATCTCATTAACAATTTTTTAGAATGATTACATGTTGAAATAATATTTTGCATATAGTGAGTTAAATCTACTATTAACATTAATTCCATTTGCCTCTTTTTACTTTTTTAAAATTTCTGCTACTAGAAAATTAAAAATTACATAAGCAGCACATATTATATTTCTATTGGACAGTGTGGTGTTAGGTACTAGGGGTTTCCTCATACCAAATCCCAGTCATCCTCATTTCCAATTCTATTGTCATCAAGTGTTGACTTGGAAATGATGTACTCCCTATGGAACTTGAACAGTAGCTTAGCTTAGCATTCAGGCATGTGTCTCAGTCAATCAGCAGGCAGAGTTTCACCCACGCAACCTTGCCCCATGTTTCCAAGTGTGCAACTTACTTGTAAAATTTTGCAGTATTAGTAAATATGCCACCCGCTAATGACAGTAATTGCACTCTATGTAGAATGAAATTAAGTGTCAAGATTTTTCTTCAACTTTTGCTGTCTTGTTCAATTTTCTATCATGAGAGAAACATCTGTGGAAAAGGCTATAAAATAATTAGTATTTATACAATAAATCATTATGTGTCAGGCCTAGTAAAAAAACAACAGTAACTGTCATAAGATAAATCCAAAGAAACTTAGTAAATATTCTTAACATTTGACTCACTAGGTAGTTTTTGAACAACTTTAATTATATTTTATTTCTAAGCCAAAGAAATCTAACACACAAAGCTATTTCATAGCTTTCAAAGCTATAGGGTATATATGTACCCAATAAGTAGGAAAATAAAATGTTTTAAGAGACTAATGAATTATAGGTATAGTGTTAATAATTTAACACCTAGTAGTTATTTAACTAACTTATTTAGCAAATATGTGGAAGACTATGGAATACAAGAACATCCTAAAAGCATTTATCAAATCCATGCATCAGTATCCTACACATAAAGTAGGTTAAAAAAAAAAAAAAAAAAGAGGCACAAGTTATCCTCTCTAAAGAAATTGCCATGTTGTTCCAGTATATATTTGATAGAATATGTCACATCAGAATGAGGTAAAATGTTAGGTATTTTTTCCTCTATGTTTCAGACTTAGAGAAATGTCCTTAAAATTAAATTCACAAAAGAGACAATCTATTCCTAGTACTGAGGGCCTAGAAAGAATCTTCAAATAAATTACCTGTAAAAATGAAAATTAGGTGTTTTTACTTAAAACAAAATCATTTTTTCCCTATGTTCTAAGTGTTCTTATTATAACAAATGGCAATAACTCTCATATATTTCCCCATGCTAAAGATTGTACAAGGACGTAGATTGTAAACTCACAAGGGAGGATGGCAGGACTAGCCTGATCCTCAAAAAATGCCTTCATTGCTTCATGAAGCCAGCACAGGCACAGGAGAATCACAGAGAAGTGGATCCAATGCTTGACATAGTGTGTTTGGAGTCCCTGGTATTACCTGCAACAGGCAAGATTACGCTGCTGCACCTGACAATCCCCACACCTTATAGTGACAAAAGTTTATCACACATGTGACATGCCCATCTTGGGGCCCTGCTCCTAATCCTCCTTACCCAAGGACATGGCTCCATCATCTAGAATGTTGTCAATTGTCACTGAAAAAAGAGGTAAATGAGGAATTGTATGCTGGATCTTTAACGCGCATGTCACATCTGCTCACATTTCATTGGCCAGCCTTGTGACCACACCTAACTTCAAGGGGGTGGAGAAGTACAATCCTGCTGATTGTACAAAGGGAAAGAATTGGTTACACTAGTAAGTAACAGGGCCAGGAGGGTTACATCAGGAAGATATAGCAATTATAAACTTATATACACCTAACACCAGAGCCCCCAAAACCATGAGACAAAAACTGACAGAACTGAAAGGAAAAATAGACAATTCCAGAATTATAGTTGGAGACTTCAAGACTTCACTTTCAATGATAAATAAAACTACTAGAAATATGATAAACAAGAAACTAAAAACCTCAAACAACTGTTGTTTCTGGAGAAGACAACATACATTGTAGGAACTTGAAATCAGAAGTAATGAATACATCATAAAATGAAGACCTCTCAGCAGATGACATTAAAAGAAATTTTGAAGAAACTAATAGGACTAAGTTACTTATTTAAAACTCTTAAAGCAAAATAGAAATCAAATGTAGACTAAACTAACTGACAAAGATAAAATAATCTATCCACCTACGTAACATTGAAAGCCTCCAAATCAAGAAAACTCCATTGCAGTTAGAAAACAAAACAAAGCAAAACAAAAACAAACAAAAAAACACAGAAAGAGATAAGCAAAAGCTCCAGCTGAGATGTAAATGGTATTTACATCCTTTGTATTCTGCTTCAAGAAAACAAAATTATTTTCACCAAATATCAAATTTAGAGTGAATTTACCCCATAAAGACAGAGAAGAAACTTTTCAAAGTAGTTGAAAAGATCAGCCATAAATGTAAAGAGCTAGACACCTATACAGTACAAGTCAAAATTTTTTTCAGAAAATTTTTAAAGAATCGCTGGCTATTATCAATGTCAGCTTTTTTTTTCATGGCCAAAAAGTTTATGATAATAGTCTGACAGCTCTACTAGCTGAAAGAAACTTTAGTAATTAAGGAAAGAAAATGAATGCATTAGTCAAGAAAGTATTAAGAAGTTAAGCATTTCGGTAAGTATGTTTACATCCTGATGCTTCAAATGGGGCATTTGACAGAGGCCAAGAGGACCACCAGGGAATTTTTTTGATGAAGAGATCCCCAAGGAAAGGATCAACATCAAGCTGTGATGACGTGGGGATCCAAGGTCCCATGCCCCATGTAGACCAGATACGACCTCCTTCATCCCAAGGTCAGGATAGTAAGAGCAGGATCCTTCCACCAGTCCATCTCCATCCAGTTACAGCAGGATACTCCCCCAAAGGGCTAGGCAGAGCTTGTCCTGGTGCTCCCTGTGCTGGCCGATGCTGAGAACCTTCTTTTGGTTCAACACTCCCTCCACTTGTGGCACCACAGCCCAGGATGTCATTCTGTGAGAGGGCAGATGCTACAAGGGGGTCCTGGGGGATGGTTTAAGCGGACTCCCTCTTCCCCTTCTTCTGAAAATGAGGATGAACCCACACAGAATCTTCTCCACTGAGGGACTCCCCGGGCACAGCATATCCTCCACTGGGCAACAAAAAATGTCTCTACACTAAGTGGTACTAAGTAATAAACACTAGTGGAAAATGCAATATACAATGGCTTAAGAACAGGCTGTATATGCTGTTCTCCATATAATGAACCACTTTCTCAACACCAGTTACAAAACAGCCCACTGTCTTCATGGGTTTATGGTGCCACTTTTATTGTGCATTAAGTTCCCAAATAGACATGGGTGTATTCTGGGCATTCTTTCTTATTCCATTGGTCTATCAAAGATGAACTGCAGATTACTTAAAGATTTAAACATGAAAGTTAAAATTACAAACATAATGGAAGAAAGAATAAGGGAGAAACTTTGTGACTTGGGGCATGGGAAAGACTGCAGTCTACAAATCAACAAGAAAAAGATGCAAACCCATTCGAAAACAGGCAATGGATCTAAAGAGGTAATTTTCTAGAAGAGATGCAAAAGGCTAACACACACGTGAAGAGATGCCCAGACTCAGTAATCCATGGAAATGTAAATCACAACAAGAATGAAATTATACTTTATACCTATTAGTCTTGGCAGCATTTTGAAGGCTAGATAATGGTAAGCGTTGGCTGGAATACAGGGATCTGCACTGGTGTGGGAGTGAGATTAGCAAAGTCCTTTTGAAGAGCAACTGGTCAAATTAAGTACACACGTGCCTTGAGCCCCATCAGTTCCACTTCTGGATGTGCAACCCAAAGAAAGGACACACAGCTTCATAACCAGGTATGTATAACAGTGTTCTCTGTGGTGCAATTTGTAGTGGGAACAGGACTTGAGGCAAGAGTACTCTATAATGGTTAAAAATCAATGGACTTGAAATATACACAAATGAATCTTTAAAAGAGTGTCAGTTTAAAAGATGAAATTGAATGAGGTAAAGAATCCCCATTTATGTTAAATCAAATACACATGAATCCCAAATGACAGAACACATTCTGGAACATTTACAAACAAACAAAAAATACATACGAAACGCTTTAAAATGGTTCCCTACAGTCAGAAATGTGGAGAAAGGCAGATAGAAATGGGGACAGAAAGGAATAATAAAACCAGAGAAAGATCCAGCACAGGGCAACAGTGATAATGTGCCATGAAATAAGGAGTTTGATTCATTCAACTTTAACACTTAAGGATTATGACAAAAAAAAAAAAAAACTACTGTATAAAGTACAATCTTACTTTGCCATGCAGTTCCACACAATTCCTCTAAGCTTTTAAATCCAACATTTTCATCATTTTAACAAGAGACTGTCAGCAACTTATGAAATTACTCAGTTAAGTGTACTGTTTTGAGAATCTAATTATATCTGTTTATAAATACACGATGAGGTACAGTAAAAGACACTTAAGAAAAGAAAGCCGATTTATCAATTCATGGGGCTATACACTCTCTGGACCTAAAACTAAAAGATGCATAAGAAGAGATGGCACAGCTGCTGCATTGACTGCACAACCATACATGTAGCCACATGAGGTACTGAGGTTAGAAAGGCATTTTTAAGCATTGCAAAATACTCAGCATTTTGCAAGATTGGTCTGGGAACACAATGTGGGATTCTGACAAGCAAAGCTATCTATCTAACATGACGAGAAGTCTTTCTAGCAGTGGGACATGAGGAACTCAGGTGTATTGAGTCACAGGTGGTGCTTTGGCATTGCAGATGCTTCAAGTTTTGCAGCCAAAGAACATAGCTTAAGCAGAGCTAAAATGGCATAGGAGAATGCAGTGGGTGGAGGGTTAGGGAAAAAAGATCTGCCCCCTCTGCTCAGACCTGCACAAGTTCTGCAGCTGCCTGGTCTACCTGTGGAAGCCCATGTGACAGGACCAAGAAATCCACCCTGGCCAGGCGCGGTGCCTCACGCCTATAATCCCAGCACTTTGGGAGGCCAAGGTGGGCTGCTTACCTGAGGTCAGGAGTTCGAGACCAGCCTGCCCAACATGGCAAAACCCCATCTTTACTTAAAATACAAAAAATTAGCTGGACGTGGTGGTGCATACCTATAATCCCAGCTACTCAGGAGGCTGAGGCAGGAGAATCGCTTGAACCTGGGAGGCGGAGGTTGCAGTGAGCTAAGATCACGCCATGGCACTCTAGCCTGGGCAACAAGAGTGAAACACTGTCTCAAAAAAAAAAAAAACAACTTTGCCTTCTTTGATTGAGACATCTACCTTCAATTCTTTGGTAAATCCCATCAGGCAACCAAAGAAAAAAGAACAGAAACAAAATTAAGCAAAACAAAAGAAAATCTCTTCCTTTATTTATCCCTTCCCAAGATCTTCCTCCAGTTTAGCCACACCCACTTTCTTGCCTTTGAGTGAATGGCCGGACCCCTGTGTCTTGCCTGCATCAACATTTTCCATCTCTGCAGCATAGGAAATAATTTTTTTCTATGTTATAAAAATATTGTGCCCAGTTAAAAAATTTTAAAACATGAGAGTTACCCAAGTGTGTCTTAAAACATTTTTAATGTTCAGAAATCTTTTTTTTTTTTTTTCCTTGAGACAGGGTCTGGCTCTGTCACCCAGGCTAGAGTGCAGTGGTGCGTTCTCAGCTCACTGAAGCCTCAACCTCCCGGCTCAAGCAGTTCTCGCACCTCAGCCTCACGAGTAGCTGGGACTTACAGGCACATGCCACCACACCTGGCTAATTTTGTTTAGTTTTTGTAGAGAGGGGATCTCACTATGCTGCCCAGGCTGCTTTCAATATATGCGACACATGGACTCAAGTAATCCTCCCGTCTCAGTCTCCCAAAGTGCTGGGATTACAGACGTGAGCCACCGTGCCTGGCTCAGCAATCTTAAAGACATTACAAAGGAGCTATCAACGGAAGAAGTTCAAACCAGAGATTAAAAATAATGTTGGTAATCACTCTGAAAAATAAAATTATATGAGATAAATTCAAAGGATGGAGCCCCCCCCCCAATAAACACACTTCTTAGTGTTTGTACATTTGCTTAATCCCCATGTAGCATACAAAATACAGAGACAGAGTGTTTCTGTAATATTCCACTATCAATAGTTTTCACATCCTTTAAAGCTTTTTGCTTTACAGACATGAGAGCATAAACGGAGAGGCTATAGTCTTCAAAGAATCAGCGATTTGCACTATTTGTAAGGAGGAGAAAAGTTAAATCCTTACCAATTAGATTTGTTTGCCAGCAAAAATGTTGTCTCTGCAGATGTCAACAATGACCACCCTATCATCTTTTTTTTTTTAGCCTTAGCTGGCAGGAAGGTCAAAACTAAATTCCATTGCCATTTAACTGCTAACCTCAATACATTCAATTTTCTGTTCATTTTGTAGCAAAGGGCCCTGGATTGACCACAGCAGGGTTCATTTTAGGATTCAAGCATGTCTTGGGGGCTAGAAAGGAAAAACCACGAAGAGTGTAGTTCCATGAAGAAGGGACAGAAAGTGTGAGTGTACAAGCTGGTTCAAAGATGATGTGTCAACACAAGAGGGGGGTTTGCATTTAGACTCGTGTCCAGGGGTGTGACCTCTGATCCCACGGACTGACCCTTGAGTTCTAAGGCTGGGGACAATTGATTTTACCATTCATCAATTCCATTGAATTTTGGTGGGGAATACCTCATAGAAAAAGAGGGAAAACTGAATTGAAAGGAACTCCACCTTTATTCTACTGAAAATCAAATGCTTGAGGAAAGCAACTTATGCATAATGTAATGCTGTTATTTTACAAAGTGATTTTTATTTTATTTCATTTTAAGTTTTGGGATACATGTGCAGAAAGTGCAGGTTTGTTACATAGGTATATATGTACCACAGTGGTTTGCTGCATCTATCAACCTGTCATCTAGGTTATAAGACCCACATGTATTAGGTAATTGTCCTCATGCTCTCCCTCCCCTTGTCCCCCATCCCCAGCAGGCCCTGGTGTGTGATGTTCCCCTCCCTGTGTCCACGTGTTCTCATTGTTCAATTCCAACTTACTAATTAGAACACACGGTGTGTTTGGTTTCCTGTTTCTGTGTTAGTTTGCTGAGAATGATGGCTTCCAGCTTCATCCATGTCCCTGCAAAGGACATGAACTTATTCTTTTTTATGGCTGCATAGTATTCCATGGTGTATATGTGCCACATTTTCTTTATCCAGTCTATCATTGATGACATTTGGGTTGGTTCCAAGTCTTTGCTATTGTAAATACTGGTAGTTTGATGGGAATAGCATTGAATCTATTAATTACTTTAGGCAGTATGGCCGTTTTTACGATATTGATTCTTCCTATCCATGAGCATGGAACGTCTTTCCTTTCCTTTGTGTCCTCTCTTATTTCTTGAGCAGTGGTTTGTAGTTCTCCTTGAAGAGGTCCTTCATGTTTCTTGTAAGTTGTATTCCTAGGTATTTTATTCTCTTTGCAGCAATTGTGAATGGGAGTTCACTCATGATTTGGTTGTCTGTCTATTATTGGTGTATAGGAATGCTTGTTGGTTTTGCACATTGATTTTGTATCCTGAGAACTTGCTGAAGTTGCTTATCAGCTTAAGGAGATTTTGGGCTGAGATGATGGGGTTTTCTAAATATACAATCATGTCATCTGCAAACAGAGACAATTTGACTTCCTCTCGTCCTATTTGAATACTCTTTATTTCCTTCTCTTGCCTGACTGCTCAGGCCAGAACTTCCAATACCATCTTGAATAAGAGTGGTGAGAGAGGGTATCCTTGTCTTGTGCCGGTTTTCAAAGGGAATGCTTCCAGCTTTTGCCCATTCAGTGTGATGTTGGTTATGGGTTTGTCATAAATAGCTCTTATTATTTTGAGATATGTTCCATCAATACCTAGTTTATTGCGAGTTTTTAGCATCAAGGGATGTTGAATTTTATTGAAGGTCTTTTCTGCATCTATTGAGATAGCCATGTGGTTTTTGTCATTGGTTCTGTTTATGTAATGGATTATGTGTATTGATTTGCATATGTTGAACCAGTCTTGCATACCAGTGATAAAGCTGACTTGATTGTGGTGGATAAACTTTTTGATGTGCTGCTGGATTCAGTTTGCCAGTATTTTATTGAAGATTTTTGCATTGTTGTTTGTCAGGAATATTTGCCTGAAATCTTCTGGTACATTGTGTCTTTGTTCTCACCGGTTTCAAAGAACATCTTTGTTTCTGTCTTCATTTCATTATTTACCCAGTAGTCATTCAGAAGCAGGCTGTTCAATTTCCATGTAGTTGTACAGTGAGTTTTTAGTGAGTTTCTTAATCCTGAGTTCTAATTTGATAGCACTGTGGTCTGAAAGACTATTATTATTTCCATTCTTTTGCATTTGCTGAGAAGAGTTTTACTTCCAATTATGTGATAAATTTTAGAATATGTATTGTGTGGCACTGAGAAGAATGTATGTTCTGTTGATTTGGGGTGGAGAGTTCTGCAGATATCTATTACGTCCACTTGGTCCAGCGCTGAGTTCAAGTCCTGAATATCCTTGTTAATTTTCTGACTCGTTGATCTGTCTAATATTGACAGTAGGGTGTTAAAGTCTCCTACTATTATTGTGTGGGAGTCTACATCTCTTTGCAGGTCTCCAAGAACTTGTTTTATGAATCTGGGTGCTCTTGTATTAGGTGCATATATATTTAGGATAGTTAGCTCTTCTTGTTGCATTTATCCCTTTACCATTATGTAATGTCCTTCTTTGTCTTTTTCGATCTGTGTTGGCATAAAGTCTGTTTTATCAGAGACTAGGATTGTGACCCATGCTCTTTTTTGCTTTCTATTTGCTTGGTAAATATTCCTCCATCCCTTTGTTTTGAGCCTATGTATGTCTTTGCACATGAGATGGATCTCTCGAATATAGCATACTGATGGGTCTTGACTCTTTATCCAGTTTGCCAGTCTGTGTCTTTTAATTGGGTCATTTAGCCCATTTACATTTAAGGTTAATATTGTTATGTGTGAATTTGATCCTGTCATCATGATGCCAGTTGGTTATTTTGCCCATTAGTTGATGCAGTTTCTTTATCGTGTCATTGGTCTTTATATTTTGGTTTGTTTTTGCAGTGGCTGGTACCAGTTTTTTCTTTCCATTTTTAGTGCTTCCTTAAGGAGCTCTTGTAAGGCAGGCCCAGTGGTGACAAAACCCCTCAGCATTTGCTTGTCTGTAAAGGATTTTATTTCTCCTCCACTTATGAAGCTTAGTTTGGCTGGATATGAAATTTTGGGTTGAAAATTCTTTTCTTTAATAATGTTGGATATTGGCCCCCACTCTCTTCTGGCTTGTAGGATTTCTGCAGAGAAATCTACTGTTAGTCTAATGGGCTTCCCTTTGTGGGTAACCTGACCTTTCTCTCTGGCTGCCCTTAACATTTTTTCCTTCATTTCAACCCTGGTGAGTCTGACAACAATGTGTTTTGGGTTGCTCTTCTTGAGGGGTATCTTAGTGGTTTTCTCTGTATTTCCTGAATTTGCATGTTGGCCTGTCTTGCTAGGTTAGGGAAGTTCTCCTGGATAATATCCAGAAGTGTTTTCCACCTTGGTTCCATTCTCTCTGTCACTTTCAGGTACACCAATCAATCGTATGTTTGCGCTTTTCATGTAGTTCCATATTTCTTGGAGGCTTTGTTCATTCATTTTCATTCTTTTTTCTCTAATCTTTTCTTCATGCCTTATTTCAGTAAGTTGATCTTCAATCTTTGATATCCTTTCTTCCACTTGATCGATTCCACTATCAATACTTGATGTATACTTGACGAAGTTCTCGTGCTTTGTTTTTCAGCTCCATCAGGCCATTTACATTCCTCTCTAAACTGATTATTCTAGTTAGCAGTTCCTGTAACCTTTTATCAAGTTTCTTAGCTTCCGTGCATTGGGTTAGAACATGCTCCTTTAGCTCAGATGAGTTTGTTATTACCCACCTTCTGAAGCTGTCATCAATGTCATTTTCTGTCCAGTTGTGTGCCTTTGTTGGAAAGAAGTTGCTATCATTTGGAGGAGAAGAAGAATTATGATTTTTGGAATTTTCAGTGTTTTTGCACTGGTTTTTCCTCATCTTCGTGGATTTATCTACCTTTGATCTTTGAGGCTGATGACCTTTGGATGGGGTTTTTGTGTGGGAGTCCTTTATGTTGACGTTGATGTTGCTTTCTGTTTGTTAGTTTTTCTTCTAACAGGCCCTTCTTCTGTAGGTCTGCTACAGTTTGCTGGAGGTCCACTCCAGATCCTATTTGCCTGGGTATCACCAGTGGAGGCTGCAGAGCAGCAAAGATCACTGCCTACTCCTTCCTCTGGAAGCTTCGTCCCAGAGGGGCACTGGCCAGATGCCAACCAGAGCTCTCCTGTATGAGGTGTCTGTCAACCCCTGTTGGGAGGACTTTCCCAGTCAGGAGGCACGGGGGTCAGGGACCCACTTGAGGAGGCAGTCTGTCCCTTAGCAGAGCTGGTGAGCTGTGCTGGGAGAATCCCTCTTGTCGGAATCAGCTGCTCTCTTCAGAGCCAGCAGGCAGGAAGGATTAAATCCACTGAAGCTGTGCCCATAGCTGCCCCTTCCCCCAGGTGCTCTGTCCCATGGAGATGGGGGTTATGTCTGTAAGCCCCTGGCTCAGATGTTACCTTTCCTTCAGAGATTCCCTGCCCGGTGAGGGGGAATCTAGAGAAGCAGTCTGGCCACAGCCACTTTGCCGTGCCCAGCCCAGACCTCCCAGCCTCCTTAGCACTGTCAGGGGAAAACTGCCTACCAAAGCCTCAGTAATGGCGGATGACGCTCCCCCCACCAAGCTCGACTGTCCCAGGTCAACTTCAGACTGCTGTGCTAGCAGTGAGAATTTCAAGTCCATGGTTCTTAGCTTGCTGGGCTCCATGGGAGTGGGACCCACTGAGCAAGACCACTTGGCTCCCTGGCTTCAGCCCCTTTTCCAGGGGACTGAACAGTTCTGTCTCACTGGGGTTCCAGGCGCCACTGGGGTATGAAAAAATCCTCCTGCAGCTAGCTCAGTGTCTGCCCAAACAGCCACCCAGTTTTGTGCTTGAAACCCAGGGCCCTGGTGGTGTAGGCATACGAGGGAATCTCCTGATCTGCAGACTGCAAAAACTATGGGAAAAGTGTAGTAACCCAGCCAGGTAGCACAGTGTCTCATGGCTTCCTTTGGCCCCGGGAAGGAGGTCCTCGGCTCCTTGCACTTCCCAGGTGAAGCAATGCCTCACCCTGCTTCTGTTCACCCTCTGTGCGTTGGACCCATTGCCTAACCAGTTCCAATGAGACGAACTGGGTACCTCAGTTGGAAATGCAGAAATTACCCACCTTCTGCATTGGTCTGTCTGGGAGCTAGCTGCAGACCAGAGCTGTTCCTATTCGGCCATCTGGGTCCCTCTCACAAAGTGATTTTTAAGAACATAAAATATTTCAAAATAAATATGATTCTATCTTATAATTTTAGTTTGTAATTAGAATTTTGCAAAGTTTCTAAAAAGTTTCACTACTAAATTTAGGGCACCTTTCAGCTGTCTTGTCTTTTTGTCAAAGAACAGTTATAGAATTGTGTTATCTTAACTGACCTATCATTTTGAAAGCTTCACTGAAAATTAGAATAAGATATTTAAAGTACATACTTTCATCCAAGTTTTGCATTATGTATGATGCTGGGATGAGTGGTTTACAAAATATATTTAAAATATTCCTATCCTATGGATCTTATAACTAGCACTAATAAAACTGAGGTGATTTAGTGATTTGCCCTTTTATTGTCAAATAAATACACCAGATGAAAAAGAAAATAGAATATTTACACCAAGTACATTCACTAATATAAACATGTTTGTGGTGAAGAGTTAGGATTTACATATTCATACGGGGTTAAGATAGAAACAGAATTGGGAAGATAAGAGATTTCACTTTCATATTTGGTAGTTCAGACATCCTTCTTAAAGAGTTCAATCTACTTTGATAGCAGGGGAAATTTTTGTTTCTGAGGATATTTCGGTGCTCTGAGGTAGAAAAGGAATATGTACAGGATCTCAGACAACTGGAATTCCCATGACCTCCCAGCTGCTGAGGGAAGAATCTCCAGGCCCTCCCAGGGACCCTCAGCCTGGAGCTCCCGACAGCCACTTCTGGGTTGGGTGGAAAGGTTTCAGGACCAGCAGGGAAGGGAAGGCCATGATGGAGTTTTGTATCCATGCATGTGGGTTATTTCTTTCCTGAAACCTGGAGACCGGAGGCTACCTAAGTCAGACAATGTGAGTATTAAAAAACTTCCTGTAGCAATAAGAGCATCAAGAACATAAGATGCATTTTAGGATAAGAGAAAAAAAAATCATTTAAGGACTCGGAACTTAAGGGTTTTTCCACGTTTTTGAAGGTTGTAAAAAAAAAACACTGGACATGAGATGTTCAGTAATTGCTTTGGGAATTCTTTTCTTGGAAATACCATGCTCATTGTTAGCCATGCAAAACAGACTTTCTTGGTTCTTGACTATACTTCAAATTTTAAAAAGTTATCTCATTTTGTTTTAATTATTTTAAACGCTAGTATTTATTATTCCTTAATCAATATATCAATCCGTCAAGTCATCAGAACATTTATGAATTCAATCTTACTTTTATCTGGACAAGTTTAATTTCATCAAATCTTATATCAGCAAGAGATTTCCTTTTCTGGCCTCTTCGGTGTCCAAATTTACACTTATTTCTAATCACTTGCTCATCATCTTCTATGGGTCTTCGAACATATTTAAAGCGATCTTTGAGGGCTCGTTTCCATAAAAACTGTAAAATAACACAACAGGCCAGTTAATCTTCAAGGAGATTGAGATAATCCTATATAAACAATATACCTATACAACAACAATACATACCTATCATCTTTGGGCTTGAAATTATTTTCACATCATAGTAATAGAAATAATATTTATCTATCCTTCCTTTTATCCTCACAGCAATCTTGTGACACTGCTACAGAAATTATAAACCCTAAGTTATAGGTAAGAAGACAAAGTCACAGAAATAGAAATCTTTTCCCAGTGTCATATGGTTATTGAGTAAATATATCGGTTCTTGAACTAGATTTTCTAATTCCCAAAAGTGATACTTTCCGCTAGACTCTGCTGTCTCTACAACCAACTCTATTTTTCTAGCGGGTTCTAGAAAAGACCTGATAGTGGCTTATGGATTGATGCATTTTCTTTAAAAATAATTTTCTGTCACCTTTTGAAATTTGTTTTGGTGAGTACTACTGGCATTCACTCCCTAAGTATCTGCAGCGCCTCTACTGTTTCAAACACAAAGACCAAGTCCCCACTCTGGGAGGCAGAAGGGTGTAGGTGGACCTCACTTTCAGTGTAGCAGAGGGATGAGTGATTTTAATATAGAGTGAAAACTATTATAATAGGGGAAGATACATCATTCATTTACATTGTGTTAGGAGATCATAAAAGCTTTCCTGTAGGAAGTTCTTGAATCTAAACTGAGGCTTAGGTCTTAGGGTCAGGTAACTGCATGAAGGGATGGAGATAGCATCAGGGAATGCCGGTTGGGTGGATGCACAGAAGTTCCAGGAGGATGAAGCTGCATGTGCAATGGAATGGAGGGAGAGCTAGTGCCCTTTGGAGAACTACCAAGAGTTTTGCGAGGCTGGAGCACAGAGCTCAAGATGAGGGAATGATAGAGGATGGGGTAAAAAGTAAGGTGGGAGAGAGGAGCCAGCCCAATCATCAAGGGCCGTGGTCACCCCATTAAGGAGCCTCAATGTAATCCTGAACCAGATCTTAAATCTGTCTCTGTAGACAGGCTATATTAGAACCTCATAGGAACTTTTGCCCTTGGTCTTTCCTCTAAAGCAATGGTTCTCAAAATTTAGCCTGAATCAATTCCTGGAGGACCTGTTAGAGCACAGTTTGCTGAGCCCCACTCTCAGCGTCTTTGATTTTGAGGTCAGGGGTAGGCTGAGAGTGTCCTTTTCTTGCAAGTTCTCATGCCATGCTGCTGCTTGCTACTGCTCGAGACTACACAGATGCTGGTTCGGGAGATTGGAATGGAGCCCAGATGTCTGTATTTTTTAAAGCTCTATAGAGAATTCATCAGAACAGCCAGGATAGGAAGTATTCCTAGGCCATGTTGAGTTGGGAGACTGAATGGTCAGATTTGAGCTCTGGAAGGATCTATCTGGCATGTGGAGTTTTTGTGAGACCAGAGACATGGACAATACCTAGGAAGCACCCCTGGACTTCTTCCTCAATATGCCAACATCTCTTCCACCGCTGGGCCTTCAGTTTGGGCCTGGAAAGCTTTATCCCTCTCTTCCCACACCTAGCTGGTATGTAGTTGACCCTTGCTTTGCCTTCGGGTCTCAGCTCAGCCTGTGCTTCATGGAAGCCTCCTCTGGCCTCTGTAACAGCTTGGCGTTGGAGCTCCCCTTTCTTCACTGGCACTTACCACAGTGGTAATCTACCCTCATCTATGTGATACTTTGTCTGTTTCTATTTCTACTTCTTTTTCTTTTCTTTTCTTTTCTTTTCCTTTGCCTGCCTTCCTTCCTTTCTTCCTTCCTTCTTTTCTTCCTTCCTTCCTTCCCTCCCTCCCTCCCTCCCTCTAGGCTATAAGCACACAAAGAAAGGCTCATGCCTGCTTTGCCCACCAAGTCCAGCATAGTGCCTCATGCATTCTGGAAACTATAAATGTTTGATACCTTGTGTCAATACTCAATGAAGCAGGAGATGCAGATGTCAACAGGACAGACCAGAAGCAAGACTCTGAGTCTTGGCAGTGCTTAGCTGGTAACTAGCTCACTGCATGAGTGGTGGCCCAATGCTTCTTCTTTCTTTCTTTATTTATTTATTTTTTTGAGACAGAGTTTCACTCTTGTTGCTCAGGCTGGAGTGCAATGGCACAATCTCGGCTCACTGTAACCTCCACTTCCTGGGCTCTAGCGATTCTCTTGCCTCAGCCTCCTGAGTAGCTGGGATTACAGACATGCGCCACCACGCTCAGCTAATTTTTTGTATTTTTAGTAGAGACGAGGTTTCTCTGTGTTGGTCAGGCTGGTCTCGAACTCCCGACCTCAGGTGACCCACCCTTCTCGGCCTCCCAAAGTGCTGGGATTACAAGCATGAGCTGCCACACCCGGCTGGCTCAACCCTTCTTGAAGTCAGTGACTTAGGACTGCTTCTGCTGCTCATCTCCCCTGCAATGTCATGTGCTTGAATAGATCCCCACAGTGAGTGCAGGCAAGGAAAAAAAAAAAAAAAAAAACCCTTGCGGGCATATAGGCCTGTGTTTCCCTCTGAGCCCTGGCCATGAGAGAGAGTGGTATGTCACTGAGTGGCTTTGGGCGCGTTTTCTAAGCTCTATTTCTTCACAGGTCAATGGGAATGCCACCAAAATAACATTAGCCAAATGTTTGGCACTTAGATTTTGCTATTCCTTGTTATATGGTTTGTAAGTCCCAATAAGAGTAATCCCTGAACGCACCATAGCCTAAGTTGGGAAGACTGCAGGTCCAAGTAGCTAGCCTGAATACATATTAGCCAAGTAACCCCTCTTAATTTCAGTTTCTTCAACTATAAAACAGAAAAATAAGATATGTCCTATTAAGTGCACTGGCTTTTTGGGAGACTCAAGTGAGTCGTTACTCATTGAAGATATCTGTAAACTCAAGTGCTGTTTGTAAAGTCCTTCAACAGCCCTAGTAAGAAAGGCAGTGGTTGAGGGCTGGAGTACGGCTGCAGCACTGATTAAGCTCCCGGGTATGCATGAGTCAGAGATGCCTTATCACCTCCCACAGGCGTGCTTGTGAGCTTGGACTTTACCATTGCTGTTTTACAACAGAACAGACAAAAAGAACGGCTTGTATTTTTCTTAGCCATGAAATATGAACTAGTGCAAGTACAGTACATTTTTTTTTCCACGTGTTTCCTACAGCTCTGAAGGGTTTCTAAACATGCTGAACCTGGTGGGAGGTATTACAGCAATCAATGACTAGGACATTTTTAAATTGCCAATTTCTTCTTTCTAGGCTCTCCTGTCTCTCTTTATTAACTGTCTGATAGGAACAGAAAAAGGACAAATCAAATACAATCTTCCACATGAGTATTCAATCAATGAGTATTTACTGAGAATCTGCTATACGCCTGACACCGTGAGTTACTTACACAGATGCCTCAGGTAGGCAGACTCAGTAGGAAATATTTGTGTTACAGAATAATCATCCCTCTCCTCCACGTTTCCAGCTAGAGAGGGTGTAGAAAGTTCTACATGAAGACAGCTCTCCGTCAACCACTCTGAAATAAAAAATGGCCCTGAAATTGCAGACCCCTGTTGTGACATATGAAGCAGTCCACAGCATCACCAGCAGACCCTTTGCACATTCAAACGCAGAATGTGGACCACCTTACATGGCAACTGGACTAGACTTGTCCAAAAAGCAAATATGCGGAAAAATAAAAAAGGGTTTGGAGAGACTGTCTAGGCAAAAAGAAATTAAAGAGACATAATAACCAATGCAATGCGTAATACTCAATTAGATATCATGGCAAAAAATTATTTTTAAAACATTTTTGAAAAATTGGAGAAATGTGAATATGGATTGTATATATTATGCAATTATTGCTAATTTTCTTGGGTATAAAAATGGTATTGTGGTTATATAAGAGATTGTCCTTATTCTTTTTTTTTTTTGGAGATGAAGTCTCGCTCTTGTGCCCCAGGCTAGAGTGCAATGGCGCGATCTCGGCTCACTGTAATCTCTGCCTCCTGGGTTGAAGTGATTCTCTTGCCTCAGCGTCCTGTGTAGCTGGGAATACAGGCACTTGCCACCATGCCCAGCTAATTTTTGTGTTTTTAGTAGAGACGGGGTTTCACCATGTTGGCCAGGCTGGTCTCGAACTCCTGACCTCAGGTGATCTGCCCGCCTTGGCCTCCCAAAGTGTTGGGATTATAGGTGTGAGCCACCACACCCGGCCCAAAATTTTTTAAAATAAAGAGTTAAAAATAAACTTAGCCCTAAAAATAACCAAGTTTGTGCATTCTTTTTCTTTCTCCACCCCTGCCTCCCATTAATGTTCTCTGAAATTTTGTACATTTTCCACTGTAACATTAGAAACACAACCTCATACACTTTTGCAGGGAGAATTTGGGTAAACATCCATCCAGGCACCAGATGCAAATCTGAGCCCTAATCTGCTAAGCAATTTTGCACACGTCTCTTTATCAGTTAACTGGTCTTTAGTGAATGTCACTGGGAACAGATGTGGATAAAATGCGCACAAGAGCAAAGAAAGCAGTATTTGTTACTTTGTATGTGTCTCACTTTGATAACCATGAAACTAAAGGTCAAACAGTATTAGATCAATATGGATTTGCTTACGTATATGCAAAGATTCTCTAGAAGGACTCTAATAACATTGGTTACTTCTGGGGAGGAAAATTAGGTGGCTGGAGAAGCAAGGGCAGGTGGGAAACTTTTCTATTTATACCCTTTTGTAGTTTTTGAATTTTGAACTATATAAATATGTAATTTATTCAAACAATAAATGTAAATTTAAAAAAAAAACACACACACAAGTTGTATCCTGGCTAACACGGTGAAACTCCGTCTCTACTAAAAAATACGAAAAATTAGCCAGGCGTGGTGCCAGGCACCTGTAGTCCCAGCTACTCGGGAGGTTGAGGCAGGAGAATGTCATGAACCCAGAGCTTGCAGTGAGCTGAGATAGCGCCACTGCATTCCAGCCTGGGTGACAGAGCGAAACCCCATCTCAAAAAAAACAAAAAAAACAAATAAAACCCACAAGTTCTATACACAGTAACACTGATTAGATATTAAGTCGGTAGATGTATCTCGAGTGTGGAAGAAATTCTGAGACTCAGTTTTGTCAGCCATATTGACATGATTGTCAATGTTGGGGTGCCAGGTTTGTTTAGTATTGTTGTTGTCATTGCCTTGTTGTTTTTGTTTCGTTTTGTTTTGTTTTTTAGAGGAAATTCAATTTCTTCTGTAGTATGCGTTATATGCAGCGGCATATTTTGGAAAGGATGTCATCCTAGAAGCAAGAATACCTGAATTCTAATCTTGGCTTCAATAATTACTATTTTTCCAGACATGGTATACAACATCTTTCCTCAGTCTGAGTGGTGAAAAAAAGCTTTAATGGCCTCTCCCATTGAGAAAATTCTGTGATTCTCTCCATATATAATGAACCTTTTCTTTAAAATACAAAAAGAGAAGGAAGGAAGGAAAGAAAGAAAGAAGGAAGGGAGGGAGGGAGGGGTAAATACAAATAAGGAAGGAAGGAAAGAAGGAAGGAAGGAAGGAAGAAAGAGGGAGGGAGGGAGGGAAGGAAGGGAGGAAGGAAGGAAGGAAGAAAGGAAGGAAGGAAGGAAGGATGGAGGATGGGAGGAGGGGAGGGAGGGAGGAAACAGCCTTAAAATGTCCTTATATGCATAGATATTGGCATTTATCCTTTGTTGTTCTTGGAATTAATTGCTGAAATTCCATGTCCTTAAGAAAGCACAGCAAAAAAATATCTTTTCACAAACATCTGAGACAGTAAAGTACAAAAAGACATCTGTCTTCTTTAGATATGACTACCAACGTGTATGCACATGACATATAGATACAGGAAATAACAGACAGTCTACCTTTACATAGCTACCTATACATAGCTATAGCTGTTTGTAATTGTTCCTTAACTCATATAGTTACAGCGTCAAAAATCAATTTTTTATTAACTATTCTTAGGTACAGTTCAATAGTGTTAATTATATTTACATTGTTGTGCAATGAAGACACTGGTCTCTGAAATCCAGGAGATAGGCAAGTTCAAACAGCAAAGTTTGTGTTGAAATGTCAGTGGCAGTCGTTCTCAGCCCTGGTTGTACATTAGAATAATTTTGGGAAATTTAAAAAATGTTAATGACAGTGTCCCATCCTCAAATTAATTCAACCTGAATCTCTAGGAATCCTAATGTGCAACCAGAGGTTAGAACTCCTGCCCCAGAGAATTGCTTGAACCCGGGAGGCAGAGGTTGCAGTGAGCTGAGATCGCGCCACTGTACTCCAGCCTGGGTGAGAGAGCGAGACTCTGTCTCAAAAAACAAAACAAAACTAAACTAAAAAACAAAGAACTGCTGCCCCAAAGTATCCTGGGGTTCTGTTTTCATCAGGACAGCAGAGATGTGACAGGGCCAGGTAAGGTTGGAGGCCCGGACCTCAAAGCCAGACAACAGCTCCACTGGGTCTGAGAAGGCAAGAAACACCTGATGACAGCTCTGAAGCAGGTGCAGCCATGTCTTTCTCTTTCTAGGTGTCACATCTCCTAAAGACCCTTCCTAACCTTTAAAACCCTTAAGATTCTAAAGTGGGCCGGGCGCGGTGGCTCAAGCCTGTAATCCCAGCACTTTGGGAGGCCGAGACGGGCGGATCACGAGGTCAGGAGATCGAGACCATCCTGGCTAACACGGTGAAACCCCGTCTCTATTAAGAAATACAAAAAACTAGCCGGGCGAGGTGGCGGCGCCTGTAGTCCCAGCTACTCGGGAGGCTGAGGCCGGAGAATGGCGTAAACCCGGGAAGCGGAGCTTGCAGTGAGCTGAGATCTGGCCACTGCACTCCAGCCTGGGTGACAGAGCGAGACTCCGTCTCAAAAAAAAAAAAGAAAAAAAAAAAAAAAGATTCTAAAGTGAACAGCTCGGTTAATTTTAGCAACTTTATATGCTTGTGCAACCATAATCACTGTCCATTTTGGCCACCCTCAGCCCTAGGCAACTCTTGATCAGCTCTGTTACACTGAGCTTCAAGTTTTGAGAGGGCAGCAATATGATGATGGAGAGAGACAAAGAAGACAAAGAAACACAGGACAGAGAGAGACCAAGAAGTTATGAAAAAGGGAAGACAAGGAGACAGACAGAGAGAGAGAGAGAGCGCGCGCGTGAAGTCAAGAAAGAAGCATGGACTAACAAAAAGTGAAAGACAGAAACAAAGTCGGAGAGAGACCAAAGAGACAAAAAAAGAGTCAGAAAAATAGAAACAGATAGACGTAGATACATAGAATGGGAGAGAGAGAGAGAGAGACATCAAGAAAAGATGGATGAAGCATAAAATTACTGGGCAACACAAGGCTATTATTTTAAGATAGTCTGAAATTAACAGAATGGTGCCAGGTGGTCACTTACAAAGCCACAGCCGTCCTCATCCAGGAAAGGGTGGGCCTGCAGCAGGGCATTAACTACGTCATTGTACTGCTGGGTGCTGGGGTACCTGTTCACCAAAACAAGAAGGATATGTTTCACTTCAAGCAGCCCACATTCCTTCCTTTAAGATGAGTCTAAATTACACTCATTTTTCTTCACATTTTTCTACATAACAAAAAGAGATTCAAATATTGGGCAATTTGGGACCTATTACCAATATGTCATCCACAATCTGAAGAGAGTTGATTCCACGTGAATTCTACTCTATTCCGAAACAGACCCTTTCCCAAAGCAGCAAGCCTGTCCTGTTGTCACTCACAGTGAGCCTTCCAGATACTTAGTCATGTCGGCCTGGAGAAACTCAATGATCCTTATCCTCATGCTGTGATCCGGGCACTTCTGCTCTGCTAACATGCATTTGACATCATAGGGAAACTCTGGTAAAACATAGGACTTCGTCCATTGTAATGCTTTGCTTCTAGCTAGAATATGTTTCACATTTCTTCTGTGAAATAAAAACACACAAAGAATGAAATTCTATTCCAAATATATGCAATTTATTAATTTGCTACATCCTGAGAACTTACAAAATAAACAACTTTTCCGAGACCCAAATATATGGAAGTCATCAAGCTATCTTCCATCCATTCATCCATCCACAAATGTTTGAAGGCTCATTAAGTGTCTTTGTCCATTCACACAACACATATTTATTCTTTAGAAAAAATCATAATAATATAGACTTTAGAATAAAGCCTGAAGCTGAAATGCATACAAATTCATTTTTCTTAAAGAGAAAATGTAATGCATAGCTCAAAACTAGACAACATACTTGACAAAAAGAAAATACATTGCAATTCAGCAAAGCAAATGAGGCCTACCATAAAGTCTTAGCACCTGTTAAGAAAATTCTTCTAATTAATTTATTCTGCTGCTGTTTATAATGAAATACAAGATCCACCTAATTTAGTTGGTCTTTGCCTATTTTGATAAGGTGAACTTAGTTTCTAAATTAAATATAAATAACAGATATTCCAGTTCCATCCAGATGAAATTTCTATGAAGGGCTACAGAAAACTATAACTACAGCCAGGCGTGGTGGCTCACGCCTGTAATCCCAGCATTTTGGGAGGCCGGGGCGGGCAGATCACGAAGTCAGTAGATTGAGACCATCCTGGCTAACACGGTGAAACCCCCTCTCTACTAAAAATAAAAAAAAAATCAGCCAGGTGTGGTGGCGCGCCTGTAGTCCCAGCTACTCGGGAGGGTGAGACAGGAGAATCGCTTGAACCCGGGAGATGGAGGTTGCAGTGAGCCGAGATTGCGCCACTGCACTCCAGCTTGGGCGACAGAGCGAGACTCGGTCTCAAAAAAAAAAAAAAAGAAAAAAACTGTAACTACAGAAGGCAGATCAGGAGTTGCCTGGGGCTGAAGGTGGATAAAATGGGTAGTGATTATTTGTTGTACAAGCATATAAAGCTGCTAAAATTAACTGAGCTATTCACTTTATTTTTTACTATAATTTTTTTTGAGACAGTCTCACTCTGTTGCCAGGCTGGAGTACTGTGGCACAATCTCGGCTCACTGCAACCTCCGCCTCCCGGGTTCAAGTGATTTCCCTGCCTCAGCCTCCCGAGTACCCGGGACTAGAGGTGTGTGCCACCACACTGGCTAATTTTTTGTATTTTAGTAGAGATGGGGTTTCACCATGTTGGCCAGGATGGTCTCAATCTCCTGACCTCGTGATCTGCCCACCTTGGCCTCCCAAAGTGCTGGGATTACACGCGTAAGCCACTGCGTCCAGCCAATTTTTTTTTTTTTTAGACAGAGTCTTGCTCTGCCATCCAGGCTGGTGTGCAGGGGTGCAATCACAGCTCACTGCAGCCTTGACCTCTTGGTCTCCAGCAATCTTCCCACTTCAGCCTCCCGAATAGCTGGTACTACAGGCACGTGCCACCATGCCCAGCTAATTTTTTTTTATTTTTTGTGGAGGTGGGGTCTCATTATGTTGCCCAGTTTCATCTCGAACTCTAGGCTCAAGCAATCCTCTTGCCGTAGCTTCCCAAAGTGGCGGGATTACAGGCATGAGCCAACACAGCCAGCCTCTTGTTCACTTTAAATGGGTGAACTTTATGCTATGTAAATGAAACATCAATAACGCTGTTTATAAAATTATCAGAACAACATTCAAGCCTTAAAGTTAGTGACTGACCACTGAGTGTGCAAAATGAAGACTCTATAATATTAATAAAGTATCCAACTAACATTGAATCAAAGGCACTATGTAGCTCTTAACCCATTTATAAATAGGATTGATTGTGGTGGAAGTAAAGAAACAGAGGCAAGCCAAGTAGAAGACAACAGGAAGATTTCCTAAGTTGGCCTAAGTAGGTTAATTTTCAGATATCCATGGAGCCCAAAATTCAGATGAATTTTGAAAGGCTAGGGTTCTTTTAGCATTTTAGGTCATCCTTTATAAGAATGCACGAGCTATAATGCGATATGGAGAATCAAGCACACAGGAGAAAGCACTCTGACATCCCTTTTTATGACAAGCTCCCTTTCCTTTTTCCCCCCTTTGGCGGTCCCCACTATATCAGTGGTGAAATTGTCCTGGCTAAGATAAGCACACCAATAACTTAATACCACAACAGGAAATTTCCAGATTTAAGTCTCTGCTGTAGCCCAATCTGTTTTCCAGTATGTTTCTCTTTCATTTTGTTCATTCATTCAACCAGCATTTATTGGGGGTCTACTAAACGCCAATTACTCTTTCACAATCCTCATTTTCTTCCATATTCTATTACTTTGTTTCTTTCTCCCATGGCCAAATTACCCCTCCTGTATCTACTGAGACCAAGGAATATACAGTAATGGCCAGTTTTGTTGGATGTCTTTTGTGCGTTCCTGGGATTTTTTTTTTTTTTTTTTTTTTTTTTGAGACCGAGTCTTGCTCTGTCGCCCAGGCTGGAGTGCAGTGGTGCGATCTCAGCTCACTGCAAGCTCCGCCTCCCGGGTTCAAGCAATTCTCCTGCCTCAGCCTCCTGAGTAGCTGGGACTACAGGCGCCCACCACCATGCCCGGCTAATTTTTTGTATTTTTAGTAGAGACAGGGTTTCACCGTGTTGGCCAGGATGGTCTCAGTCTCCTGACCTCGTGATCCGCCCACCTTGGCCTCCCAAAGCGCTGGGATTACAGGTGTGAGCCCCCATGCCCAGCCTTTCCTAGCATTTTTTTAAAAGTGATGTAACTTGGCAGGTGTTAAGCTGGTTTCAGTAATCTTAACATCTATCTCTTTTTTCCTAATAATTTTCAAGTAGCTAAATTAGCTGCCTGCTAGGTCCAGGTTTTGAAGTTGTTATGTTACTTAGTACCACCTCAAGAGATAAGTTCAATGTTCCAGTGTTATAAAATAAAGCTCGTTACGCTGTTTGTCTTTTTATTCTACATACTTCCCCCCCTTTTTTTTTCAGTGTCGGGGCAGAGACTATACTGCATGGTATTATTTCTCTCAAACATCCAGAATGTAGCTAGACACATAAAGGATCCAAGAAGACAGATACTCCATCTTGCTCTAAATAGAGTAATGTATTAGGAAAGATCAGAAGCATCAAATTTTCATTTTCTTTACATTAAAACAATGTAAGAAGATACTCTGGAATTGACTAAAAACCAACCCATGCCACCTAATGCCAGTCAAAATGAGTATTACACACGAAAAGTGATTCATCAGAAATTAAAAATACATTCTAATTTGCGAGTAGATAACTGCAGGCAAAATCATTTCTCATCTGTAAAATTATAGTTGCACTGGATTAAAAAAAAGCTTTACTGTGGGGTTAAGATTATTCATAATATTTTTATTAAGCTGGAGTTGGGCAGAACACCAAAATAAGTCAGTCAAAAGTAAGGGCAGAGAGCAGACGGCAGTTCAACCCAAAGGCCGGTTATATTACTGTTCCCACCTCAGAACCAGGCTCTTTGACAAAATCAGCACCACAAAACAACAGATATCTAGCCCGAAGTATCTCAATCCTGGGTGCACGGCAAAATCAACCAGGAAGCTTTTAAAACATGTTAATGCCTATAATTGGCCCCTGGCTAACTGATTCAGAGTTCACTGCTTAGTAAACTCTCAGCTTATGTGTAGAGCTTATATTTGTAATAAAATAAAACTTACAGTAAAGTTAAGACAACACATTTGATAATTGGCCATATCATTATTGTATTAGGTGCTAATTTAAAAAATGATTAGATGGTGTTTTCATGAAAAAGCTAATTGACTCTCCAACATTTTCTAACTTTAGTAAGAGTGAAAAAATATCCAATTCTTACCCTACTTCCAAAGAGCATATGGTATACTCTGATGAGGCTCACACAGGGCAGGAAAGATGGCTCTGTTAAGAACGGGCTCAGGTGAGCACCAGCTCTCTAAAGAAAAATCTGAATGCACAAAACAGCAGTTGGTAGAGAGCAGAAGAAACACAGATGTTACATGACGGCGGGGACTATTTGTTTAATCTCCAGTGTATATAACATTGCTTAGCAGAGTTGATAATACAGTGATTTTTTGTTGAAAGAATAAACCAGACATCTGAAAGAAGTAGCTATCTAAGCAGGGCTGAATTTGATTTGGTCTGGGCAAAGATATGGACACTTCACTGGTCCGTGATTGCATTCATTACCCTGTAGATTTGGCTCCCCATTTATGCTCTAGGCATGTCTTTCAAATCACTTTCATTCTGCTTTTCCTTAACCTCTCTTACCTGACTCTCTTCCCAATCACCTCACCTGGACTGCTTCCTCAAAAATCAATAATGATTTCCTAATTGACCAATGCAGGGCCTTTTGACCACAGCCTTTTATAAGACCTTTGTAACTGCATTTAGTGCTATTGACCACTTCCTCACACCCCTTTTCTTCCTTATCTTCCTTGACACTGTTTCATTTTCCTGCCTCTCTTCTGTTCTCTCTGACAACTTGTTTATTTGCTGATTTATACCTCCTTTACTTTCTGTGAGAATTTGCACATGGCTGGGTTCCTCCCCCCTTAATCCTCTGTATTGCTCTCTGCTTTCTTCCTCAGAGACTCACCCAGCCCCATGACCTCAGCTCTGAGCTCTATGTTGATGCACTGTAAATCTATCATCAATAATCTGTTCTCCATGCTCCATCTTAGATCTCCAACAACAACTTGTACATTGTTTATCTTATACTCAACAAATCCAAAAATAATTAATAATCTTTAAAAAAACAAACAAAAAAACCCCCAAAAACGAGGCTCTCATGTTCTAGGAACTGAACTGTGTTCCTTTCAAATTCTATATGTTGAAGCCCTAATCTCCAATGTGACTGTACTTGGAGATAGACCTTTATGGAAGTAATTTAGTTAAATGAAATCATAAGGGTGGGCCCTGAGATGACGGGATTAGTATTCTTAAAATATCTGTATGCCATGTGAGGTCAGAGAGAAAATGTAGCCATCTGCAAGTGAAAAAGAGGGTCCTCAACAGAAACGGAAGAGGTCAGTGCCTTGATCTCAGGCTTACAGCCTCTAGAACCACCAAAAAATAAACGTCTGTGTTTAGGTCACAAAGTCTACGGTATGTGTGGACTAACACAGAATTCCAATTTCCTTGTTTCTTTTACTGTACCCGTTTCTCTTAGCAACTCAGGTTTAACATCGTGATGTCTCTTTTACCTTCATTTTTCACTCCTAAGTGTCATGAAATTTTCCCTACATTTTATCTCTGTATTTATTTACTTATATCCATGGTTCATGCTACTACACTAATCCAAGTATTCGCCACTCAAATGTGGACTGCTTCGATAGTCTCCTAGCAGAGTTCTGCTGGAATGGCTTAATGAGCTCCCACTGGACCAGCTATCTCGCAAACATTAACCATAAACATTAAACACATTTTTAAAAAACTAACTGAAAACACTGAAAGGTGAAAAACAGAATGCAGGTTTTGAAAAGAAGCCCACACTTAGAACAAGAGGAAGACACTGGGCCTTTGATGAGGTTCCCTTTTCATGGCTTTTGGCCTGGAGGCAGGCCTCACCATGTGCTGCCAAAACTCAAATAGAAAACCCTGTAGTATTTCTGGACTCCAAGACTTGAGGGCAGAATTTCGGGCAACCGCATATGTGGAAAAGAAGAGGAAAACCCCAGAAAAGAATGAACTAATGAGGGAAAAACTCCACAATCTGTATATAAACTGTTCAAATCTCTGGATGATCCTGAACTACACACATGCATAACTGGACTAAAGATAAAAGAACTCAACAGATTTTAACCGACACCCAGGAGACTGAGTTTTCCACGCGAGTCCAACCAATTTTGTGGTTTCCTAGAACAAAATGTCAACACTCTTTGGGCGAACACAACAGATTCAAGAGACTCCACATTGTAACATTCATATTTAATCCAAAATTATGTAATATACCAAAAAAAACCGAGAAAATGTAATCCATCCTCAAGAGTAAAGATAATCATTAGAATGTGATGCTAAGATGAACCAGATGTTGGCAAGGATTTTAAAGCAGCTATTCTAACAATGTTCAGTGAATTAAAGGACTGTATGCCAGAATGACTGAAATGACAGGAAAATTTAGCAGAGAAATAGAAATTGTTTAAAAGAAACAAATAGAAATTTAGAAGAAAAAAAAATACAAAATTTGAAATTGAAAAGTGTACTAGATAGGATTAATAGCAGAATGGAGATTTAGGAGGAAGTAGTCATCTGAATTTGAAGACAGATCAACAGAAATGATCCAACCTGAAAAACATGGGGAAAAGGGATTAAAAAAAAATAAGTAGCTCATTTTTTCTAATTTCAGGTTCTCACAATTTATCCCCCTATACAGCCATAAACCCTTCTCCTCTCTGATCCATCATCCAATTTAACATAAACACCGATTTAATCAGTGGAGGGGGCAGGTAGAACTGGCCAATGGCTTCCAGGGCTACTTTTGGAACCAAGACATGGTCCAAGGTCCAAGCAAAATAAGCCAATCTTGCTTGACACCATAATCATGTCCAACTTCAAACACTATTCCTGGTACTGAAACATCACTGGCAACCAACGTGGAACTATAACTTCAAATTTATAAGTCCCATAGTTTAAAGATCAAGTATATAGAAGATCTGCAAGTTCACATTCAGCACTTGACTACACTAGATATCTGCCTTTTGCACGATTTCACATTTTCCAGTTGTCATAGGCATGATAATCTTCCTGTGTGCGGACAATGTAACCCATATATGTATTGAGCGACATAGGTGATTCAGGATTCCTCTATCCCCAGCAATTAGACACCGTGAGAGTTTACTATGCAGTGAGAATTTACTATGTTAGTCTCTTTGACCAATAACATCTTCAGTATGTGGTCTCCCTGAGAGGAGAGTTACGGCTTCCTATTTCTAAGGATAACCTGAGCCAGGCTCATTCCTTAATTATCATCTCTTTGGGTTCCTGGGGCTCCCCAGGAAGAGGAAAATAACTATGATTTGTTGACATATTTGGATGTAAATATTCGCATTTGGAAGGAAAACTCTGAGTCCATTCTCTGTATTTAAATCCCTTTTTGGAGCTACTCAGTGTTTGGCAGTTATTTAATCCCCATGAAAGTGGATAATATTGCCTTAGGGAAAAAGTAAGCTCTTCAATTTCCAAACCAGAAAGCTTCAGCATTTCTTTTTGAATTGGAGGAAGCTTAAGAGTTTAAAACTGTTGCTTCCTTCCTTTTTTTTTTTTTTTTTTAACAGAGCCACAGTTTCTTGCTTTGTTGAAATTGGTGCTTCCAATTTCATTGACTTAAATTTAAAGGAATTTTTTCTTTCTCTTTTTACTCCTACAAATAAAACAGGTGATAGGATTTTAAAATTCTATGAGAAAAATAAAATTCAATGGTCTGTAATTTCTTAAAATCCCAAATTTGAATTCTTCGTATTTACTAATTAGGAGTTTTTGTACTCTCTTATTATCATCTACTACACACTGTGAATTATCAGATCCAGTCCAGACACAAGCCTTACTAAATCTCCAGAATGCGCTATGCATGTGTTCGCTGTTGCTTCACTTACCTAGAATGCCCTCAGTTGCCCTCATTCTTCTAGGTTTATCTCAAGCCTTCTTCTCCATTGGGTTTTACTCACTGCCACACTCCTGCCACGCATGTGGTTCCCTCATCTGAATCCCCGACCTGGCCTGGTCCAATGCTGGCCCCGTGAGCACTCAACTACATCTAGTCTCCTTATCTGTCTTGATTTTCCTATGTCCTTGTTGAATGAAATAGTCTGTGACAAAAATATTGTAGAAAGATTTCAGAATGTTTGAGAAAGATAAAAAATATCAAAGAAAACATTCTATGACTGATAAAGATAGTCTGTAGTTCTATAAACTTGTGTTTTCTTTTCTTTTTTAAGAGACAGGGTCTCTCTCTGTTATCCAGGCAGGAGTGCAGTGGCACAATCATGACTCACTGTAGCCTCAAAGTCCTGGGCTCAACGGGAGCCTCCCACCTTAGCCTCCTTAGTAGCTAGGACTACAAGCATGCACCACCACACCCAGCTAATTTTTTAAATTTGTTTTTGTAGAAATGAGGTCTTGCTGTGTTGCCCAGGCTAGTCTCAAACTCCTGGCCTCAAGTGATTCTCCTGCCCTGGCTTCCCAAAGTGTTGGAATTAGAGATGTGAACCACCACATCTAGCCTAAATTTGTGTTTTCAGACGTAAAATTGTTCCCTTTCAAAAAGGAGCTCTCTGTTATGCTAAAACAGCCCACTCATGACAAAGAAACCACTCACTAGCAAGGCACCAAGTCAAGTGGTGAGTGAAGAGAAGTGCCAGGTCACTAAGCCCATAAATTTGAGATACGAAAACCAGTGAGGCAGGCTAGAGAGGCAGATCTGGGGATTGAGGTGGAATCCTCTGGAAACACAAAAGGTATCTGAGAACTAGACTGTGACTGTGGAGAATTACAAAAAGGTCAAACACACCAAACATAAACCCTCCAAAAGCTGTTTTCTCAGCATCTCACCAGGCTTCAGTCACACCCCATGTGGCTTTATGGGACCCAGGAGAGAGTTCATATCGCACTCAGCTGAACCCTGGTTGACCTTTAGCGTCATAGCTCATAAATCATCCCTGTTTTCCCAAATTTTGGGGCGCAAATTGTACCTTTCTCCAAGGGCACCCACTTGGAGACAATCTCCTGCTTTGAGGAACTGTGATACTTTCCTAGTCTTGTAAAATGGTATTGCTTTCTGGTCCTCCAGGGAGGAGAATAAGGGACGAGCAGAATCCTTTGCCTTGAAGAACACACATCCTGGCTACAGGGCTTGGTCTTCTCATCTCGAGTGCCACCTGCAGTACTATTAGTACTCCCACCACTGGGAGAGAAAGCAGTGAAACTATGCTGCTCTCCAGGGACTGAACTGAAAGAAATTGTGTCCCACAAGTAGGTGTATTGTGGCATTCCATTTTCATTTAATTCCTCTCTACATCCAAGCCTGCAGACTTTATACACTGAAAATGGTATAGATTGGGATACCCAGTTTATGTTATCAACTCTGAAGCTAAATGGCATGTGATCTCTGCAACATCCCAAACCTGAAATGTTTTGGGGACATAGAAGAGGAAGAAGCCAGTGGAGGCTTAGATATCTATTTAAAGAATTTGCTGTCATTTTATCCTAGGACAGAAGATATTATGGTGCACACCCCTTCCAAACAGGGAACAAATTTTACCAAATTACAGACGAACCAGAAATTCTGCTTCTGAGTTAATTATGCCAGTAACCTGGGAATTTCCTGCTTTACCTTGGCAAGAGTAGCTACTGCTAAAAAAACAAAGTAAACAAGAAGTTTTGAAGAGCCCAATAGAGAGACACATGCCAATGAACAAGGTGAGATGCTGTCTCTGAAAATATTGAACAGTGTCACTTCAAAGCACCTATAAACTATGAAGAGAATGCTGTTTTGTTGCAGCAACTGATGGCACCCACTGTGAATTCAGAAAAACGTTTGAGTCACATTCCTATAATTTTGATGTTTGCTTTTAATTTATGTTTTATAGCCCAGGGCTTTCACACCTGGCAATACATTTATGAGATTTCCAGAGGAATTACATGTCTGAAATGCATGTGTGAATCTATAATCAAGTCCAAAGAAAAGAGAGATGTGACCAGCATCAGGCACCATGTCTTGGCAAAGTTAGACAGATGTCCCACAAACCCTCCATGTTCTTGGGCCCCAATGTGAGATTCAAGGCCTCGGGAGTCTTTGAAGCCCTAATTCATCAAAAATGAAGCAAAAAAAAAAAAGTTTTAAAAAAATCTTCCCATTCCCCAATTCCTCTTGGTATTGACAGAAATGTAAAGTTTCAGAAACTCAGCCTTTATCTTATCTACCACCATGACACATGTATCAACAAGTCTCACAGAGCTATCACCTCTGAGTCCTTCTTTTCCTTTTTTCTTCCTCATTCATACGCCTGTAATCCCAGCACTTTGGGAGACCGAGGTGAGTGTATCACAAGGTCAGGAGATAGAGTTAATCCTGACTAACATGGTGAAACCCCATCTGTACTGAAAATACAAAAAAAATTAGCTGGGCTTGGTGGAACACGCCTGTAGTCCCAGCTACTTGGGAGGGTGAGGCAGGAGAATCGCTTGAACCTGGGAGGCAGAGGTTGCAGTGAGCTGAGATCACACCACTGCACTCCAGCCTGGGCAAAGGAGTGAGACTCCGTCCCCACACCTCCCCCGCCAAAAAAAAAGTAATGAGGCATGACATACTCAGTTGTTGCAAAATGGTTCAGTAGTGCTATTTTTGCAGTTCATAAGTATTAAAATGTGTTTAATTTATCACCAACAATCAAAGTGAGCAAGGACATTTGGTAGCTACTGAGGAATACAGAAAATTGGGTCTTTAAACAAAAATGATGAGGGCCTCTCTTTGGGAGGTGGTGGCATTATTGAACTGTTTAGACTTACTCTGTTGAGTGTTTTCTTATATGAAATGTTAATATGGAAAAGAGTGAGCAGAAGCTGTAGCTTTATCAGAATCCCTATTTTTCATCTCACTAAGTTCTATTGAATAAACTGTTGGTCATATTCTTCGCAATGCTATACTCATGTTTGGTTTCTCATATTGGTTGATAGCACTGCTAGTTACACAAGCCAGAAGTACAGGAGAAAGTTTACCACCTAGCAAACTCTCCCCTTCTCCTCATTAACAGACCCACCATGTCCTGTTGATTTTATATTTAAGCATCCTTTTTATGGCCATTACCACCATCTTAGTTTAGACCTTCATCAATTCTTGCTTGAACTTTAGTGTTTTGATGGGTCTTCCTCCTCTAATTTTTCTCCAATCCATTCTCTACATCACTGCCACAATAAATGATGAAAAGTATGTGTACCTGATCAAATCACTGAATCTCTTTGATTATTTCCTAACGTACAGCAGTAGTTTTCAATTCTCATTATACATTAGAATTACTTGTGGAACTTAAAAAAAGGAAAATACCGATGCTGTTCTCATCCCCAGAAGTTCTTATTCATCTAATGCTTTGTTACTCAAAACATAGTCTTGGCTGGGTGTGGTGGCTGACGCCTGTAATCCCAGCACTTTGGGAGGCCAAGGCGGGTGGATCACGAGGTCAGGAGTTTGAGACCAGCCTGGCCAACACACACACACACAAAATAGCCGTCTCTACTAAAAATACAAAAAAAAAAAAAAAATAGCCAGGCATGGTGGCAGGTGCCTGTAATCCCAGCTAAGGCAAGGGGAATCTCCTGAACCTGGGAGGCGGAGGTTGCAGTGAGCTGAGATCACGCCACTGCACTCCAGCCTGGGCAAAAGTGTGAGACTTCTTCTCAAAACAAAAACAAAAACAAAAACAAGGCCGGGCGCGGTGGCTCAAGCCTGTAATCCCAGCACTTTGGGAGGCCGAGACGGGCGGATCACGAGGTCAGGAGATCGAGACCATCCTGGCTAACATGATGAAACCCTGTCTCTACTAAAAAGATACAAAAAACTAGCCGGGCGTGGTGGCGGGCACCTGTAGTCCCAGCTACTCCGGAGGCTGAGGCAGGAGAATGGCGTGAACCCGGGAGGCGGAGCTTGCAGTGAGCCGAGATCCGGCCACTGCACTCCAGCCTGGGCAACACAGCGAGACTCCATCTCAAAAAAAAAAACAAAAACGAAAACAAAAAATGGTCTTAAAACAGCACTGGCATTAAGAATTGCGGAATCCCAGCCCCCACCCCAACCTACTAAATCAGAGTCTGTGTTTTAACAAGATTCCTCCGTGTTTTATAAGTACAGTAGAATTTGAGAATCATCAGTTTAGGGCATTGGTATTTTTCCTGCAAGTCCACTAGATGAATCTAATATGCAAAATTAAGAGATGCTCAGCATGGCATAGAACTCCCCTCCTTACCTCTCTATCAGAGTATCACCATTTACAGCAACTCCATTTTCTCTGTCTCTGTCACATTCTGAAAATAATCCAAACAGAATCTTCCATGCGATTTCAGGTGTTTGGAACCTTGCACACACTGTAAACATCCTTTTCTTCAACAGCTTCATTTTCCTTAAGATAAATTTCTAATCATCTTTCAAAATCCCTCTTCAGTATTTGTGAAGCCTTTCCCCAAGGGTCTTCGCCACGCTTACTTCCCAGAAAGTCTTACTTCTCCCTCTCTCTGTGTTACGTCTGCATTTCTCTTTTGGCATATTTTTCTGTGTTGCAGGTACTTGCTTACATATCTGTCTTGCCTACCAGACTCTAAATTCCCCAAGGAAAGGAATAAAGTGTCCACCCCCAACTCCATGTCTACATAGTACCTAGCGCATGGGGTATAGTCAGTGATTTGGACTGAACAAAAGAAAAACAGGATTAGAAATCAAGATTATTTTGGACCTCTATAAAGACTTAATAATACATTTAACAGAAATGACCAGGAGTCAAGGTTCTTTATCAATCAAGTCAGCCCAATCTCCCCTGATTCTGTAATTCCTGTTTGGCTGGGTCCGCAGATATCCTCCCCTGAGAGAAAGTTTGGTTCTAGCTCAAAGCCAATATTCCTCACATCATTAGGGTCCCTGCTCAAATATCACCTAGTCAAAGCTGAAAGGACTTCCCTGAGAACCCCATCTGAAACAGAGCTCTCCTGGACACTGACACATACACGTGCACACACACTGCTCACTCTCTGTTCCTACTCCTGCTTTTCTGCATCACTGGTATTCATAGCATTTAAGCACGTTTATCATCTCATGTTATATTTATTTATTTTTCTCCCCACATTAGAAGGTGAGCTCTGCAAAGTGGGAGGCTTGGTCAGTCTTTTTTCCCTACTGTATCCTCAGTACCTACAACAGTGCCTCACACATAGTAAGCACTCAGTAAGGATTTACATATTGAATGAATGAATGAATCCTGATTTAGGTAAGGAATCTTTAAATAAGTATTTCCTAAGGTGTTTTGTTGTAATGTTAATAGATGTTACACAAAGAGAATCCCGGGTTAAACAAAGTTAAGTTGGTTTTTTTGTTTGTTTGTTTTACTATAGGACTTCTCAAAGCCTACATTACTACATTACTGTATGCTGGGAATCTCTAATCAAGGAATAGAGTTAGTATGTAATATTTCCACAACACAGAACCTTTAGGCATAAGGTTCTACACATGCAAGTGGTACAAAATGATGGGATCTTGCATTTCACCCTCAGATCCTTGCTCCACTGTCCTGGGACTCAGATCTAAACACGTCAATCCAACACCTGTGTGGTGTTTGATGCCCCCCTACCCGCCCCGCTCAGCAGTAACTGGCCTTCTCTAATCAGATTCTTGAAACTTCCCTCTTCACCTCATGGTACATATTGGTTCATAGACCTTGTTTCTGTTTTGTTTTCTACAGCAACAACCAACAGGTGTCCCAGGCCTTCTGGGAGGCCTGAAACATACCCTCCTCTTGCCTGGAGCCCTGAGTCCTGGGAAGGCTTCCAGATACTGCTGGTCTACCTGCCGTTCCTAGAGCTGCTTCTGCTTTGGGACCACTTGTTAGAATTGAGAGCAGAATTTTTTTTTAAATCTCTTTGGACCCTGTGTCTTAGTGACTGCCCAGACAAGAACAATAGGTAAAACTAATGAGCTCCTAAGTTTTTTTCATAAATTAATTCATTCTTCTATTTATTTTACAGATAAGAAAAGTAAGACCTAGTAAGGTTATATAACTTGTCCAAGATTACTCAGCTGGTAAATGACAGAGCTAGGGTTTAAAACTAAACTCAAATACTTGCCTATCTTCATCTCCAGACTTACCAACCCTGGCTATTAGCAGGTTGACATCCTGGTCTAATATCTATACTTACTGCTCTCCCAGACCATCTGCCCTTTAGCTCTATAATTGAATCACCATGAGTGACAATGGATCTCAAGATATTGCATCTCACCCCTGTGTCTTCCTACAAGGCTCTTGCATTATCTATTGTGGTCACATATATTTCAATTTACAAGAGCCTACAGAAAATGCTCAATACATCTGTTCCTTCATGCAATGAACATTTGTTGATCACCTGTGTCAGGGACTGGATAGATGAATAAGACTGGTTCCTCTCATCATTCCCTCACCCAGAGCTCTTGGCCTCGGGGACAAAGGAATTGAGGAGTAGGAATTGAGTAGATAAATCACACATCTAATTGGAACCTGCATTAATGAACCCATAACTAGGCTGGCACACTTCATTGCAGCTTCCCTTTATTGCACACTGGTATTGGATGCACACACAACTGTGTGGCCTCTTGCCTGAACTACCCGTGTGGAAGAGCCTGCAAACAATATATCAGATGTGTTGAAATCCATTGACATTTGCCTTAATCACTGAGCAAAGGCAGAAGGATTGGCTTATTCTACACCATTTCATTGCAGTGGCCAGACCGAGAACAAAAAGAAAGTTTGTCATTAAAATAATTTTTAAATATGCATGAAACCATGACTAATTTATAATTATACCCAAAAACAGAAGCAAAACATCTGGACACATATATTTAAAATTCAAGTGAGCAGTCTTGAAAGTAGCATTTAGGAAGCCTCTACCTGTTTATCTGATTTCATGCCTTATTAGCTATAAAAGAGAGGTGAACAGTTTCAAACAGGATAGGCAAAAAAAAAAAAAAAAAAAAAAGAATAACATTGTAAAAAAAAAGCTCTTCCCCAAAAATCACCAGCACATGATGAATATGGGACCTATTAATCTCTTCTTCCAGAAAGGGCATTTAAGCAATTCAGTAAAGAGCACAGTATCTTCATGACTAGCCTGGGCTACATGTTGAAACCCTCTCTCTATAAAAAATACAAATATTAGCTGGGTGTGGCAGTGCATGCTTGCAGTGAGGAGACTGAGGTGGGAGAATTGTTTGAGCCTGGGAAGTGGAGGTTGCAATGAGCTGAGATAGCACCACTGCACCCCAGCCTGGGTGACAGAGTGAGACCCTGTATCAAACAAATTTTTTTAAAGAGCACAGTATCTGCTGTCACTGGAGAAAACTGCAATGTGCCACAGCACTCTAGCGTTTGCTTGGACACCCAATTCACCCACTGGAACACACACCTCATTTTCACTACTGTTAGAGCCATTCCAAGAGCTAGAGTCAGGTGAATTTCCAGGCTTTTTTTTTTGGTCAGCAAACAATCTGGATGGAATGGATATGTTCACTTCAGGGAAAACAGGAAAAAAAAAAAAAAACCCACAAGAATGGTAACTGCCAGTTTGCGAGGTGTGGTAACAGCTGCCAGGTGCTTTAATATGTTCTATCATTGGGACCTCATAGGACTACATATTGAGGTTCAGGAGACATGGTTCAGAAACCATTTGGTGGGCAAATGGAGGAGTCAAGATTTGAACCCAATATGTGAGACTCCAAAAGCTGGCACTTATTCCCCATCCCTCTCTACCTCTTGAAAAAGGCTGGCTTCAAGAAAGCCCTGTGGTCAAACACCTTCGGATTTCTAGCCTGTTATGGATGAATGGCTTATAGACCCCTGGAGTTTGGCTCTGTTTAAAAAAAAAAAAAAAAAAAAAATTTAACATATGGATTGTATTAAAATATCTAAAAAAATTGATGTTATTCAAATATTTATCCCTTCCTATGAAAGTGTATTCAGTCTTTCATTGGCTCACACATCCCAAGATTATTTTATTTTATTTTATTTTATTTTATTTTATTTTATTTGGACAGAGTCTCACTATGTCACCTAGGCTGGAGTGCAATGGCGTGATCTCAGCTCACTGTAACCTCTGCCTCCTGGATTCAAGTGATTCTACTGCCTCAGCCTCTCGAGTAGCTGGGATTACAGGTGCACGACACCATGCCAGGCTAATTTTTGTATTTTTAGTAGAGACGGAGTTTTACCATGTTGGCCAGACTGCTCTCAAACTCCTGACCTCAGGTGATCCACCCGCCTCAGTCTCCTAAAGTGCTGGGATTATAAGCATGAGCCACCATGCCCGGCTCCAAGTTCCATTTTAAAGCTCCTATTGAGCCTCTATGTGCAAGCAGCCAAGCTAAATGCCGGGTTTACAATAGCCAAAAAAATAGTCATTGTCCTTGAAGCACTTATAGTCTAATGAGAGAATACAAACTTTAAAGTGATCAATTTCATTAGCTAGTTTACAAGTCAAGCATGAGATAAGTAGATGGTACTATACACAGAGGAAGGGCTCCGTGCCTGGCCTGGAATGTCACCAGAGGCTTTCTGTAGAAGGATGTTGAGCAGAGGAAGGGAACTACACACCATGACACAAAAATCATACAGTAGGCCCTTAATCAACAACTGTCGACTGAAGAGTGCCCTAGGCAGAGGGGCAGGAGAAAGGGACCAAGAGTGGCTCTAACAATCTGGCTCACAGGGTTGGACGGTGGAGCCACCATCTGAGATAGGACATTGGAGGGGAGAGAATCTTCTGCCCCCTCTCAATCCACAGCCCTGGATAAACGGCAGGGCCATAGGGGAAATATTTAAAATAGGTACTTCACCCTGCCTTTATGGGCCACTCCTCCCACACAGCTGATTGCCCAGGAGGGGACACCTGATTCAAGCTGGGCCCATGAACAAAGCAACACTGAAAGACAGAGTCAGTTGGCTGGGAGGACCTGAGCTGTTTATAGGCAGAATTTCCTTTGGAGTTGGTACTAGGGCAAGGCAGTCATATGCCAGGCAGTTTGAGGGAAGCAGAACAGCCAGAAGTAGTATGATAAATCTGTCCTCGTAGGGAGAAGCAAGGAAATGAGGCCAACTAGACAGGGAAGCAGAATGGAGACAGACGACCTGTGAGAAAGGAAGGGACCACTTCTCTGCCTGGCTTTCCAGCACCTGTTTCTTCATGCTCGGGAACTTACTTGTTCTGCCCTTAGATGCTGGGAAATGCTTTGCTTACAATAAACTCCCGTTGTCTTCACTGTGAGAGGAATTTTGTTTCTTGCTGCCAAATACATACGAAGGCAGGAAAGATAAGTTTACTTTTTGAAACATTAACCCCAAGGTACAGCATGCAGAGATGGGCAGCTGGTGGTAAACAGAGAAGTAAAGGGCTTAGGAGAGACTTTACGACCAGAGATAAAGATAGGGGCGTGTCACTTCTAGGTTCCAAACCCTTCTACTTCTCTCAGTTTCTTAGCCAGTCCTATTTTTCTCCTCCCCCTTGCCAGGTGTTATGAAGAATGTGAAATGCCATTAAGTGAGCCATGCGAAAACAATTGGAATAACCCGGCCCAGCCAGCATCACAGGAGCATGATGAGGACCAAATGTTAGAGGGCTTAGAAAGGAGGAAAGATAGCCTGGGCAACACACCGAGATCTCATCTCTACACATCATTAAAAAAAGTAGCTGGGCCTGGTAGTGCATACCTGTGGTCCCAGCTACTCCAAAGGTTAAGGCGGGAGGACTGCCGGAGGCTGGAAGGTCAAGGCTGCAGTGAGCCCTGATTGCATCACTGCACTCCAGCCTGGGTGATAGAGTGAGACCCCATGTCATCAAAAAAAAAAAAAAAAGAAAAAGAAAAGAGAAGACCTACAGGTATAGAAGGTTGCATCCTTATCTGCTGTGTTAAGTAGGCAGAGAAAAGACACCCTAAGGAAAGCAGGAACACCTCCAGGAGCAGGGCTGGAGAAATGGTTGTACACCGAGTGTCCTCTGTGTGCTTCCACTCTGCTTGGAACTTGGCAGGCATTCTCTATTCTTAATGCTCAAAACAGCACCATGAGAAAGTATCATTATTATTTCCATTTTGCAGATGAGGATACAGAGACAGTGCTACCAGGGTAGGTAGCACTGGGTCTAATCACAGTTCTCCTCAACTCTACTCACACTTCCACAGTTATAGACATGTGACTGGCTGCAATTAGCAGCTTCCTGTTGGAAGGGGTAGTGGAGAGCTCATGGCTTACTCCGTGCACCTGGAGCCAATCACAGGCAAGCTCTAGGAATCAGCAAGCACCCATGAGTGGGAAGGAGGGGAATGAAGCCACTTTACAAATGGATTTCCACTTTCTGAATCGTAGTTCAATCCAGGAAGACCAAGGCAATGAATTTCACACGTAGGACATGCCCTTCCACCTTCTTCGTCGCCACCCCAAACAAGAGTCAGTGGGCCCTAACACTGGGAGATCTTGAGGCACCGAGGCTGTGGGGCTGGAGGTGGGGTCCAAGGTTGAAGAGAGGGAAAGAGAGCAGAAAGGACAGCCCAGAGCCAAAGCCCATTTGCAGGAGCTCCTCATCAAAGCTGCTGCTCTTCTCTGCGCTCATAGGGCTGCTGGGACCTTGCAGGCCTGAGTCAGAGGCTGTTGCCCAGTCCCCTGAGCTTTCATGCTGAGGGTGGCTAGGTCCTGTGCTGAGGCAGTAACAGCCCACTTCGAAAAAATAGCTAGAAACCCTTTGACTGCTCTAAATCTCGTGTGTACTCATTTACAAAAAGGAGAGAATAATGCCCACCTTTCTGAACTGCTGTGTGGGCAAAACGAGCTGATGGTGTAAATGGTTTGTGAAAACTACATCCTTTCTTGTCTATTGCCCGATTATTCTTTCTGTGCAAGCTGACAGTCTCTCTTTTCAATGAACTACGTTTAAGGCATTCCATTTGCTTGTTAGTGGCTGGAGACAATAGGTAATCTGAGTTATGGATGCACGGATTGCCTGGGTGGGATGGCTGTGAAATGCTCTAGGACAGGAGTTCTTAACCCCCAGGCCACATACCAGTACTGGTTCATGGCCTGTTAGGAACCAAGCCACACAGCAGGAGGTGAGCAGCAGGTGAGCGAGCGAAGCTTCATCTATATTTATAGCCACTTCCCATCACTGGCATTACCACCTGAGCTCCGCCTCCTGTCAGATCAGCGAGCATTAGATGCTCATAGGAGCGCAAACCCTATTGTGAACTGTGCATGTGAAGGATCTAGCTTG
The DNA here is from genome assembly GCF_003255815.1 of Theropithecus gelada. Classification (NCBI taxonomy): domain Eukaryota; kingdom Metazoa; phylum Chordata; class Mammalia; order Primates; family Cercopithecidae; genus Theropithecus; species Theropithecus gelada. Next base: position 154,895,326 of record NC_037671.1, read on the forward strand.
CGCACTCCTTCTGAGAATCTGATGCCTGATGATCTGTCACTGTCTCCCATCACCCCAAGATGGGACTGTCTAGTTGCAGAAAAATAAGCTCAGGGCCCTCACTGATTCTATGTTATGGTGAGTTGTATGATTATTTCATTATGTATTAGAATATAATAATAGAAATAAAGTGCACAATAAATGGGATGTGCTTGACTCATCCCCAAACCATCTCCCCGACCCCAGTCCTCGGAAAAACTGTTTTCCATGAAATCAGTCTCTGGTGTCGAAAAGATTGGGAACCACTGTTCTAGGGGATGCTGTGACCTCCGTATCACATCTTACCTATGACCATCTCAGCACCAAATCCTACATGTGGTTCTCTAAGTCTACCGTTTTCCTTTGTTCTGCTGTAATCCATATATTGAAATATTAAACTATGTAAAACCCAGTGTAGGAACATGGAGGAAACGTTTACCAAAACAACTGGAATATAAAGCAAATGGCGTACCTCCCTCTAACGGGAGAGTCAAGTTAAAGCAACAACTACAAAATTCAAAACTCAAACTCCACCAAGGGATACTCTATAGAACATTATTCACTGAATAAATTTCATCTTTGTGACTACTGCCAATCACCTTGAAGAGTTTATCACAGAGAAATCCTCTTTTTCCTTAAAAATGTACACTTGAAACATGTACACTATCATTCTAAAACTTCACTTTTCCAGTACAAAGATCAGGAAATTTAATCTTCATCTTTTACCAAATATCTTTATCACTGGATAAAAATATATTCCCTTCCAGGAAAACAAAAAGTTTCAAATTAGAAATACATCTAAACATATGAAACTTTATCAAGAAGAAATAGAGAAGAATGTTATTTGGCTTTAAACTGTCTTAAAGTTGGTATCCCCACCTCTGTTTCAATACTCTTTGGTCAATTAGTTCATTATCAAGGTTTTCAGCTGGATAGAAAGATGGCATTCGCTCCCCATGGCTGGCTGGACTAGAGGACTCTTCATCCCTGTAACGAAGAAAGAAGAGGTGGGTCAGGCACTATTCAACAGGTGACATGACCATTGATCTCACAGCAGCTCAGAGGGTAGCACCAGCCCAGAGTAAGTATCATAGTCTGTGTCCACTTCCAAGTTCCACATTAGACTCATGAGTAAGAGAACGAAAAGAAGGCCCCTCTGGCGTCATTTAATTAATTGGTTCCTACGTGCCAGGAGGCAGACTGCTGCCAGTTCATAATGCTGTTTTCACCGATCTATCCTATTTTTAAATGGCATTAAGACAATATTTTCCAGCCAGGCGTGGTGGCTCGCACCTGTAATCCCAGCACTTTGGGAGGCTGAGGCAGGCGGATCACGAGGTCAGGAGATCGAGACCATCCTGGATAACACGGTGAAACCCCGTCTCTCCTAAAAATACAAAAAATTAGCCAGGCGTGGTGGCAGGCGCCCGTAGTCCCAGCTACTCGGGAGGCTGAGGCAGGAGAATGGCGTAAACCCGGGAGGCGGAGCTTGTAGTGAGACGAGATCTCACCACTGCACTCCAGCCTGGGCTACAGAGCAAGACCCCATCTCACACACACACACACAAAAAAGATAATATTTTCCTTTATGAAATGATGGTGATCGTAGAATGTTTCTTTTTTAGCTAATATTCTTGTCTGGCAAAATTAAATGGTAAACTTTCAGATCCCTACTCTGCTCTCTGCCACTTTGGGAGACATTTTATTATCTGTGAAACCTCATGATCTTAGAAATACACTCTACTAACTCCCTCATTTTCCAAGTAATGCAACTGAAGCCTAGAAGGCAAAGCAACTCCTGGTGAGCTACTCAGTAGCAGTGCCAGGATTTGAACTCAGTTTTTCACCTTCCTGACCAATGATTTTTCTACCAGTTTCAACAAGAACAACAACCAAAAAGCAACTGCAAATATGCCCACTTATTTCATATCCCCATCATTTGCTGAGGTATCAACAAGAGGCTAAATATCCTGCCCCGAAGTGGCCTACAAATCCTTTTTAAAATAACATGCCAGGCCGGGTATGGTGGCTCACATCTGTAATCCCAGCATTTTGGGAGGCCAAGGCAGGTGGATCACCTTACGTCAGGATTTTGAGGCCAGCCTGGCCAAGATGACAAAGCCCTGTCTCTACTCAAAACACAAAAATCAGCTGGACGTGGTGGCAGGCACCTGTAATCTCAGCTACTCGGGAGACTGAGGCAGGAGAATCACTTGAACCTGGGAGGTGGAGGTTGCAGTGAGCTGAGATCATGCCATTGCACTGTAGCCTGAGCAACAAGAGTGAAACTCCATTAAAAAAAAAAAAAGGCCAGGTGTAAACCAAAAATACAATTCTAAGGCCCCCAACCATTTGAATGGACCCCTCCTCTCAGCTAAAGGCATTCCAAAATTAACCTGAAAAACTAGTTCAGGCCATGATGGGAAGGGAAGATTGGACATGCTTCATTATACCCTCCTCCCTTTTAGAATTCAGGAAAAGTTGACCAGCATTAACATCAACACAGACATTCAGTCTAATAAGAAACATTTATGGGCCAGGCATGGTAGATCACGCCTGTAATCCCAGCATTTTGGGAGGCCGAGGCAGGTGGACCACTAGGTCAGGAGATCAAGACCATCCTGGCTAACACAGTGAAACCCTATCTTTACTAAAAATACAAAAAATTAGCCAGGCGTGGTGGCTGGCGCCTATAGCCCAGCTACTCAGGAGGCTGAGGCAGGAGAATTGCTTGAACCTGGGAGGCAGAGGTTGCAGTCAGCCGAGACAGCACCACTGCATTCCAGCCTGGAAGACAAAGCAAGACTCCATTTCAAACAAAAAAGAGATACATTTATGATCTATTCTCTCTGAAGCCTGCTACCTGGAGGCTTCAACTGCATGAGAAAACCTTAGTCTCCACAACCCCTTATAACCCAGACATTTCTATTGATAATAACTCTTTCAATCAATTGCCAATCAGAATTTTTTTTTTTTTTTTTGAGACGGAGTCTTGCTTTGTCACCCAGGCTGCAGTGCAGTGGCCGGATCTCGGCTCACTGCAACCTTTGCCTCCTGGGTTCATGCCATTCTCCTGCCTCAGCCTCCTGAGTAGCTGGGATTACAGGTGCCCGCCACCACGCCCAGCTAATTTTAGTAGAGACGGGGTTTCACCGTGTTAGCCAGGATGGTCTCAATCTCCTGACCTCGTGATTCACCTGCCTCTGCCTCCCAAAGTGCTGGGATTACAGGCGTGAGCCACCACGCCAGGCTTTTTTTTTTTTTTTTTTGAGACAGAGTCTCGCTCTGTCACTCAGGCTGGAGTACAATGATACGATCTCGGCTCACTGCAAACTCTGCCTCCCAGGTTCAAGCAATTCTCCTGCCTCAACCTCCTGAGTAGCTGGGATTACAGACACCCACCACCATGCCTGGCTAATTTTTGTATTTTTAGTAGAGACGGGGTTTCACCATGTTGGTCAGGCTGGTCTCGAACTCCTGACCTCAAGTGATCTGCCCACCTTGGTCTCCCAAAGTGCTGGGATTACAGGCATGACCCACTGCACTGAGCTGCCAATCAGAAAAATTTTAAATCCGCCTGTGATCTGGAAGCCCCAGCTTTGAGTTGTTCTGAGCTTCCAGTTCAAACAAATGTAAATCTTACACTGACTAATGTGTTATGCCTCCCTAAAATGTATAAAAGCAAGCTGTACCTGACTACATTGGGCACATGTCATCAGGACCTTCTGAAGCTGTGTCATGGCTGCATCCTTAACCTTGGCAAAATAAACTTTCTCAGTTGATTGAGACCTGTCTCAGAGACTTTTGGGTTCACACAGGCAACCACTAGCCATTAATGGGAATCTACTCAAACGGAAACCTATCAGCTATCTCAGATCTAGAATGCCATCACAGACTCTTTAGAAGGGACCTAAAGTATCACTTATTCTACCTACTTCATTTTACAATTGAAGAAGCTAAAACTAAAAGGGGTCAGACAAATTTCCAAGGCTGGATGAGGGGCTGATATCATGACAGGGGGTTGAAATCAGGTGTCTTGATAGCTAGCTTCAGGGTTCTTATGTACACCGAGTCTCCTATCTTTATTAAACACTCTCTAAGGGGGTTTAATTAAACAGCGTATTCTCATGCCTCTTTCTACTATCATTCTCACTTGATGATTGTCAAGTGACAACATAGTTAATAAATACATTTGACAATAAGCAAATACAACCAACAAGCATTTTAATCAAATATAAAGCAGTAAGTTTTCTCTTCTCACATGCAATTGTAATGCTGCACCAGAAGAATTTAATCTAAATACAAGACAAACAAATCCCTAAGGTGAGTCAGCTGCTTGTGGGTAGAGTGCAAAGTCCCCACTCATAAATCCCCAGACAAACAGTGGTCCCAGTCTTGGCCATGTTTGAAACTAGCTTTCTTAACCCGGTTAACAAAGTTTCTTATTTAACACAGGACTATTTTAGTCTAGGAGAAAAAGGACAGATTTGCTCAAAGATTGTGATACTTCTAACATCAGTGTGAATTAAAGAGGAGGTAAGTACCATATTACTTTTCACAATGTACAGATGAAGAAGCAGGAATGCCAACATTTAATATAATCAATCCAAGTCAGTGGTAGAACCAGGAAGGAAGCCCAGGTTTCCTGGCAGTCCAGCCAGTTCTCTTTTGCTTGAGAACATTACAAACCGATTTGCAGTGGAAACAAGACTGCCTGTTTTCTTCTAAGCTGTGCCTAAGGCAATATCAAGATTCCACTCAATGGAAGGGAACTTCCAGCTCAAAAGTCCTACTCATCCCAAAATGCAAGGAAATTACCTTGATCTCTCTTTCAGGTTCCTACCCTTCCCTTGCTGGGAAGGAGTAAAAGCTTGCAATGGGAACTTCATCAAAACTTACATGTTCAAGAGTGTCCTCTTTTACACAGATATGCCAAAACAATGTTTAGAAATCCTTCAAATAAATCAGCTGGAGGCCGGGCGAAGCAGCTCTTGCCTGTAATCCCAGCGCTTTAGGAGGCTGAGGTGGGAGGATGGCTTGAGGCCAGGAGTTGGAGACCAACCTGGGCAACATAGTGAGACCACCATTTGTTTAAAAAAATAAAAATAGATTAGCCAGGCATGGTGTTGAGTGCCTGTAATCCCAACTACTTGGGAGGCGGAAGCAGGAGGATTGCTTGAGCCCAGGAATTCGAAGCTGCTGTGAGCTATGATCCTGCCACAGCATTCCAGCCTGGGGGTCAGACTGAGATCCATCTCCAAAAAAACCAAAAAGCTTTTTTTAAAAAAAAATCAATTAGTAGAATTTCCAGTCCAGCTCTATACCATCCCTTCAAGGCTACCTATTCCCCTCCATGTCCCAAATATTCAAATATTCTAGAAATAAACTTGCTTATGTCAGGTCTCTACCATTATATTACTTATCAAGGAGAAAGAGAGAAATCTTTATTATTACCAATCTAATCTCAAAAAATTAAAGTAAAAACACAGAATAGATTTTATCAATCATCAAAATCTTTAAAATTTATTTAATCTTAGAAACCTTACAAAAAAATCTTGAAAATGGAAAAATCAAATCAGAATGGCCGAAATGATCCGAGGGCATAGATGGATGTGTAAAATGAAAATTTCAGCCTTATAAATCCTGTTATCATTTCTTTCCATTGCAGAAGTCAGTGATTAAAAAACAAACAGATAAAACCATCCCCAAACTTCAGAGCTTTTATCTGCCACCACTACTTTTTCTACATGATTTTTTGGGGTGTTTCATAGTATTCATTATTATAAGGATACTCTTAAAAAATTAGAAAACTCATGTGACAATAATGTGTTTAGCAAATTACATCGTAAAGGCAACTAGAGGAGAGTATAAGTTCATTACTCTAAGAAATCCTAGGAAAATAAATAACTAGATTAATAAATAAACAGTTTTGGGAAAAGCAAAGGAGCAATCAAGATGCCTTTTCCAAAGCCTGATCTTAAAACCAGAGCTTCAGGATCCGTTTCTCCTTCTGTTACATGTCTATTTCAACTGCTTGTTCCACAGCATTTTACATAGAAACTCCTTGCTAATAGGACTTCCCTAATGATTGGAATCAGTGTTTAAAAAATGGTGTATAAGAAAGTTTCTTGATTCTTAAAATTTTACAACGTCCTTTGCTCAAATATTAGAAATACTGTACATACAGTCTAGCAGAAACTGATCACAATTTTCAAAGGGCTTTAAACCCAAACGTCATGCTCTAGACACCATTGGGAAAGCTTGGGAAAAAAAAATTAAGGCCATTTATGAACATACTCACTCTCGGGCTGCTTCTGTTTGCATGACCAGGGCTGCCTCTTTGGGGTTTTCCGGGGACTTCAGTCCTTGAGTGTTCTGCTTGTATTTTTTAATTAAATCCATCAGAACAGCCTGGTGCCCAATTTTCTTTACCAGTTGCTGAACCATCCGATCATTAAGTGCGAGAAGAGCGGCCCCACTTACTTCTTCCTCTGGGAAAAAGAAAAAAAATTAGTTTCTACATGGCTTTCTGGCAAAACACAGGCATTCTGAAGAGGCAAAATTCCCTCTAGTGATAAAAGGATCATCTAAACTTGTCCCCTGCCATTATAAATGGATCCATATTTTTGACAAAGACAGAACTCCAATGTTGCATAATTCCAAATCAATGCCTGGTCCTGAGAAAGCACCAGAACATGGAATCACAATAAAAAACTTATTATTTCCACATTAACACCCTCCCCATTCTAGTTCTCTCTAACTGGTATTGTTTTTATAAAGAAAAAAGTCTAAGGAAATTATTCTTCGTAATACCTCCTAGCCGGTATTCAACCTTATAAACCCAACACTGCAAAAAGTACATACTGTATTACTTAAGAACAAAAGCAATATTAAATGCATATATCAAATATGTATTTTAAATGACCAGTAAGACTTTATTTTATTTGAGTTCTTGAAACACTATATTCTCCTGTGGATGTTACTTTCAAGTGGAAACTCTGCTACAGTCCATAAAGAAATGTAAAGTTCTCTACTGCAGCAACCCCACATCCACATTTATATGCACACAGACATTTGGCAACAAAAGTAATTTTCAGTAAGAGAGGACATCAGAATATCTAGGTTGCTCAATTAAAATTTTTGGAAAGTATAAACAACTCACCTTGAAACCTATGAACTAGCTCGCCTAAATTTTTCTCCACCAACCAACTGCAGACCTGCTCAACTGACCAGGTTTCCATTGCTGTCTTCTGTAAATACACCTGTAGAGCAAAAGGTCAGAGAATTCTCCAGCTTTTCTTTCTGATTGCGCCTTAATTCTTTTTTAATAGCCCCTTCCTTTGCTAGACTCCTTTATACTCTCAATGTTAAGCTTTTTAAAAATTACGATTTTTACAATGTACATTTAAAAATTGCTAACAAAACACACACTCACTTTAAAAATAAGACCTGATTTAAAACTATTTCCTAGTATCTCATTTCTCAGATTTCTTCACCTTCTCCTACTTTTTTTCCACAGGCATCCTAAGCTTTACTAACAGACAGCCAGAGACACACAATGGTACCCAATCCTGTACCATTAACACCCAGGTTTCTTCACAAAGAAAAGAAAGGTGTGAAATTCACCAGTACCAGGCTCCTCAGGAAGTGGTTGACATTTACAGAAGGGGTGGGCAGGGGAGGAAGGGAGGAAGGATCAGATAAAAGCCTGACAGAGATACTTAGTAAACCAAGACTGGTTAACCCCTTGCTTCTCCTAGCTAGGAGAAGGAGATTGTAACTTACTGCTTCTCATTGTTTTCCTTTAGCAAGAGGAGGAAGTAGGACCCAAACTTCTCAGGAGAATCTGAATGTTTCTGTCCTTCCTTCCAATACTACTCTTACATATCCCTCTGAGTTCTAAAACTCTATTGGACACTGTTATGATTGGTGAGATAACTAGGATAAACTACCACTCTGACTGAAAATTTTTTACTTAATTGGGCATATTCAAAATTGGAAAATAATTAAATATGTTAATAATTATTGTGAAAGAAGCGTAGGCAAAGTTTGCAAGATACATTCTTTAACTATTTCAGTTATTTTTGCATGCCGCTTGTCTCCAACCACTTAGAAAACTTAAAGCTATTTCCCTAAGGAAGCTTATTTCTGGTTTTTGTAATTAAATCCAAAGGACTTCTGATGGACTTGGAGGCGGGGTGGGTGGGGAGGGAACTGAAATAAATTTAAAACATTTTAACCTTTTATCATTACTTGTCAATTTGAAATCTCAATCTAAATGATATAGATTTACTTGTACATTAAGATACTGACTATTCTATAAAGACCAAGGAAAAAGCTACTCTTGGAGAAATGGAATCATAAAGAAAGATAAAAATGTTTATTAGTCGTGAATTTAAATTTTATTGATGGAAGTTTTAAATAGAACTATTGTATTTTTCATTTTTGTATATTTAAATAAGTTACAATTACGAACATTATAGTTAAAATAGTGGAAAAGGGGAAAGATGTTTACCTTGCATATGTGACAAGCTGGAAAGATAGTCTTCAAGAATCATTTCCTAGAAAACAGGTAGACTTCAAAGTATTAGGCCTCATACTCATAAGTATTCACAAACACCAACTTGAAAAATTGAAAACAAGGGTTAAATATAGAAGAACATCTTTCTGAATTTCAGCAGTGGATTTAATTTGCTATGACAAACAGTAGCCATAGAACTCCTCCCCTAGGCTAAGCAGCAATAGCAGGGTGTGAAAAGTCATTATCTGCGAGACTCTGGTGTAAATTAAAAATCACACCTTTCTGTCACACTTCTGGCTTCCTTGCGAAGATTAGGACTTAGGGAAAAAATAGAAAATAAAGAAAAAATAAAACAATTCTCTAAGCTCTAAGATAAAAAGGTATGCAGAGCAGAAGATACTGCCTTATAGTCATCTATGGATAAAAGGAAATTTGAAAATAAAATGAGTACTTGGAAATGGTCACGTATTTTTAAATTTGCAGATTTTTACCACAATTCTACTTCTGGGAAAAAGAAAACAGGTTAAATTATAACGTCATACAAACATAATAACATTAAAAAGCATATAGTTTTTGCCCAGTAGTTTTTCTGGAGAGTTTATAAAACGGTATCACTGACTAAACAATGTAACATCTTTTGAGTAGTAACGTTACAACTTCTTCTCACATAAATTATGGATATGTTATTTATGATCTTCTACACCATGAAGGCATAAACTATATATCAAATGAGAAAAGATATATCTGGTAGCTTTATTCTGAGCTTCAGAAACATCTGAAAATATTTCAAAATGTGAAGGCAAGCATTATCCCTAAATAGTTGAAGGCACAATAATTTTTAAGAAGAATTAATAATACTTTACTAATTAAAGTATTCTTTAATAAAATAATTCTTTAAGACTTAAAGAATTAATAATTCTTTAAGAAGAATTAATAATTCTTAAAAATTAATAATTTCTAAGAATTACGTATGAATGCTCCTGCTAAACCATTCCATTATTTGATTGAATTAAAAATCAAGAAAATAAATTTGTATTAAGTATTACAGGGCTTCATCTAACTAAAGCCAAGAAGAGGTAAGACTTTAGCTCAAGCAGCCTGAATATGGGTAAGCTTTATTTAATAAATTTGTTAAAACTACAAAGGAAGATTATAGGGTCATCTGCTGTGAATGTGATTTATAATCTTCAAGGGGCAATCTAACATAAAAACATCAACCACCAAAGAGCACTTTTTAAGAAACTATGAACACTTTTTGTCATCTTTCTTTCTATTTGCATTTTTAGTTTTATTCCTCTGAAGTCCAAAAGCTGAGACAATAAAAGATTCCTAAAAGTTTTGCTGGCGGCATATGCCGTCTCCTGGATCAATACCTCATTCTGCCCTGAGAAAAAGTATCTCCTACCATGGCTGAACTTGAAGGGACGAAACATTTATCAAAAATCAGTTCCAGGCTGCGCGTGTATAAAAGAAGGAAAATTGAGGTACAAAAATAAGGATGTGGCTGTCACATACAACAATGTCGGGGCAATTCTCTTGGGTAGCAGCCTTGCTACCATGGGAGGTGATAGTGTTGTAGGACTCTCTCTTTAGTTCAGCTAAGAGTTGGGTTCTTGTCACACAGCCATGAAACATAAGGCTCACATTCACTTTGAAGGGTGAGAAAAATGGAATTTATTGGGCGAAAAGGAAAATAAGGGGAAACTGGCTCTCAGCAGAGCGAGAGTCCTGCTAGTATATGCTTCTCATCTCACAGATTGAATTCCAAGTTCCCACACCAGGATAAGAGAGGCCAGGTCCTCCTTGCTGCAAACTGCGTGAACTTCCGTGGCTCCATGCCATTCTCTTAGTGCGCAGGCTGGTTGGAGGTTCTCCAGGGACCTCTTCGTACTCCGGTGTCTCAATAGCAGCATGATGTTCCAATGGAACATAACATCTCATCCACTATGGCCTGATGATGTTCTTCCAACCATCGCCAGACCACATGAAATAAACACTGAAATATTCAACTCAAATACTTTGCATATGTTAGTCACCAAGATGTTTACTGACTAGATAGCTAGCCCAAAGTGGGGTGGATGATGATACACTAAAGAAGTTAGAAGCCTTACTAAGAAGATAAGATACATAGATAAGCAGAATATGATATACAGCCAATTATGATGGATGCTTTAGAAAGCACTCTGGGGCTGGAGTTTCCCACAGTGTCCTGGAAGCGAATGGATCTTGATTTGGAATCTAAATAATGGACATAGTTTAGATAGCAAAAAAACTGGAGAAAGCAGGACCAATGTAATGAACTCAAAGTAAAAAACCAGAAATAAACGAGTCATGTTTTGGAACCTCAGGGAGGACCATGCTGCTTGGAATAGGCACCACATGGTAGGGAACCACAGGAGACAGGGTCTGAAGATTGCAGAAAGGCTTAGAATGTTAAGAGTTTATAGATATGCCTAAGCTTGGGAGAGTCATTGAACTGAGAGTATGTTCCATGCTTTGGAAAGATTATTTAGGCAGCTGAGTCAAATAAATGACAGAAAAGCATTCTTTCTTGAAGCAAATTGTGTATGAGATGGAAGGCCTTAGCCTTTACTAAACATTCATACATGCACCAATTTTCCTTCGTTTTTGAAAACATAGATATTTATATTAATGTTTTAAACATTTAAGGAACAAAACTATTAATTTTTTTCATACATCCTGGTCTGAAAGGGAGTGACATCTATAAAGCTTGCAGACACCAAGCAGGTGAAACACACCAAAAGGGGCTGTCTGTATCCATTATGCTAAAGCATATGAAACAGTCATTTTTTTAATTATAAGGATTTATTTTTATTTTATTTTTTTAAAATTTTTATTCCCATAGGTTATTGGGGAACAAGTGGTGTTTGGTTACATGCGTAAGTTCTTTAGTGGTAATTTGTGAGATTTTGGTGCACACATCACTGGAGCAGTATTCACTGCACCCAATTTGTAGTCTTTTATCCCTCACCCTTTTCCCCCACCTTTTCCTGAGTCCCCAAAGTCCACTGTGTCATTCCTATGCCTTTTCATCTTCATAACTTAGCTCCCGCTTATGGGTGAGAACATGCGATATTTGGTTTTCCATTCCTGAGTTACTTCACTTAGAATAATAGTCTCCAATATCATCCAGGTCACTGCGAATGCCATTAATTCATTCCTTTTTATGGTTGAGTAGTATTCCATCATATATATACAGCAGTTTCTTTATCCACTTGTTGATTGATGGGGATTTGGGTTGATTCCACATTGTTGCAATTGAGAATTCTGCTGAAACAGCCGTTTTTTTACATACAAGAATTCAAGATCAGTAATTTCCTATGGCTTAAGTTATTAAAATCTTACTTTTGTGAAGATTAGTGTCTCCGTTGGTTCTTTTTATCTAGCAAGACTTATCAGAGTTGTCTGTAATTCACAACACCTCCAATAAATTTGAAGGAAAAAGTGGTGAGCACAGTCATAGTAACTTAAGTTTCATGTTTTATATTTTTTTCTTTTTCTTTTTTTGAAATGGAGTCTCGCTCTGTCACCCAGGCTGGAGTGTGGAATGCAGTGGCACAATCTCAGCTCATTGCAACCTCCATCTCCTGGATTCAAGCCATTTCTTTTGCCTCAGCCTCCTGAGTAGCTGGGATTACAGGCGTGTGCCACCATACCAGGCTAATTTTTGTATTTTTAGTAGAAACGGGGTTTCACCATGTTGGCCAGGCTGGTCTTGAACTGCTGACCTTTTGATCCTCCCGCCTTGGTCCCCCAAAGTGCTGAGATTACAGGCGTGAGCCACAGTGCCCAGTCAATTTTTGTATTTTCAAAGAAACTAAACAGCCACTTATCTGGGAGGTTTAGTTAAATTAATGAACAAAAATAGCAATGAGCCAGAGTCCCAGAACTCTGGAACCTTTGAGTCACAAACACCCTGGTGTTTTGGCCTTTGAGTCAAACTTATGGTTTATCCCTGCTTCTGCCTCATTGACAGCCAGAGCTTATAGTTCAGCAACACAGATTACAATCCTAGGGGGTTTTGCCAGAGATGGTAACTGTGAACTGTGCTATTGAATTTTGTCAAAAGCTAGATGTGTGACTGAGAAGTCTTGATAGTTTGAAGATGTCATTTCCCTTTGGATTAATTTATAAATTCCAATTAATAATCATGCATGGTTATATGTTTTACTTACTATGAGACTAGTTTTCATGTGGAAGAATAAATAGGTAAAAAGAACTAAAAACGCTTGGCGAAAGGACTTGCACTTCCAGATGTTAAAAAGTGTTATACTATTAACAGCATGGTTCTGGAGGAAAAGAGAACAGATATTGAAACAGAATAGAAACTTAGAAACATAAATATTCATATGGAAGTACTGAAAAGATCTTTAAAATTGGTGACAAAGAAGGGATTAGTCAATACATTTTGTTGGGAAAATGCCTCATAACACCTACACAATAAATTCCTCAGATAAGTTAAATATGTAAATATGAAAAATTAAAAAGGGTTTAAAATAATCTAAGATTACATAATAAAAATAAAATATTGATAGATTTGACTAAAAAGGAAAAACTCATGTGTATACACATATATTACTGTTGACCCTTGTGCGACACAGGGGTTGGGATGCTGACTCCTCTATGCAGTTGAAAATTTGCATATAACTTTTGACTACCCCCAAACTTAACTACTAATAGCCTACTGTTGATCAGAATCTTAACTGATAACATAGTCAATTAACACATATTTTGTATGTTATATGTATTATATACACTACTGTTACAATAAAATGAGTTAGAGAAAAGAAAATGTTACTAAGCAAATAACAAGGAAGAGAAAGCATGTTTACTATTTACGATGTGGGTGGAAGTGGATTATCATAAAGATCTTCACACCCATCTTCTCGAGGTGAGTAGGCTGACGAGGAGGAGGAGGAAGAGGAGAGTTGGTCTTGCTGTCTCAAGGGTGGCAGAGGCAGAAGAAATCTGCATGAGAGGTTCCAACACATGTTGTTCAAGGGTCAACTCTATAATCCATAAAACCAACTAAAAAATTAATATACCAATAGAAAAAAATAGGAATAGGTAACCCTTGCACAAAATTTTAAACCAGTATCTGAAAATCTACATTATTTGCAATAAAAAGAATTAAATACCATCTCCATTTATTCCATTGGAAAATGTGAAAATTAGCAAGAGTGCAAGGTCAAATGTTATCTTACACATTGCTAAGGGGAGTATAAAGTGGCACAACTTGCCCTGTCATATTATTCCCATTTTATAGATGAAAGTCCTGGAGTTTACAGGGTAACTCGCCTAAGGTTCCTTTGCTTGTAAAGGCAAAAGTGATTTGAGTCCAATCTATCCAACTTCAAAGGGTACTAATGCAAGCCAAAAACATTAAAAATATTTCTACATTCTGACCCCAAAATAGCATTTCTAAGAATGTGCCTAGAGACATTAACAGAAATGAACACAAAAGATGTTTGCCATAGCAATGGTCAGAACAGCGAAGAAATTGGACAGACAAAATTTCCACAATAGGAATTGGCCAATGAAATACAGTAATTTATATTTAAAATAAAATACTATGTAGTAATTAAAAATTTTATCTAGAAAAAGAACAATATAGAGAGAAACAGTCATGGATGTGGTTAAATGAAAATAGATTTAAAACAGTATGATTCAGTTTTGTGGAAAGAATAAAATAAAAGTAGAATGAAATGCTTAGTTACACAAAGACTGGGAAAGCATGTACTAGATGGCAGAAGTAGCAACCTCTATTTGGAGGAATTAATGTTTTTTGTTTGTAATCTGCTACTCTTAAATTTTTCTCAATGAAAGAATTTTATCTTAATATCAGAAAAGTTAGAGTTTTATAGAGAAAAGGTAAAAAGTGATATTTACAGATTACTGCTGGAGAGGCTTTTGGTCCATCTCTTCGAGATCAGAAGATCAAAGGAGAGAGCACCTTCTCCTCCTCCAGGCAAATCTGATTAGTGGGTATGGTTCTGGTTACTTTGTTTTATCTGAAAAATGGAAGATATCACCTACAAATCTGGAATCTTGGTTTCTCTTGAAAAATCAAAAGTTCTGGTGATACTGGGTCCATATTTCTGAATGGCAGCAACTGAGTAGTGGCTGCCCCATTGAAAGACAGCAAGACTGGGAGCCTCACAGTACACATAAGGTAAATTTGAAACAGGATGGATCTCAGACAGCTAATGTTTGCACCTCTCAAAGGAAGAAGGTTCTGACAAGTGTGACAAATACCCATGTATGTACATGTATGTTCACAATAATATATCTTTGACTGCACTTAATTCTCCCTTAGTTACCTTTCTTAAGCTCCTAGAAGAAATAACACTAACCAGAAAAAAATTTGCTATATCAATCTTAAGGCAGATATAATAATAATGTATTGGAATTTAGACGTTGAATTCAAAGTCAAAGACTCAAAGCTTTGTATCTCAGAAGGTTCTAGTGTCTCCAGGCTTCATTTTCTTTGTAGCTACATCATTGAACTAAAATGCACAAACCTTTATTTAGCAGACACATTGACTGAATGTAATTCCTGCTACATAGCTCAGTGTGTACGTGATAGTGCAGGTGATAGTTGAATGTTTTATAGCTCTGAGTGGTGGCAAGAACTTACAGTATTAAACTATTACAGCTATTAAACTATTTTTTTTGGAAGTACTCATTTGTTAGAACACATGAAAGGTGATTTCTGTATCCGCCTATATTGCTCAGCTGGTACAGTCAAGCTGGGCTCTCTTAATCTGTTACATTAAGTGCTGGTCTGACTTTGTAGACCTCTACAGGAAGAAGAGGACACAAGGTAGTGGGTCTTCTTAATGCAGTGTGACTCAAAGTGAAACTTGGACACGCCCTCACAGATCAGGCGATAGGTGTGACTCCCTTCTTTGGTTCCCTGCAGCTCAAACCCCTAGGGGGAGCATGCAGATGGGTAGGTCATGGGGAGCGTGGGCTCCGACCCCATGGCAGCACCTAGGGTTGAGTGTTTACAGCTCCTGAAGCTCTAGTGGGAGTGTGTCACAGTGCACTCTTTCAGCTTAGCTGTCCGCAGGTGTCATGTGTTAATCAGCTCAATTAGATCCTCTGCCTTATCACAAGGACAGAAGGCTTTCTGTATCACAGGGTTCTTGCCTTAATGTACCAGAAAAATTGAATCACATATGGGCTTGGAGAATGAATGCACAGTTTTATTGAATGGTGGAAGTAGCTCTCAGCAGATGAATGGGATCTACAAGGGGGATGGGATGGGATGGGAAGGTGGTCTTCCCCTGGAGTCAGGCCTCTCAGTGGCCCAACTCTCCTCCAACCGTCCCCAGCCATCCCCAAATTCCACGTGGTCCACATCGTACTGCTATCGATGGCCTGCCAGAGTCTGTCAGTGTGTTCTGCCAGTGTGTTCCTCTTGACATCCAGCTACTTGTGTCTTGCCCACTAGGGTCTCAGGGTTTTTTATAGGCACAGGATGGGGGTGTGGTGGGCCAGGGTGCTCTTGGAAAATTCAATATTTTGGCATGAAAATAGGAGTGTCCATCCTCACTTATGTCCATGGGTACAGGCCCGAGGGTGGAGCCAGGGACCCCACTCTTCTCTACGCAGCACTTCCCTGCCCGCCTCCCGTATCAAAAGCACAGATGGGAGGTGTGGAGACAAAAAAAGGCATGGGACCCTGTGTTTCTCATGAGTGACAAATGCTCATGCTTCTGCCGGCCCTAGGTTCATGTGAGGACAGGCCAGAATATTCAAACTTTTGTTGTTACAAAAGCACTCTATTTATTATTATTATTATTGTTATTGTTATTATTATTATTATTATTTTGAGATGGAGTCTCCCTCTGTCACCCAGGCTGGAGTGCAGTGGTGTGATCTCAGCTCACTGCAACCTCCACCTCCTGGGTTCAAGTGATTCTCCTGTCTTAGCCTCCTGAATAGCTGGGACTACAGGTGCGTGCCACCATGCCCAGCTAATTTTTTGTATTTTTAGTAGAGACGGGGTTTCACTGTGTTAGCCAGGATGGTCTCGATCTCCTGACCTCATGATCTGCCCGACTAGGCCTCCCAAAGTGCTGGGATTCAGGGGTGAGCCACCGCGCCCAGCCTGAAGCACTCTTTTTAGAGTTGGCCCAAAAGGTAAAATTCATACTAATTGGTAGGCAATAGTCCATTATTCAGTATGAATCTGTGTGTTTGAATTTGTGTGTATGTGTGTGTTGTGTATGTGTGTGTGTGTTAGAGAGAGAGCGATAAAGAAAGACAGACAGAGACAGAGAGCAGTACTGAGCAAGAGAGTGAATGCGCATGGGGAAGAAGGTAAGGAGGAAAGGAAAAGGTTATGTGAATGATAACAAGTAAAAAATAATATTACCGAAACACAAGGGGTTTAGTCTAGGTCCTGCTATTTGCTGCACGGAAAGCCAATGACTGAGACAACAAGTATTGCCAAGGAAGAAGGCTTTAATCAGGTGCTGCAGTCCAGGAGATGGGAGCTCAGTCTCAAATCCATCTTCCTGATCAACTAAAATTAGAGGTTTATATAGTGGGGGAGAAATGTTAACTATGTATGGGAAAACAGGAATGTGGAAGGGATAAGGGAGCAATTACAATGAATGAGAGGCTGGTATTTCATTGTCTGGATCTGGTGAGTTTCAAGCTTTAAAACCAGAAGGGTTAATTTCTATGTTTATTAAGAAAAATTATCTATGGGATGACTGGATCAGTTTCAGTAAGACAGGCATATTAGAAATAAAGACCATAAGGATTATAAGAACATATAGCTTTCCTCTTTAGATTGTTCCAAGGTAAACTTATTTTTAAAAATCCTTACATTTCAATCTTAACTGTTGCCTACTCACTTCTACCATTCTTTGATTACATTTGGGAACAAATGTGGCACACCAAGATAAAGGTGAGAGTAGTTGAAAGAAGAGGAAAAAAATTTATTCATATATTAGGTTATCCAAAAAGCTTAAGATATGAGAAAAGCCAGTATTTCTATAACCAGGCCAAAAACTAACTTGTCATTTCAGACTCCTTGGCATTTGGCAGCTTGAAAAATGCTTGCCTGGGCACTTGTTCCTGGTAAAGTGCGAAGGAGAGATGCCTAAGGAAATTGAGCGGTCAGCCTGCTGTTGGCTTAATCCTGGCTCCATTGTCTTCTGATCACATCACCCTTCTTATCTAATTGATCTGATCACTTGTTGAGTTATCTCATCCAGTTGTTCTCTTCCTGGTACAGTTTTCTATCCACTGTTGCAGAAGTATCTGCAGTAATTCAGGATAGCACCAGTTTTCCCAGGAAAGGGCATTAGTGAAGCTGTCATTCTACCTTTCTGGAGGGCCTGATGGGCAGATTGGAGCTTGAGGTGGTATTGAAGGGTGCAGAAGTTGCTGCTGATCTCCTGTGTTTCTCTCTGTTGAACTCAGAATTCAGAATTTTATTTTTAAAAATGTATTTTCCAACTTACCTAATATAAGACCAATGGGTGTACTTCATGAAAATATTGATTTCTAAGTCCTTTCTTAGAAGATTCTGATTCAGGTGGGTGGAGTGAGTTCCCATAGTATTTCTAATCATTACCATTGATTCTTATGATCAGCCAAGTTTGAGGAACAATTGAAAGATTTATTATGATTTATTTCCAATGTACAGAGTCCTATAGGTCAAAGTTTGCAAATCATCCCCAAATGTCACTATGCACAAATTATACCTTTGATAAATTTGTATAACACCTTAAAAAATAATTATGAGGGACTGGGCACGGTGGCTCACTCCTGTAATCCCAGCACTTTGGGAGGCCGAGGTGGGTGGATCACCTGAGGTCAGGAGTTGAAGACCAGCCTGGCCAACATGGTGAAACCCCGTCTCTACTAAAAATAAAAAAATTAGCTGAGTATCGTGGTGGGCGCCTGTAATCCCAGCTATTCAGGAGGCTGAGGCAGGAGAATCACTTGAACCCACGAGGCGGAGGTTGCAGTGAGCCAAGATCGCACCATTGCACTCCAGCCTGGGTAACAAGAGTGAAACTCCGTCTCAAAAAAAAAAAAAAAATTGTTTACATCACTGAAATTAATGTAGTAATATTGTGTTTACAAGGATTTTTCATAAAGCTAAGGATGTACAATAAATACAGTAACCTGATCTTTTTACATTTAAATAAATTGTGCAAAAATATACATAATGTAAAATTTACCATCTTAACCCTTTGTGAGGGTACAATTCAGTGGCAATAAGTATATTCACATTATTGTGCAATCATCACTATTATCCATTTCCAGAACTTTTTCATCATCCCCAAAATGAAACTCTGTACTCATGGAACAATAACTCCCATATTCACCCTGCAGCCCTAGTACCTGGTAACCATTATTTTGCTTTCTATCTGCATTAATTTGACTATTTTAGGTATGCCATGTAAGTGGAATCATACAATATTTGTTCTTTTATATCTGGATTATTTCTCTCAGTGTAATATTTTCAAGGTTCATTCATGTTGTAGCTTGTGTGAGAATAGCCTTCATTTTTAAGGCTGAATAATATTCCATTTGATGTACATACCACATTTTGTTTATTCATTCACTTGACAGTGGATATTGGGCTTTTTCTTTTTTTTTTTTTTTTAATTATACTTTAAGCTCTAGGGTACATGTGCACAACGTACAGTTTTGTTACATATGTATACATGTGCCATGTTGGCGTGCTGCACACATTAACTCGTCCATTTGGGCTTTTTCAATCTTTTGACTATTTTGAATAATGCTGATATGAACATAGGGGTGTGCAAGCAGCTGCTCAAGTCTCTGCTTTAGTGATCTGCTTTTGATAGTTCAAAAATTCAGAGGAATCTTGCTAGGCATGAGCCATCATGCCTGTAATCCCAGCACTTTGGGAGGCCAAGGTGGGTGGATTGCTTGAGGCCAAGGGTTCAAGGCCAGCCTGGCCAACATGGTGAAACCTCATCTCTACCAGAAATACAAACATTAGCCGGGCATGGTGGCATGTGCCTATAGTCCCAGCTACTTGGGAGGCTGAAGCAGGAGAATCGCTTGAACCTGGTAGGCAGAGGTTGCAGCGAGCCAAGATTGTGCAACCACACTCTAGCCTGTGCAACAAAAGCAAAGCTCCATCTAAAAAAAAAAAAAAAGAAAAAGAAAAAAAGAAAAGAAAAGAAAAATCGAAGGAATCATTCAATGTCCTCTGATTTCCTGCTGCATCATCAGCAGACACGGAGACCTATGTGGATCTTCCACATCTGGTAAAATCCTCTCATTTCCTAAATGGGAACAAGAAATTTCAGAAAAGCCAAGTGACTTGCCCAAGGACACACAGCTAGTTGAATAAGGATACCCTTTGTAAAAAAAATCAGGTCTAGCAAAGCAAGTAAAACTAGTTATACTTAAGGATACCAGCCTATAAGGTATTTTCATCTTAATATAAACCAGAAGCCCATGCATGATGACAATTGCGTGTTTCCATCCTTGTATTCCCTGTGCTGAGCATTATAATATGATATACATGTTGTATATACAAAGCCAGATGGATATCTTAACAAAGAGTTCAACAACTCCAGCGTCTCAGCACATTGGTGACTTCCAGTCTGTTGACGGGTTGTGATAACTTGATTGTTCTCTTTGCTGCAGCTAGAGCTTCTTCGACGTGTCCAGAGGCTTCAAGCAGCCTCACTTGTTTAACACACTGTGCATTAAAAATTGTTTTTTTCTGCATGCCATGATGAACCTGAAAGTTCAAAAAATGCATGGCTGGGCTAACAAAATGGAATTTGGGAGAACCGGAAACGGATGGACACAGGAATGGTTTGATTCATACTTCTGGTTGCAAGTTAATCTCCAGGGGAGCTTAAAAAAAGCTGATATCCAGCTTTCATATCAGTCCAATTCCATGAGCATTTCAAGAGGGTGGATCATAGGTATTTTTTTAAAGCTCTCCTCTGTGATTCCAATGTGTGGTCAGGGCTGGGAGCCGCGGGTGTTAAGCAAGGCAGAAAGGAAAACAGACGTCCAGAAACAAGGAAAGATGTTTTCATGTGTGTTCCTCCTTGTTGAGTCTTCTCTTGAACTGCATGCAATGGATTCAACGTGGGCCCTGATGGAAGCCAGCATGTGGGAGCTGTAAGCAGACAGTACTGGGCAGAGGGATTTCTATGTGTGTCTGGGATCATTCCCGAGCCCACATTCCTTCTTCCTCACTGCCACCTCTCTCCCAAGTGGGCTCTGGGCTCCTTGCCATTGGGAAGGAACAGGGCAGTATGGAAACAATAAATTATTACAGGTGTTTCTGGTTTTTATAAACAAAAGCTTGAGCCTTAAGGGAAATTTAGCTGCTTCCCAGGTTTAGAGAGTGTGTTCTGGTGAAACATAAAGACAGGAGGCCTAGACTGGAGAGAAAGTCGTTTGAGAGAGAAGGACCTTGGCCTGCCTTCTTGGTAGCACTGCCGAGAAGACAGCAATGCCCAAGAAAGCAATGCTGTGCTGTGAGTTTGCACAAAAGGGAGCCCCGGAGGCCTTGACCAATTTCTTGTGCCCAAGCATGGCCCAGATGTAGTAGTGAGCCTCTGGTCCTGAGGACTGTGTCGACAGGGACAGTGGGTATTTTGATAGAAAACTACATGTCCGATGACCAAAGGCAAGGTTCCCCACTAGAGCACCCATTAATTCCCAATGCCTTAGCAGCGTCCATGTCGTAGACTTCATGGCACAGCCCTAGGAAGTAAGAGCGGGAGATCCCCAGGAAGGACTGAGGTTGCTTATCTTTCTCCTTACCCTGGTGGAAGTGGGGCTCAGAGCCATGAACTTAGTATTCATGGGAATATAAATTCCCATGGAACAGTGGAAGATTCATGTCTTGTGCTCCTGAGCTATTGGACTGAGATTTATACCTGTGTGCTGACACTTTCTTAAACAGTGAGGTAAGTCATAAGGTATTAAGAGAAACTGGAGGCGACTAAACATGAATTAGGTGCACCATAACATCATGTTATGCTTCCATTATGACATTTGTCACCTAGGAATAAAATTGATTACAGACCTGTGTTTTCCCCCATTAGACTTTGTGTTATTTGAGAGCAAGGGTTGTTTCCTATCCAACTTTGTATTTTTAGTGCTTAGTGGCACGAAGGAAGTCATCAATTCATAATGAGTAAATGAACTGCATAGGGAGGAGCTAGGAGGGGAAGGAAGCTCAAAGCAAAAGAGAGTCAGCAAACCTCACCACAGCAACCAGTTTTAATGGCTGTCAAACAGATAACTACAGACTCTGACATACAGGTAATTTTCACAGCTGGAGAAATTATCTTTCTCTAGTCATAATTCATAAAACAATTACCTGCTCAAACAAATATTATAAGATGTTTTACAGCAAATTTGATGTACAGTATTATATCTTATGTAATATAATTTGTGGTGCAGAACAGGTCTGATGATAAAATGGTTAAAGAAAATAACATAGATTTATTTGCACAGAATGCTCTTAAGAGTTGCTAAACATTGAAGCTATTACTTCGAGCCTATCAGGAGAACGGTATTACGTTGGAACTCTTTGCACCTAGAGGGTCTACATCACAATCCAAAGTATATAATGTGAATGTTCGGCAGGTTGGGAAGCCCAGCAGTAACTGCTGGGCAGGGAGACTTGGTTGTGCTGTTCAATTCATGCCCAGAACGTGGTGGTCTGCTGTCCTTAAAGGTAAGGCTAGGTTTGTTCGCCTCTTCTTCCTCTTTTTTTTTTTTTTCTTTTTTTTTTTTTTGAAACAGAGTCTTGCTCTGTCTCCCAGGCTGGAGTGCAATGGTGTAATCTCAGCTCACCGAAACCTCTGCCTCCTGGGTTCAAGCGATTCTCCTGCCTCAGCCTCCCGAGTAGCTGGGATTACAGGCACCTGCCACCACACCCAGCTAATTTTTGTACTTTTTTGTAGAGATGGGTTTCACCATGTTGTCCAGGCTGATCTCGAACTCCTGACCTCAGGTGATCCACCTGTCTCAGCCTCCCAAAGTACTGGGATTATAGGCATGAGCCACTACGCCCAGCCTCTTTGCCTCTTCTATGCACAGTCCTTGGACCTTTCCTGTTTAGCTTGGGACAGAGTGGTTCCTCAATAAATATTTGTTGAATAAATTGAATGAGCAAACATATTCAGACCTGCTTACAGAACTCTTATTAACATCTTGTAGTCAAGATGAAGAAATATGGGTTGGGTGCTAAGACAGTGAGGAAGAGTTAAAATTGGTTGAATACTTACACCTGAAAAGTTCTGAGGCAGCTACGTTTCACCTGGGGGAAGATTCTCAGTGTCTTGCCCCTCAGTTTAGCCTTTAGTCATGTTCTGCTCAACAGTGCTATTAATGACTTAAATAAGAAAATAAAGATTTCAAAGACCTAAAAATTGTGTGCATGGGTACAACATATTTTTTTTAACATATTTTTAATTATAATAGAAATAACATTATCATGATAGAAAATATGGAAAACATATAAGGAAAAATATTTAAATCTTATAACATATATTTTAATGGTTAAGATAATACACAGTTTATTTTTTAATTTATATTTATTTCATACTTCTGTCATTTTGCCTGATATAAAAATTTTTTCACACATTATTCAACTTTCTAAAATGTAATTTTTAGGCCAGGCACAGAGGCTCACACCTGTAATCCTAGCTCTTTGGGAGGCTGAGGCGGGCAGATCACTTAAGGTCAGGAGTTTGTGACCAGCCCTGGCCAACATGGTGAAACCCTGTCTCTACTAAAAATACAAAACTTAGCCAGGTGTGGCAATGGCTGCCTGTAATCCCAGCTACTGGGGAAGCTGAGGTAGGAGATCCACTTGAACCTGTGAGGCGGAGGTTGCCATGAGCCAAGATCGCACCATTGCACTACAGCCTGGGTGACAAGAGTGAAACTCCGTCTCAAAAAAAGAAATAAAAAAGTAATTTTCAGTGATAGCATTTCAATTTGCAGACGTATGAATTAATTAGACATCCCTTTTAAATGCTGGGTGTTTCAATTGTTTCTGTGTGTGTGTATGTGAGTTATTGAAAACAATGCTATGCCGATCCCCGTTTTTCATAGGCGGCTCGTAGGTAGTTCAAGGATTATTTCCTTTAGCGATCAGGAATATTCATTCAAAGAGTATGAACAATTATAGTTTGGATTTTTTTTTTCCAAACTGTTTTCTTGAAGGAACGTTCCAAAAATGATCCTACATAGCATAAACTAGCACTGAACAGCAGAACTCTCTGTTTTGATGGAAGCGTTCTATATCTGCATTAGTCAGTTTTGTAGCTCCTACCCCATGGTTATTGAGCATTTGAAATGTGAATAATATGACTGGGGATACAAATTTTAATTTTATTTAATTTTAATTAAGTTAAATTCAAATAACCACATGTGGCTACTGTAGTAGACATTACAGATAGACAGTTCCTGGATCGATAGTGACCTAGGAACTTGTCAGTGTCCACCCACAGCCTCACAGGCCTAGCCAATACAGTGTAGGAAAGGCCTTTGTCCACTGTCTGGGGAATTCCATTGCAACTAGAGACCATGCTGCCCAGGATAGGCTGGAAAGGGAACAGTCTTACATCAGACTGATTGGTGTTTAAAAGACCCCAAAGGATTGGACAAGGCCATTATAGATTTCTCAGAGGCACAACTTCTACTCAGACTTTGAGAGTTCCCAAGCAGCATCGAGTTCAGTTACCGATGGCGTTAATGGGCTAATTAATTCACTCTTTACAGGCTGTCTTACTATCCTGTTTCATTTTTCTGCTCCTTTCCTAGCATTTATTTGCATCCAAGGTCTCTCAGGATCCACTTCTTGGAAAACCAAAATTAAGAGTGCTACTCATTCCAATAATACATCTACCTGTCAGCACAATTGGAAACACTATGTTCTGAGAGTATACAGCTTACAAGTTCAAGTGATGGAGTAAGAAAAGTGAGGTTTATATGTTGGTTTTCCTCCTTTCTGGATGTATGACTTTGGACAAGTTACATAACCTCAACCTCCTTTTCCTCGTCTGCGAAAAGAAAGATCATAACTGTACTTGGTTCATAAAACTGAGGTATCACAAAAAAGCTATGAGCAAATGCTAGCACTTAGCATTTATTGCTCCTTTATTATTTCTTTTACTAATGGTATGACTTGAAAGGGGCACTTGATATTATTTGCTGAGAAACCAATATTTTTAATGAAAAAATTACAATATTTTTCAAGATGCTTTTTGAAGGAATTGGCCAGTGGGAAGATAAAGGGAGCATTTCAGAGATATGGCACAAGTTTCAGGTCATTTGCTGCGTGACACAAGCTGAGATTACTGTGCCAAGCTTCTGATCGGCAGAGACAAGGCCGGCTGTGCTACAGGAAGGACAGCACAACGAGTTTTCCAAACTGCAAAGTCTGAAGGCACAGTCTCCCATAGGGCTTCCCCTACTTCAGGCACCAACTGCAAGTTCAGGGATCTCCAGGGCTACCTTCACTTCTGGCTAGCTGGGTGGCTACAAATTTGTGGATTTCCACGACCCCCCTAGGTCCAATAATTCACCAGAAAGACTCACAGAGCTCATTTAAGTGCTGTACTTACTATCACAGTTATGATTATACTTTAAGTTCGGGGATACATGTGCAGAACGTGCAGGTTTGTTACGTAGGTATACACGTGCCATGGTGCTTTGCTGCACCCATGAACCCTATTAGACAACTTTTAACTCTCTGCCTTGATTGTTAGTGATCATTGATGCTTTGGATTTCACACTAAAAATGGAAAGGATTTGATTTAAATTTCAGATGAACAGAAGCTTCACACTGTCCTCCCAGCAGTCCAGCAATGTGAATGAAAAGCAAATGAGGTCATCAAGGAACCCGAGCTGAATGGAGGAAAAACTGTCAAGCATCTGGTTGAGCTTCCATTCAACAGAGATTTTTTAGGAAGGAATCACTTTAAAAAGCAAGACAGGCTGAAAAGCGATATTTGTTCTTGGGGGTAAGTTGGTTTCTCTTTTTAAATCCAAACCCTGAAGGAGAATCACTTGAATTCTATCATCGTGGAAGCTTATGGGCTGAATTTATAAGATTAATCTAGTGTTCAAGGTGTAGAAATCAACTTTATTTTAAAAATTAATCTTATGAAACATTCTCTCTAATACAAACTAGTGGCTTTTGCAGTTAAGACCAAATTACTTCCTTTTAAAAAGTGGGGTTTATGGATAATCTTCTCATATACCTCTGCAACCTGAATACAGCCCCATACAATGCTGCATATGTCATTTATTACAAGTATCACAATTTGTAGAATGAATTTCCCAGAGAACGAACACCAGGTTAAAATTAAATGCATTTGTCATGTTTGCAGAAATTTTGGTAGATATTGCCCAACTGCCCTCCATAGGGATTTATCATTTATTTTTTCATTGCTGTTAGCAACGTAGAAGAGTGGTTTCTAACTCTCATCCTTCCTTGTCATTCATTGGAAGTCGCCAAACTACGGGGTTTTTGTCACTCGTATGTAGTTAGCTGAGGCTTAATTTTTGCTTCTCTTATGTGTAAAGTTAATTATTTCTTCATATGTTCAAAATCCTTATTTATTTATTTATTTATTTATTTATTTATTTGAAATGGAGTTTCACTCTTGTCACCCAGGCTGAAGTGCAATTATTTATTTTTATATAAAGTGCATATTTCTCTATTAGGTTGTTTGACTATTTCTTCCCAATATCAATAAGAGGTTTCTTAAAGAAACTTAATTAATGTTTAATTCATGTTCAACAAATGATACACATGTAAAGGGGACAATATGATACATTTTGACACACACGTATATATCCATGAATATATGGCTATCCATTCATATATATCTATATCTGTATTTTCATAAAACGATTATCATAATCAAGAT
Organism: Theropithecus gelada; assembly: GCF_003255815.1. Classification (NCBI taxonomy): domain Eukaryota; kingdom Metazoa; phylum Chordata; class Mammalia; order Primates; family Cercopithecidae; genus Theropithecus; species Theropithecus gelada. The sequence continues at coordinate 154,921,813 of NC_037671.1, forward strand.
AATGAACATTTCCATCACCCCAGAAGTTACATGTCCCAGATCACTGCCAAATCTGCATAGCAAATTTGACCTAATGTGTAAGATGATGATTGTCCTTGACCACATACAGAGCTCTGTTCAGAGTTCAGCCTACCACTGGTTTCCTATCCTACAGATAGGAAATGGGTGATCCATGCTTTAATATTCACTTGTCATGTCAAAAATTAAAAACTAGTTTTTCTTTACACTCTAATCTTTATACATTTTTTCTAAACTGTTTGAATACACAATAAACTTTAAAAGGAAATAGAGGGACAGGCACCATGGCTCATGCCAGTAATCCCAGCATTCTGGGAGGATTACTTGAGCCCAGGAGTTCGAGACCAGTCTGGGCAACATAGGGAGACCCTGTTTCTACCAAAAATAAAAATAAATTAGCCAGGCATGGTGGTGTGCACCTGTGGTCCCAGCTACTCAGGAGGCTGAGGTGGGAGGATTGCTTTAGCTTGGGAGGTCAAGGCTGCTGTGAGTGGTGATCGTGACACTGCACTCCAGCCTGGGCTACAGAGCATAACCCTGTCTCAAAAAAAAAAAAAAAAAAAAAAGAAATAGGGAAATTGTAGTTCTTTAAATTGACAAATTGAATTTATATTTTGACTTTATAAGGTAATATGAAAACAACTAAGTTTTTCTCTGATGTAACTTGCTTAAATGTAATCATATTGTCTTCTGGCACAACTAAATCATATTGTATGTAGTACTCTCATCATTCAACTCTAATGTAAAACTTACTTTTGCAAGTCCTTTTTTACAAATCAATTCCAAGTCTTTGCACTGAGTTTGAAAATAATAATTTTATTCCCTGCAGTGCTTGAGCATTGTAGTGAGTTTTGAATTTGATAGTGGCTTCTTCAATGATGTAATTTTTCTTTTAAATTCCTTTTCATAGATTGGAAATCTAGATCATTAAGTATAAGGTCACTGTTATTAGATTAAACACAAAGTATCAGCAGTTAAAAAAACTAAAAGGAAGATTTTCTACCTGGATCACAGCCTGAGGTTTTCAAAACATATAGCTAGAATGATATGCTTTTAGACTCTCAAACTTTAGGTAAAAAGACATTGTGTTGAGTCTAAGTCAATTGCTTCCTCAAAAGTTATAATAGAGTAATTGCTTCTCAGTATTCAAAAATGTTTAAGAAACAAGTAAGTATAACATATGGTTTTATGTTCAAATTATGTAGTAGAGGCTAAATTTTTCAATTTGTATTTAAGTACAATGAGAATAAAAACAGTAACATTTACTGAGCAATTTATATGTCCCAAGAACTGTGCAAATGATTTACAGGTATTATATCATTTACTCCTCTGTGTGGTAGCACTATTGTTATGTTCCCTCTGTAGTTGAGATGTAGAGATGTAGAAAAACAACTTAATATTAATAAAGAAAGCTGCTGGTTTTTGAACCTAGAGGTCAAACACCCAATACACATAACCTAACAAATTATTAAATCATTAGATTTTAATAATACTATCAAGATGTTAATAAAGATTAGATACATCTATTACAGATTTTTAAATGAGTGCATTGATTTTATTTCTCCAAGTCTTTGTATACAAATTATTTATGAATTTTATTTAATAGCAAAACACTTCAAACTATTTAATTTTAAAAGGAATTTTGTGGAAGTTTTGATTAAATATGGTGGATTACACATATGTGTTAATCTCTGCAAAATAGTCTGTGCTGTTTTGTTGTACAGAATGAACTGACAAAGACAGTGGAAGTTAGACCTCAGGTCACTTTCCCTGTCCTAAGTAAATTATAGTTAAGAAAACAGCAAGAAAATGATTGACTTTTTTTTTTGAGACGGAGTCATGCTCTGTCACTTAGGCTGGAGTGCAATGGCATGATCTCGGCTCACTGCAACCCCCGCCTCCTGGGTTGAAGCAATTCTTCCACCTCAGCCTCCTAAGTAGCTGGGATTATAGGCACCCACCACTGCAACTGGCTAATTTTTGTATTTTTAGTAGAGATGAGGTTTCACCATGTTGGCCAGGCTGGTCTCAAACTCCTGACCTCATGATCCACTCACCTTGGCCTCCTAAAGTGCTGGGATTACAGGCGTGAGCCACCGCGACAGGCCATGATTGACTTTTTATATTACCTAAGTTATCATGGCCAGTTTATATTATGGAATTAGTAGTTCTGGTTACTTGTCTATTTCATTAGATGAAAATATTGGCGTTTTGTCATTTGCATTAATCCAGGAATTTTAGTCTGTTAAAGTTTTAACTTTCTCTGTTATGTTTTATAATTTTCCTTTTGACTATAGGCTTTTTATTTTGAAAGATTTTTCCCTTGTATCAACTTCATATAGTTACAAACAGAAAACTAAGAAAAGATTCAGCCATTTGCATTACATGACAATCAATGAAATATTGCCCAATTTTATCCAACCCTGCTAATAATAGAAAACCAACTCAAACTTAGCATTTTTGAAAATTCATCATCATTCTTAACTTTATTATAGTTTTATTATAATTAATGACTACTATGTATTACATTAATTAAAAAATAAAGCTGTGCTGATTTTTCTAAAAATTGTTTTTCCATCTTCAGCAGTTCAGGAAGAATCTGTTGATTATGAATTGTTGAGGACTGAAGGTCAAGGGGTGTGGGTAGTGAGAAGCTACTACTCTGTTTCACAAGAAATATGTCTCAATTAATGGTAACTTGTTATTCAAATTATTTCTGAACACGTATTTTAGTTGTATGCATTACAGCACCCCTCCACTCTATTATATTCACATAATTCCTTGTATATATAATTGTTTCTTACCTAGTTCTCATATCTCATCTTTTTGCAAAGAACTTGGCATTTTGTACTTGGTACATTTTGAATTGATCTAAATTTCTGAGCACTCTTGAAGTACTTTTACCCAAAACTGCTGCTCAATGACCGTTCAAAGGATAGAAATGATAGAGATATATTTTGATAAGAGTCAGACTTTTTATTTAACTGCCTTAAAATGTCTAACAATTAGTAATAGTTGTCATTATTGATTGCTGGATACTTCAAATACATATGCATTTATACTTCACCTTAATCCTTTGAAGCCAATGTTACCATCCTTATTGTATACACAAGGAGAATGAGGCTCAGGGAGGTGAATACATTACCAACTCAAACTACTAATAAGTGTCTTAACCAAGATTTGAATCTGATCTCAATAAGGGACTGTGTCTAAAAGTAAATGCAACATCCAAATTGGTTCAGGTGATACTTTAGGTTAGTTTATTAGTTGTGAGAATTCAGTGATTTCACGTTTGTGATTATTAGAAGGAATGCAAAGGTAGGGTATTTAAAAATATTTATTTGGCAAAATTCCAATTCCAAGTCTAGGAAACATAAAAAAGATAAATGCTAAACCCATTTAGCTGTTGTTTTTGCAAATTTAAGTCACAATGAAAATTAATTAGAATTAATTCTCAAAATAGGTGATTAAAATAAAAGAAAAAAGAATTAAAGATGTTGAATGTTCTCAATCATCATATTTTTAGTTTGTTTTATAATTCAAAGTATTCCAAAGTCATACACATTTATAAAAAAACAAATTTTCAGCATTATCAATATTTTGTAAAATGAAATTCATTCAGGGATAACTATGTGCACAGAGGAAGAAACCCAACCGTCTATGACTGGGGATTAATATTTATGCCACCAAAGTTGACAGTTAAGTCAAATAATTGATAGTTATTAAAAACGAAAAAATATTGTGGGAAGATAGCAAGTTAATTATTTTATCAACTAATATTCTTTTTTTCCCTATAAAAAGTAGCATATAAAGATATTTGGAAATCAAGAATAATTACTTACTTTTAGTTCTATCAAGTCAATTCTTTAAAATAATATGAGGAAGGAGGAACAATAGCAAGAGATCATGCTTAATTATTTTAAAAAGAAAGGGAGAGAAAATTGTCTCTTGCCATTTGTGAAGAATGATCAAAAGACAAGTAAAAGTACACACACAAAAAATACTTGGTCTAGGAAATACATGATTCTAAAAGGACCCTAGGAAAGAGTATGAGCAAGAGGGGAAACTGAGCCCATGCTGTCCACATGCCCACATGGACATGGTAAACACATTACTGCTTGGCCATATCTGGACCAGGAAGGGATGGAGAAAACAAGGTAGATGAGAGAAATGTTCTTAGTTTCCCAGATTTGTTTGTTTGTTTGTTTTGAGACAGAGTCTCACTCTGTCATCCAGGTTGGAGTGTAGTGGTGCAATCTTAGCTCACCGCAACCTCTGCCTCCTGGATTCAAGTTATTCTCCTGCCTCAGCCTCCCGAGTAGCTGGGATTACAGGTGCTCACCACCATACCTGGCTAATTTTTGTATTTTTAGTAGAGATGGGGTTTCACTATGGTGGCTAGGCTGGTCTCAAACTCCTGATCTAAAGTGATCTGCCTGCCTCGGCCTCCCAAAGTGCTGGGATTACAGGCGTGAGCCATTATGCCTGGCCACTTTCCCAGATTTTAAGAGGAGGAGCAGAATGCTTGAGGAACACCTAAGAGACGATGTCTGAGAGAGAGGCACCAAACGATTAACTCTCCTGAGGCTACATGGCTACCTTGCAAATGCAGATAAAACTGCCTCTATTTCCTGATTACTAGTTTCTCACGCTTTCCAGCATATTGTGAAATGGTGTGAGGTGTACCCTTTTCTAGGGTCTGCTTTGCAACCGTGAGTGAAAGATGAGTAAACTATAAACCATCTATAGTGGCCGCTTAGAAAATACCTATCTGTAGATATATTGAGGCACTTACATAAGCCATTATGAGACTAGATTGATGGAAAAATTTACAAAGAAATTTTTAATATTACATCATTAAAGAGAACTTAGCCAATGAAGGCATTTTTTGGTTCACCAAATAATATTTATAATTAATTCTATAAATATAGATTTACAGGAGTTAAGAGCAAGAAGACATCTAAGAAGTATGAAGTCCAACTACTTCTATTATAGATTGAACACTGTAGAGGGGAGGTAAGAGAAAGAGAGGTGAAGAACAAGCAAGCTCCTGGGTCACTTGTCTGAGGTCTCACAGTAAGTGAGACAAAAAAAATGCTACAAGCCAGCACATTCCAATTTCTAAGTAAAAAAACCACAAACTTATATAAGTAGGTTGGTTTCCATTTTGAGGGGCAAGTTTTGCTCTGAACTTCTCTTCTTTCCTTTCCACTGCAGAAAGTTGGTTCCTGGACCTAAGAAAAATGTGCCAAGCCACCTGACACACTCACTGTGGGTTGACTGGAAGACAAGCTAGTTGAGACCAGGGCTCCCTACTCTTAATAGGAGGAGTGTGTCCAAGCTCAGCTTCCCAGAGCACTGCTGGCTTCTCACATTGCTGGGCAGCCAGTACCATGTAAATAGCTGACAAGCCAAATCCATTCTGTATAAAGCCTTATTAAAAGGCAGAGCACCAGAAGACTTGGGGCCCTCTCCTGGAATGCAAACCCATGCTGTACATGTTATCAGCACAGCGCCTGGTATTATTATGTCCCTTCATGGAGAAAACAGAAGGACAAGATTTCCTGCATTTTCTTCTTTTTCTGACCTTAGCTCTGGAAGGTTCCTCTTCTCACAGACAACATTTTCCTTAACCCATACTGTAAGATGCTGTGGAATTCTCCTGCAGTCCTAAGGCACCCAGGGCTGATGACCCCAATTCATACAACAAGCACCAAATCTCTGTGTGTCTTAATAAAAGATCCACAGGACCAAACAGAGGCAAAGAGGGAACACGTGGAATAAGCTGTAATGCTCAGAGATGGCAAAATGTCAGAGAGATGAGTAATCATAGACGTGTGTGGGATCAGAGGCAAAGGAAAATTCTTTCCATCCTGTTAAATTATTGGCTCTGACACCAATTTTGAAAATAGTCTAAACCAATTTATGAAAAGTCTGTAATAACATGTCATAGGGAATGCTGTGGTTTAAATGTGTCCCTCAAAAGTCATGTGTTGGAAACTTGATCCCCAATGTGACTGTGTTGGGAAGTGGGACCTTTTGGGAAGTGTATAGGTCGTGAGGGCCCTTCCCTTATGAATGAATTAATGCTGTTATTAAAAGGGCTTATGAGGTTTGATTCTCTCTCTTCTGCCCTTTTGTGAGGACACAGAGTCTGCCCCTCCCTTGCCCTTCCACCATGTGAGGACTCAGAAAGAATGCCCACACCGTATGCTAGTTCCTTGTTCTTGGACTTCCTGGCCTCAGAATTGTGAGGGAAGAAATTTTTGTTCCTTATAAATTATGCAGTCTCAAGTATTCTGTTATAGCAGCATGAAACAAAGCCAGTGGACATCTGTCTTTATCTGGACTGCCTCCTCTGCTTCCACTAGTAATATCACCTCAGTATCTTGGAGGCACACTTCCTTCTTCTGTTGAATTCCTCCTTGGCGAACTGTCAGTCAAGATGCCCCAGTAGCCCCTGGCCAAAGGAGGCAACAGGACTCCTGATGGGCCAGTCAGACTCTCTTTGCCAGACATTTGAATATTGATCAGAGTGATACAAGTCTAGAAGCAACTTTAGCTGATCTATTGGCCCCCTGAAGAACCTGTTTTGTACTTAAGCCTCCTTTTTTTTTGAGATAGAGTCTCACTCTTGTCGCCCGGGCTGGAATGCAATGGTATGGTCTCGGCTCACTGCAACCTCTGCCTCCTGGGTTCAAGTGATTCTCCTACCTCAGCCTCCCAAGTAGCCGGCACTACAGGTGCACACCACCACGCCCAGCTAATTTTTGTAGTTTTGGTAGAGACAGGGTTTCACTGTGTTGGCCAGACTGGTCTTGAACTCCTGACCCTATGATCCACCCACCTCAGCCTCACCAAGTGTTGGGATTACAGGCATGAGCCACTGCACCTGGCCTTAAACTTCCTTTGGTTCTGTTTGCTACCCTAAAACTTTTCAATCAATTTTCTTTTTTACTTAGTCTTTGCTTCTGTAACTTGCCACCAATTACTCCTTACTAATGTAAAAGAAAATATTCTTTATATTAAATTAAAAAGCAAAATAGAAATATTTTAATACTAATATGAACAAAACTTTGAAAAATTTCTTAAATTTGGAATAAAGATCCAAAAGGAGAGTATTTAATGTTATCATCTGTCCCTGAAAAATGGGATAGAGTTAATTTTTTCCTGTACTACATTTTATTTTCTTTTTTTAATTTTATATTTTAATTTTTTTTTAAGAGGGCATGCCTGGGAAAAAACAGCCACAGGTGTTTCTGTGACTGTGTTTTTCCCACCTATTCTACATTTTCAGTAATGAATTTTCATTGTCTTTTAAAATGAACTTTATTTTTAAAAGTATATTTAAGAGACTGATATTTTTCTGGATCAAATCCATTTGTTTAACGTGGCTCTGAAAATATGGCAGGAAATTCAGTCCTGACTCCTACCAAACATGCTACCACCACCACCAGCAACAAAAAACAGTGGAAAACTTTAAGGATAAATGTCAATATTATCTGTTACGATTCTTTAGCTACTCATATTATCATAACCTTTCAATGCAACAGTATCTAAAGCCCATCAAGGGAGAATAGGTTGGCAATTTTTTTTTTTCTATAAAAGGCCAAAGAATAAATATTTTAGGCTTTTTTGGCTAGACAGTATCTGTCTCAGCCACTCAACTCTGCTATTGTAGTACAAACACTGCCACAGTAAATATGTCAATAAGTGGGTGTGGATGTGTTTTAATAAAACTTTATTTACAAAAACAGGCAGTAGGCCAGATTTGGGCCACTGACAGTAGTTTGCCAACCCCTAAATTATACATGAAAAGTTCTTGTTTTCAAGAGCTTGACTTCAGGTAAGGGAAGACATGATAAGTAAACAAGACATTTTGGATAGTAATACGTGCAAGAAGGGAAGTCAAACAGGTAATACATTAGATGATGACCTGAAAGTGAAGGCTCTACTTCTTTGACGTTTACAGGGAGGACCTCTCTGAGGAATAAGAAGGAAGTGGCCATGTAAGGATCTGGGAAGAATAGGCTCTAAGCTGAAATTATAGCAATGACTTGTAAAATAATATCCAGAGCTGGCCTGTCCAAAGAGCTCTCTCTCTGCTAAAATCAGGAAGCTGAGGCACAATAAGGACACTGAGATGCACTGTGAGGAATAAGATGTGGGGAAATGCAGTTGCCAATGGCTTGCCTTCAGCTTAGGAAGCACAGTTAGCTCTGGTGGCTCAGCCGGCATCCCTTTGACAGCTGGAGTCAGGCACTGCCAGGCGAAGAGAGCAAGTCTTGGGGTCAACAGCAGGTGTCAGCTGTGACAGTAGCTCAGCTCCCTCATTGCCTAGGGTATCTCAGGGATTCTGCAATGCAGTCCCATGGTGCAGAGGCATCCATCCACTAGCCTGAGTGTAGTTTCACATCACAGAAGCAAAGAGCAACAGCCTCCTCCCCAAGTGGTTCCCCCGCTACAATCCCAAGAACCTCATCTTTCTTTCACAGCCACCCATGTGTGAAAGGGCACATGACCCAACAGGGCCAAATGCTTGTCAATTATGTCTCCACCAAAATCCCTAACTACTTTTCTGTCCTGGTAGGATGGGTTAGATAAGTGGAAAGGAATTTTAGGTCCTTTTGTTTCTCTCTTCCTTAAAACTTTGAACCTAAGAAGGCTGCTCCCTTCCTCTTCTCTGATCCCACCAGCGTTTGCTGAGTCCTTCCAGTAAAGGCTTCTCCTAAGCAGAAGACACCTCTACCTCTACCTCCCCATGGCTCACCACCCCTTTGCTAAGAGAGGAAAGAATACAAGATGGAGGGGAAGAGAGAATTGGAACTGACATCTAAAGTACCAGAAGCTGTGTATTCCTTAAACATTATTTCACTTAATCTTAGCAATCTCCTTACAAGATGAGTAGCATTTCCATTTTTCAGGTTAAGAAACAGGCTTAGCAAGGTTTAATAATTTGTGCAAAGTTACATAGCTATTAAGTACAGAACTAAACTTTGGCCTGAGTTCTTACCGAATTCCAGGCTCTTTCAGCTCTGAAAAATACTGTGTGCTAAATATGTGTGCATATAATTCCACGAACCCTTTAAAAACTATGGGGATCAATGAATTTGGGCATTTTCCCAAAGGTGCAATAATTGGGAAGAATAGTATCTCTTATGTTACACACACAGACACAAGCGTACAACCATATGCACACACCACAAACACAACATTAACTATATAATAAAAAATTTCAAAATGTATCTGCTGCTACTTGAATGTTGTTGTGTTCTCAAACAGTCTCATGAATATATACGTCTGCAACTTTCCACTTGATTTTGGATTTCTCGTTTATGAGCCTAGATAAAAAGAGTGGGTAACCCATTAAATTCTCATTAGATAAATGAGTAACAAAATTTTAATCAGTTTGCAAGTACAAAAAAGAAGATAGATTTCAAATAATGGCTCTTTTTCTGTATAAGTAGGACTATTAAATTTGTTCCTAGCAAGTAGAAAGTACATTTTAATTGGGCTATGCAATTTAGTTTTATTGGTTTATTTGATTTAAAGGAAAATATTTCATGCCTGTGACAAAGACAGATAAAACTTCTATTCAAAAGACAATTTGTAGCTCCACTAACCTTAGGATGTGTCATAAAAGCATGTAAATGATTGAGAAACTTCTCTGCTAGCATTTTCCATTAGGAAGGCACCAAGTGTACTGAAGAACAGGCTCAAGGTCATTGTGTCTGGGTTTGATCCTTGGCTCCTTCATTCTCTAGCTATGCAATCTCCGGTAAAGTACTTAATATTTCTGTGCCTTAGTTTGTTCACCTACAAAATAGCGCAGTAGGGCTGGGCACAGTGGCTGATGCCTGTAATTCCAGCACTTTGGGAGGCCTAGGCAGGGGGAATCACCTGAGGTCAGCAGTTCGAGACCAGCCTGACCAATATGAAGAAAGCCTGTCTCTATTAAAAATATAAAAATTAGCCAGGTGTGGTGCTGTGCACCTGTAATCCTAGCTACTCAGGAGGCTGAGGCAGGAGAATCACTTGAACCCAGGAGGCAGAGGTTGCAGTGAGCCGAGATCATGCCACTGCCCTCCAGCCTGGGTGACAGGGCAAGACTCCATCTCAAGAAAAAAAAAAAAAAAAGCAAAATAGTATACAGATGTCACAAGGTTGCTGTAGTGATTAACCAAGATGGTGCTGTAGAATCATATATAACAAAGCCGTAAAAAGATACCGGGCCCCTAGTGATCCCTCAGTATATGTTTGCTATTTTTGCTTCCAAAACATTTTCTAGGGGGACATTGAAAAGAAGATTGTTAGGACACATGCATGGAAAACAGTATTGTGACTGAAGTGTTTTGATGTGCTCGTGGGCTGTATGAATTCTTATATAGGGTGAACTCCGTAGAAGTTAACGAATTCATTTGAGTTAGGAATATTCTGGATGCATATCTATGAATGTTTCTCGGAAAATGTACCACAAGACATTGGAACTACAGCCAAGGCACTGCCATTTTCTATAAGAACTAAAGTTGTGTAGAAAGTGCTAGACTACTTTGAATAGTGATTAAAAGTTGTTTCTGCTGCCAAAGACAAGTAGAAAATACACTATGATCAGAAATGTCTAGAAGATTGTAGAAGGACTCTTAGCTTTGGAAAGGAACAAGTATTGCTATTTCAATATGACACTTTTATATTTCATCTTCAGATCCAACTCATAGTTTTCAAAACTCCCACTTTTTTTCAGGGTGCCATGTGTTTCCAAGTATAAACAAGGGAAAGTGTGCTCTCTCACAGCTTCTATGTGATGACACTCTGAATTCAGACTTACACTGGACTCAAAGAGTGGAACTGATGCTCCACTTAGGCTGGAGGTCACTGGCACCTGCCAGGAGGAACAGTGCTATTGCACTGTGTCTTTTGAAATCTGATAAAGGAAAGCAGTCTCTGAGCGCACATTGGTGGCCACAACACAATAAGCGAGGCTCCCAATAAGCTTAAACTTCTTCTCAACCTTCCTTTGGAGCAGAACCACGTACTGGCCTCAGAGAGTGTAATGGAACTCTTGAAATGTATGTAAAACTGTATGTAATAGGGTAGGGCAGGAATTCTATGAGATGTCAACTGAGCTAGCTACTTAAAATTTATTCCAGCCTCTTTCATATCTTAGAGGTGGTGATCAAATGTTGTCCTGCAACATTTGTGTTTCTATTTTGTGGCAAATCATGTGTGTGTGTTTCCCTCAGTTACATGAATATAGGAGAAGGTAGGAGAATGGGAAAGGTGCAGTAGAAACTTTAGTAACTCTCAAATCTGTCACTTATTGAAATTTTGTTCATGCAAAGCCAGTTGCAGGGAAGCATAAATCAGTCTGCAAACTGAATTAGCTGCCCACTCAACAGTCATTCCCCCAGTTGCAAGCATCAGAAGCAATTCACACAGTAAATAGAGAAAGAGTTTTTTTAAAAGATGTTCAGAAGTTCATAGAATAATTGAGAATCCTGGAGAACAAAGATCAAGGCTAAGCTTCCAGAAAATATATTAAAAATCAAGACATACAAACATATGAAAAAATATTAAATATATATGTACCTTGTTTTATAGACTTTAAAACAGTGTAAATATGTTACATAATTATAAACAGTAAAAATTTTAAAAGCCATCTCTAAAAACTGAAAGCAAAATGAAACAAAGAAACACAATAGTATATCAAGTTGGAAGTGTAACCACACAAAAGAGGAATTGTTTCAAATACCTTAAAAACACATTAATTTGACTATACAGGACTAGTGGGTACACCCTAAAGACCAAGAAAAATCAATTATAAGCTGTTTTCGGTAATCATGTCTTGGAGCTAGTATTGGTGTATATATATAGAGAGAGAGAGAGGGAGAGAGAATGTTGCATGTATATTAAATGAGTAATTACGGTGATGCTGGAAAATGGTATTTTAGTTGCGGGAAAGAGCAAATACAAATGCACAATTCAGCCAGGCGCAGTGGCTCATGCCTGTAATCCCAGCACTTTGGGAAGTTGAGGCCGGTGGATCACCTGAGGTCAGGAGTTCAAGACCAGCCTGACCAACATGGTGCAACCCCATCTCCACAAAAATACAAAAATTAGCTGGGCATGATGGTGGGTGCCTGTAATCCCAGCTACTCAGGTGGCTAAGGCAGGAGAATGTTTTGAACCCGGGAATTGGAGGTTGCAGTGAGCCTAGATTGCGCCATTGCACTCCAGCCTGGGTGACAAAGTGAGACTGTCACAATTGAAAAGGTAAATCTGAGTTGGAAATCACATTATGAACATATGATTTATTTTCAATATATATATTACTTTAACTACTAAAAACTCCTAGAAACAATGAGCACTCCTAGAACCCAGGTTATTATTATTTCTAAATACCATTTCCAAAGGAACCAGCTCTCCTTGGAGAAATGACTGATTTCAGGTCTAGAGCAAGAAGTGAATAAAATAAGCCTGAGACATCCTGCACATTAGAAATTAAAGGAGCTATTAAATATTATTGTTGTCATGTCAAAGGAGTCAGGAATCATCATGAAAATGTTCCTGGCTGGCTGTAGTGGCTCACGCCTGTAATCCCAACGCTTTGGGAGGCCAAGGTGGACAGATCACCTGAGGTCAAGAGCTCAAGACAAGCCTGACCAACATGGTGAAATCCCATCTCTATTAAAAATACAAAAATTAGCCAAGCATGGTGCATACGTGTAAACCCAGCTACATGGGAGGCTGAGGCAGAAGAATCACTTAAACCTGGAAGGCAGAGGTTGCAGTGAGCCAAGATTGTTCTACTGCACTGCAGCTTGGGGTCCAGAGTGAGACTCTGTCTCAAAAAAAAAAAAGAAAAAAAAAAGAGAAAAAGAAAAAACACAATGTTCCCATTGGATTAAGATGGGACAATTTAACCATTAATATGAATAATATCTGTAATGGATTGAAACACTGAAAATATATTTAAAATCGTGAATTTGTAATGATACAGAAACACAACCATGGGGGACTACTATTGGAAGATGCTCAGCAAACAACCAAAATTTTGAAAACTGGTGCATAAGAGAACAACAAAGCCAAGTATTCATCCTGTCTTTATTGTACGAAATATATCTCAGGATAATCATCTAGTTGATGAGTTTTTTATAGATATATTTGACTAATACGTAGAAAATGAATGGAAGATTTAGATTACTCTTAGATGAATGTTATTATTAGGTTATTTAGCATTTCTATGTCTTTACTTAATTTTTAACTGTTGTATCCATCATAGCCTAGGTAGGTGCATTACAGTTGTCTACCTCTAGTGTGTTTCTATTTCTGCTTGTACCTTCTTTTTCTCTTTTATGGTTGTTGTTATTTCATTTGGTTCATAAGCATTCCTAATATATTTAGTGTGATGTGCACCCCATAGTATTATAAACTGCCCTTCACTGTGGCATTTATCTTTGGCTGGTTTTCAACCTTACTGATACTAAGATGCATACGTTTGCTTTCCTTTTGATAGCATTTGTCTGGTATACTTTTGATCACCCTGTTATTTTGAACTGTTCTGAATCATTTTGTTTTTAAGTGTTTGTGTATGTGTGTGTGTGTGTGATCCAATCTGAAAAGTTTGATTTGTTTGCTTCTATGCCTTTATTAACAAAAAGTCACTCACAGCATTTCAACATTATTCAAACACACAAATCACAGCCAATGGCCCCAACAAATAACTGCTTAATGTCTAGATGAAAACCATGCTACAGGGAGCAGTGTCCCCTCTGGTTCTGTTCCTTGAGCATCTCAATTTCTTCTTTTCTTGTACCTCACTAACACCCCTGAGAGTTACAGAATGTGCAGAAACGAAATCACCCTAGAGGAGTCACCCTACCTTGTTAGCTAGCAAAAGTATTTGATGCCTGAGAAACAAATAGGAAGTGGACTGCTTGTTGTCACCCCAGGGATGCCAGTCCACTCACTATACTTGTCTGTTCAATCCACAGCCTGTCCATCTCCATCTCCAAGGTCCTTGCAAGGCCTCAGCCGAAAGAAAAAGGCAAGGAAGACGCTCCAAGCATGGCAGTATCTGGCACTGGGGGAGTGAGTGCTGACCCAAACTATGGGCAGAACTCTGCAGTAATAAGCCAGCCTCTCCTTGAGGGTAGAAGGAAGGAAGAATGGAGAGAAGGTTTTCAAGAAAGGATCTATGCTCCATTTATAAGCAGTTTGGCTAAGATGCTGCCTAGAGACCTTAACAATGAACCCTGCTCTTATTCCTGGAGGTTTGGGAAATTTTAAATTGATACTAGGTGGTGATCAGATGTAAAACTTGATTAAAACCAGGCCTCAAGGGCATAAATATCATCTGTGTCTGTTATAGGGCTCAATATCAGTTTTTAAGAATAAAATTTATCCATGAGATAATCATTGAGAAATTCGCCCTCCCAGAACACCTCTCTCTTTCCTAGAAAACTTGGTAACACAGCTTAGGTAGGACCAGGGGCAAGGCCCATAGATATGAACTTGGGCCATGTTGGTTATCAGAAGTTCCCAGGAAAGGAAATAAAAGGGATGGAACCTAAACAATTAGCATGAACTGGACACAATGTCCTGATTTTAGCTCCTCTTTGTCTTCATGAGCCTAATATGACTTACCCTAATTGGCCAAAGTGTACCTCTTTCACACCTATTGTCTTAAGCTAGTAAAAATGGATTTCTGTTAATTTTGTTTTTATTGTTTTTCTTGAATACATCCAAAGCCTCATTTCTGAAAAGAAATGGTGTCTGGGAGCTTAGAAGGGAGAAGTGATGGGTGCTTTCACTGTAATTATCTTACATTTTGCAGCTATGAACATTCTGAGTGCTGGCTAGAGTTTTAAGACTCCAGCATCTGTACTTACGGTGGCTTGTATACATGTATTTATCAACATCAGCATCCCATGGTATATGCTTTTATTCTATTATACAGAATTAGGAAAACAAGGAATGAAAGTAAGAAGCCAATAGAAGAGTCACACTAACTGGGGCATAGCAATATGATAAGCTCAAAAGATATTTACAGTCTGTACTATCTAAAAATTATACTCCAGACCCACCGAGCAGCCAATGAGCTATGGGTCATAAAGAATGATAGATTTGAAGGCACCTAGGATGATCACTCTTAGGTAAGTTTTTTATCAAAAGAGCATTTCCAGAGAAGGTATATTTCTGAGTAGAACGTGACATAATACTGAAGGTTATCCAGGGAAAAAGAAAAACAAAAAAGCAAGACTCTAGCCATTAAGAGTTCCAAAATAGTCTCACTGAGACCACACGCTCTGAGGAAGTCCAGATATAAGCCTTATGGTAACAACCTAGAGGAGGACTTCCCATTTACATCATCCAACCCTGATCAATCACAGGGTTTGAGGCTAAACAATATGGTGCTCCCAAGAATGAAGTAATAGGAAATATGTGGGGATGGAGAGGCACAGGAACCCCCAAATAGCTCTGCAACAGTTACATACAACTATGGGTGCAGACTGGAATCATCAACATTACAGTGAGACAGGTTTGGCTAAGATTAGAAACCAAAAAGAGGCATAAGCCCAGCACATTGAATAAAGGTATTTCTAAAGATAGTCACAAAAGTACCATTATTTTTGGACACTGCATCTGACATCTTCCAAAGCTTTCCCCCTCCTATTCTATACTATCAAAACAGGGTCTACCAAGTGCCCTTACTCTTTTGCCCTAGTGCTAAAGGACTATGAAGAGATGAGGTGAAGAAAAGCAGTAGAAGCAGTTATGCCTACTAAATAGTAGTCTCCCCCATTTTATATGTTTATTGAAATAGATTTCACATAACATGAAATTTACCCATTGACGTTTACAGTATATTGATTTTTAGTATATTTCCAGAGATGTGCAACTATCACCACAATTTAAGACTTATATTACCCCAAAAAGAAACTGCATACACATTAGCAGTCATTCTCCATTCCACCCTCACCCATTGTTGTATAACCTCCCCAAGCAACCACTAACCTGCCCTTTGTCTCTTTGGATGTGCATATTCTGGACATTTCATATGAATGGCATTGTACAATATGTGGTCCTTTTTGTCTGCCATCTTTCTCCTAACATAATGGTTTTAAGGTTCATTCATATTATAGCATGGATGAGTACCTAATTCTTTTCTATGATCACATAATATTCCATTGTATTAACATACCACATTTTGTTTATATCCATTTATCTGTCGATGGATTTGGGTTGTTTCTACTTTTGGGCTGTTATGAATAATGCTGCTACAAACATTCATGTACAAATTTTTATGTAGACATATGCTTTCATTTCTCTTGGGTATATACTTAGCAGTGGTATTGCTGGGTAATATGATAACTCTGTTTCATCTTTTGAGGAAATGCCAGTTTTCTAAAACAGCAGAAACATTTTATATTCCCAACATCAGTAAATGCAGGTTTACATTTCTCCACATTCTTGCCAATACTTGCTATTATCTGTCTTTTTGATTATAGCCCTCCAAGTGGGCATAAAGTGGTATCTTATTGTGGTTTTGATTTGCATTTCCATTATGGATAGTGACACATCTCTGTATGCATCTATGGGTCATTTGCATATCTTCTTTGGAGAAATGTCTGTTAAAACTCTTTGCCCCTTTAAAATTTTGGTTATTTGTCTTACACTGTTGAGTTGTAAGAGTTATTTATGTATTCTTGATTCTACATCCTTTCAACTTTCTTGATAGTGTTCTTTGAAGCACAGATGTTTTACATTTTGATGAAGTCTAATTTATCCAGTTTTTTTCTTTGGTTGAGTATGTTTTTGGTGTCATATTGAAGAAACCATTGAATAATGCAAGGACACAAATATTTCATCTATTTTTTTCTAAAACTTTTATGATAACCCTTATATTTAGGTCTTTAATCTATTTGAGATAATTTTTGTATATGAGGTGAGGAAAAAATGGAATTTCATTCTTTAGCATGTGGATGTTGGTCCAGCACAATTTTTTGAAAGATTATTATTTCCCTGATTGAATGGGCTTAGCATACTTGCCCAAAATCACTTAATCCTAGAGGTGAAGATTTCTTTCTAGGCTTTCAAGTTTAATTGATCTATACTTGTGCCAGTACCATGCAATCTAGATTTCTGTAGGTTTGTAGTAAGTTTTGAAACAGGAAGGTGTGAGTCCTCCAACTTTGTTCTTATTTTTCAAGGTTGTTTTGGCTGTTCTGGGTCTCTTGTGCAATTGTTAAGGAAATAATACAGAATAATCTGATCCTAAGAGGTCTACAGATGTGTTAGGTCTAATGAGTTTATAGTATTGTTTAAGTTCTCCATTTTTTTAAAATTGATCTTCTGTTTAGATGTTCTATTCTTTGTTGAAAGTGGGCTATTGAAGCCTCTATTATTGTTGTCTGCTTCTCTGCTCAGTTCTATCTGTTTTCACTTCATGTATTTTGGGCTCTGTTGTTTTGTGCATATATGTTTATAATTGTTATATCTTCTTGACATTTTGACCCTTTTATTATAAAATGTCCTTGCCTAATTCTAGTAACAACTTGTGTTTTAAAGCCTATTTTTCTGATATTAACATAGTCACCCCAGGTCTCTTTGATTACTGATTTTGAAGGGTATATATATCTTTTTCTATCCTTTCACTTTCAACTTATTTGCATTTTGGATCTAAAGTGAGTCTTGTGTAGACAGCATATATAATTAGAGTATGTTTTTTTCTCTATTTTAACAGTCTTTGCTTTCCTTTGCATCTCATTTTTTTCTTCCTGAAATAGGTATTTGTTCATAAGAAATAAGGGTACAGTACTTTTATTCAAAACTTTAGTTTAATTACAGAGAGAGAAAAGGAAAGATAGAGTAAAGCAAGTAGCTGCAAATAGCTCACTTGGGGGTGAAAACAAGGCAAATCACTTGGCCATATCTTGTCCTCCTCTGATTTAAATTTCCATAAAGACTTCAACTGACAAACTAAACCAGCTGGTGGTGTAAAGCTTTGTTACAACACTAACTAAGACAACAAAAGCAGAAACTTGAAAGGGTTTCTGCTGCCTGAAGTGTCATTTGTTTTTGGTTTCCTGGATTTGGGTTGGAATTCTTTTGTGGCAACCAAAACAGCTCTCCACTGGTAGGCTTAGCTTCAACTGGTATTAATTCAGCTGTGGCACAGGAGCAAGCTTCCAAGATGCACTCTGTGGAAGGGTTCTCTCAATCCCTGGAATTTTGGTGTTATATTCTCAGTCTATATTGGATATCTGCCCACCTGAAGAATCTTTGCTTTTTGGTAGGTTTTAAGACAATGACATTGGTAAAATTATTTTAGCCATAATTTCCCTCCTTTTAGGAAACGCCAATCTTGATTAGTTGTTTACTTTTCCAATAATCAGACAAGTGAAGGCCATCTGGGTCAGGCTTTTTCCTTGACTCTACAGGATTCTGTGTACATACTTCACACAGCCTAGTGAAGTTCAGTTCATATTGTGCTGTATCCTTTCCTTAGCAATTGCACAAGAGATGCAGTGTTATCAAACTTCACTACTTCCAGCACAGCTTTTTCTGGGAACTCTTTATTAGTGACAAGTTTCCTGTGGTGGAAGTAATTTGAAATAAGACAAAAATAAGTGAGCTCTTTTTCTTATCCTTGTGAGAGTCCAGCTGTGGCTTCTGTTGGAGGCAGAAAGAACAGAGGAAAACTTCAAGTTCTTGTGAGTCTGGGTGCAGTCTTTGTTCAGTTGGAACCAGTGGGCTGCAACCATCTTGAGCTACTACCTAAAATTCTTTTTCAATAGATGAGCTTACATTTATTGATATGATAATATCTTTGATTTTAGATGTTTACCTTGTGTGTTATTTTGGATATTTTAGGGCTTAAAAATCATTAACAATGTGATCCATTGTCTTGTCTCATTTGCAGAAGTCTTCTGTCAGTTAAGAGAACGTGTGTTCTACAATTTTATAAACATAAATCAACAATTCTATATTTATAGAGTATAAAATTTTAAATATATATTAGATGTATAATTTTATATTCTCACCTTTTAAAGTAAATACCAATGCTTTCTATGTTAAGAAATAAATTAGTATAACATTTTCTTCTACTTCTTCCTTGCCACCAAATTTAAATTATTTTTCTTTTTTTGGTGGAGGGGGGTATATCTTTGTACCAGTAAATGTGCTTATACCTCTTTTATCTGATTTTTCATCATTAAATAATGTTATTTACCCCTTAACGCTCCTCCTGTTATTAGTGTATCTTCATTGTTAGGGTATATAACATTTAAGTTCTCTCCTGTTACTATATTGCTCATGTTTGTCTTGGTCTTAGGTCTGTAATTAGATACATTCAAAATGTACCAGCAAGCATTTTGCTGTGATCACCCATCTTTTTTTTTTTTTTTTTTTTTTGAGACAAAGTCTCACTTCTGTCATCCAGGCTGGAGTATAGGAGCAAGATCATGGCTCACTGCAGCCTTGACTTCCTGGGCTCATTTGATTCTCTTACCTCAGCTTCCAAGTATCTGGGGACTATAAGTGTGTGCCACTACACCCAGCTAACTTTTTGTATTTTTATTTATTTGTTTTATTTTTATTTTATTATTATTATTTTCCAAGACAGAGTTTTGCCTTTTTTGCCCAGGCTGGAGTGCAGTGGCACGATCTCGGCTCACTGCAATCTCTGCCTCCCAGGTTCAAGGGATTCTCCTCCCTGAGCCTCCCGAGTAGCTGGGATTACAGGTGCCTGCCACCACAGTTGGCTAATTTTTTGTATGTTTGGCACAGACAGCCTTTCGTCATGTTGGGCAGGCTGCTCTCGAACTCCAGACCTCAGGTGATCCACCCCCTTCAGCCTCCCAAAGTCCTGGGATTACAGGCATGAGCCACTGCACCCTGCCTTTTTGCATTTTTAGTACAGATAAGGTTTTGCCATGTTGTCCAGGCTGGTCTCAAACTCCTGGACTCAAGCAATCTGCCTGCCTTGGCCTCCCCAAGTGCTGGGATTATAGGTGTGAGCCACAGCACCTGGCCATCATTTCTTAATAGAGATAAATAGATAGATGACAGATTGATAGACAGATAGACAGATAGATAGATAGATAGATAATCAGCATCCCCCCAAAATAAAACAAAAATAATAGGAAAAAAGCCCTAATATTTAAAGCCAAACAAGAAATGTGAGATTTCTTAAAAATAATTCATAGAAATAATATTTCTGGATTTCTTGCATGCTCAAAACTTGCTTTTTGATGTGTATGTATTTGAATTCGAGTACATGAGTATAAAATCAATGAATCACTCTTTCTTTTTTTTTTTTTTTTGAAGGCTTTGTAGATCTTGCTTCTCTGTCATTGAATACTGCTGTGAAGAATTTGAAGCCAGCCTGATTTTTCCTCCTTATAAATAACTGGATAGTTTGCTTTGTTTCCCAGATGATTCTTTATTATTCAACTATGATGCTTTAATATACTATATTTTGGTTTCTATTATTTTGGGTGAATTTTTCCTGGTGTAAAATGGGCACTTTCGATATTATTATATTTTTGTTTAGAAAGTGTTCTTGCATTATAGCTTTTAAAAATATTTTTAAAATTAAATTACACTACATTATTATTTATTATAGTACCCAGGTTGTGCAATATGTCACAAAGTAAAAACAACAACAAAAATTAACTTATTCCTTCTGTTTAATTGAGGATTTGTACCCTTAGACCATCACCTTCCCATTCCTCATACCCTTCAGTCTCTGGTAACTACCATTCTACTCTCTCTGCTTTTTAAAATTTGATTGTTTCAGATTCCACATATAAGTGAGAACACATGGCGTTTGTCTCTTTGCACCTGGTTTATTTCACTTAGCATAATGTTCTTCAATTTCATCCATTTTGTCATAAATGACTAAATTTATTTCTTTTTTTAAAATTTTAATTTTATTTTTTAAAAAACGCCAATCTTGATTAGCTGTTTATATTTCCAACAATCAGACAATGTTCAAGCGATACTTGTACCTCAGCCTCCCGAATAGCTGGGACTACAGGTGTGCATCACCATACCCAGCTAATTTTTGTATTTTTAGTAGAGAGGGGGTTTCACCATATTGGCCAGCCTTGTCTCAAACTCCTGACCTCAGATGATCCACCCACCTCGGCCTCCCAAAGTGCTAGATTACAGGTGTGAATCATTGTGCCCAGCTCAAGATATATTTCTTCTATATCTAATTTGTTCCATGCTGTTCTCATTAAAGGATGTTGAAGTTTGTCAAATGCTTTTTCTGCATCTAATAAGATGATTATGTGTTTTTAGTTCTTTATTTTGTTATGTGGTGAATCACATTTATTTAACTTGTGTACGTTGCATCATCTTTGCCTCCCAGGGATAAATCTCACTTGGTTATGGTAAATGATTCTTTTAGTGTGTTTAGTTCAGTTTACCAGTGTTTTGTTGAGGGTTTTTGCATTTAAGGTGGTCAAGGATATTGGCCTGTAGTTTTCTTTTCTTGTGATATCTTTGTCTGGCTTTGGAATCAAGGTAATTGTGGCCTCATAAAAAGAGTTTCAAAGTATTCCCTCCTCTTTGACTTTTTGGAAAACTTTTGAAGAATTAGTATTAGTTCTTTAAATGTTTGGTAGAATTAGCTTTTACATTTTCTGGAGGTGTACAGTTGTTTATTTGATGTCTTTCTTCTTTTCTGATGTAGATAATCATTGCTTAAAACTTTCCTCTTAGAACTGGGTTTGTGACATTTCATAAGTTTTGGTATCCTGTGTTTCCATGTTTGTTTCAAGATATTGTTTCAATTTCTCTTTTAATTTCTTCGTTGACCCATTTGTTGTTCAGGAGAATGTTGTTTACTTTCCATGGATTTGTAAACTTTCCACAATTCCTCTTGTTATTGACTTCTAGTTTCATACCATTGTGATCAGAAAATGGTACTTGATATGATTTCAGTTTTCTTAACTTTGCTAAGAGTTGTCTTGTGTTCTAACATATGATCCATTGTGAAGAATGTTCTGTGTGTGCTTAAAAAGAATACATATTCTGTTGCTGTTGGATGTAATGTTCTGTAACATCAGTTACGTCCATTTGATCTAAAGCATTGTTTGAGTCCAGTGTTTCCTTATTAATTTTCTGTCTGGATGATCTGCCCATTGTTGATAATAGGGTATCAAAGACCCTACTATTATTGTATGCAATCTATCTCTGTTTTCAGATACTTTAACATTTGCTTTATATATTTAGGTGCTCAAATATCAGGTGCATAGATATTTACAGTTGTTATATCCTCTTGATTAATTGATCCCTTTTCTACCATTTTAAATTTAAAGTATATTTTATCTAAGAATAGCTATCCTTGTTCTCCTTTGGTTCCTTTGTGTGAAATATCTTTTTCCCTACTTTTGCTTTTAGTATATAGTCTATTTTTAAAAATATTCTCTTTGATAGATAAAGACAAAGTCTCACTACATGGTACAGGCTTGTCTTGAACTCCTGAATTCAAGTGATCCTCCCACCTCAGCCTCCCAAAGTGCTGAGATTATAGGTGTGAGCCACCACACCTGACCCTAGTCCGTGTTATTAAAAGTTAAGTTAGTCTCACGTCAGCAACATATCATTGGATCTTGCCTTTTTTTTTTTTTTTTTTTTTTAAAACCATTCAGTCATTCTATGTCTCTTTATTGGATAACTTAATCCATTTACATTCAAAGTGATTATCGATAAGCAAAAACTTACTAACACCATTTCATTAATTGTTTTCTGGTTGTTTTGTCAGTATTTTGCTTCTTTCTTTCTGGGTTGCTGTCTTCCTTTGTGGTTTGATGGTTTTTTGGTAGTGGTATACTTTGACATTTTTCTATTTTTGCTTTATCTAGTATAGATTTTTGCCATTTTGAAATCATGAGAACAAGCAAAAGCACCAAATAGATGAAGATGCACCCTGGAAAGATAGAAAGGGTTTGGACTCTTTATTTCATTGATGAGCTGCTTAATTAATTGTGGAACTCCAGGCTTCTTGTATTTTAGCACAAGTTAGATATGAGATCCTCATATCAGATTCTCTTCTGTAACTAGGACTTTTATAACATAGAATAATTTGCTACTTGACCTAGTTATATGCCCTTTCTATTGGAATCTAAGACAACCACATGTAATTGTACTCCAAGGAGCTTTCAAGACCAGTGACCACTATGCACTAAATCTTGACTATTTTCTGTCATGTAAAAATAAAATACTTTAAAAAATTCATAACCATTATCATTCTTTGTAGAATATTTCCTTGACTGCTATGATTCTTCTTGGAAACAATTTTTTTTCTTTTGCTCAAAGGTCTCTCTAATTTGTATTGCTGCATGTCATTCCATTTTTTAGCTAGGAGAGTCTTTGTCCTCTTACTTGTCTGTTTATGACTGCATGCTTTGTCAATATGCAGTCCTCTCCTAGTGCTCATGGAAACAGATGTTGTTGCCTAAGCAATTTCCCCAATAAAAGAAATGAAATAGAATTGACATAAAAAATAAAACATTTTCTGGTTGCAAACTTATTTTAAACATAAAACCCAGATGTTCCAGCTTAACCAGATATCATTAAATGGATGAGTTTAATTTTCTATCACTTTATGAGATATTTTATTCAGCTTTTTGAAATGGCATGAAATAAGGGTTATTTTACAAGTAAGCCCAAATCACCAGTTAGCTATCTCAGATTCTTTTGGAAATAGTTGCTCTGTAAGTAACTCTAAAAATATTTTCTGCGTCCTTGCTAACTGAATTGTGTCCCCGACTCCAAATTAATATGTAGAGGCCTTAATCCCCAATGTGACTATATTTGGAGATGAGATCTTTAAGAGGCAATTAAGCCTTGGTAAAGTCAAAGGTTGGGGCCCTAATCTGATAAGACTGTTGCCTTATAATAAGGGAAGATCTCTCTCTGTCTCTCACTCTCTCTCCTTATAAGGACAGAGCAAGAAGGCAGCCATCTGTAAGACAGAAAGAGAGCCCTCATCAGAAACTGAATTGGCCATCACCTTGATCTCGGACTTCCCAGCCTTCAGAGTTGTGAGAAAATAAAATTCTGTTTTTAAGTTACCCAGCCTTATATTTTGTTATGGTATACCAAAAAGACTAAGACAGTCCTGGTGTACAAGTCTTTCAGTCTCATGACTGCATTGACCTGATTTAAGGCATTTTAGTAATAACAGAGAACTTGGTTTCATATAGTAGTTGTTATTCATTTCATTTATTTTTAAAATCAGAAGAACAATTTCACTGCTGACAGATTAAGAAAACCCAACCCATAAGTCAGAGACCATTAATTCCCTATCCCTCAATTGCTATTCTGAATACCTCTCAATGCCAACTCTTCTCTCTAGATCAAACTTTCGGGTACTTATTCATATCTAATTTACTCAAAGTATAATAGAAATATTAAGTTTTAATTTTTAAAAAATCTTACTGACTTAAAAAATTTTTAGTTGAAATTATAATGGACACACAGCAAAATGTACACATTTTAAGTGTACAACTTGATGAATTTAATACAAATATATACTCCCAGGAAATAAACAATAAGATGAGGTTATAGAACATTTCTAAGTATCTAGGAAATTCCTTTCTGCCCCTTCCTGCTGGTACTCTGGAGGTAAACACTATTTTGTATTATATTTCCATAGATTAGTTTTGTCTCTTCGTAAGGCAAAAATGGAATTATACGATCCATGCTCTTATGACATTCATCTGTTATTGCTTGTAGCAATATATGTTTCTTTTTGTTCATGTTCATACAATACATGTTACTGTACATCATATTGGAGTAGTTTTTTCTTTTTTAATTATTGTGAGTGTTCCATGGAATAAATATATAACTATTTATTTTTTCATTCTACTATAGATGGACATGTTTTGTTTATTATCAAGAAGCTGTTTTGAACATTCTTGTATGTATCATTTGGTCTATTATGTTTGATATAAATATAGTCATGCCAGCTTCCTTATTCTTACTGTTTTAATGATATATTGTTTTCTCTCTTTTTACATTCCACCTATCTCTCCCTGAATATTTAAAGTTGGTCTCTTGTAGAGAGCACATGGTAGCTCTGCTTTTTTATCCAGCCTGAGAATCTCTACCTTTTAATTGAAGTGTCTAGTCTATTTACATTTATGTAGTTATTGATATGGATGATTTAAATCTGCCATTTGCTAATTGTTGTCCACTTGCCCCTTCTGTTTTTTGTGTATTTTCAGTCTTATTTTGGGCTTATCAACTAGTTAACATTAACATTATTGAGGTAAAATTGGCCACACATATTTAAAGTGCACAATTTGATAAGTTTTGACATATGAATAGTCCTGTGAAATTATCACCACAATCAAAGATAATGAACATTACTATCACACACAAAAGAGTCTTTATGCTCCTTCATAATCCTTCTATTTGGACCCTTCTCAGCTCCTTATCACCCAGCAACCACTCATCTACTTTCTTTCACTGTAGATTGGCTTTCATTTTTTAGAATTTCTATATAAATATACTTTTAGAATTTTATTTTGGGAAGGTCTTTTAAATTAGAGATTGTTGTGGTTATCTCACATAGATTTGATGTTACCTTTTGATTATCATTTAGTTCAAATTTCTTTAAAATTCGGGGCAATTTGGGAGGTTTTAGTGATTTTAGCAAGTAGATTATTAATACTATTGAATAAGAGTAAACAGGAACTGAGGAAGTGGGAACAATTAGTGAGATTTACCTTTTTATGACTTTCATGGTGGAAACAAAGGAAAGATATGGAGAAGTACTTTAGAGGAGAAATAGAGAGGTGAGCTGGCCCAGCCCATACAGGTTGGTTACAGGTTTATGATGAGAGAGGATTAAGGAGAAATCTCAGTCTTAGATTACTTTCTCAAAGGTTTTCTATTTAGCCAGTAATAGCAGAGCAAAGAAACCCTTAAGTTTTAGCCTGTTTTATGTTGCTATACAGGAATACTGAGGCTGAGTAATTTATTTTTTTAAAAAGGTTTATTTGGCTCATGATTCTGAGGGTTAGAAAGTTCAAAATTGGGCATCTGCATCAGGTGAGAGGGCCTGAGGCTCCTTCCACTTACTATAGAGGGCAAAGAGGAGCTGATGTGTGCAGTGATCATGTGGTGAGAGAGAAAACAAAAGCATGGGGCTCT
The DNA here is from genome assembly GCF_003255815.1 of Theropithecus gelada. Lineage (NCBI taxonomy): Eukaryota > Metazoa > Chordata > Mammalia > Primates > Cercopithecidae > Theropithecus > Theropithecus gelada. The sequence goes on from NC_037671.1 coordinate 154,948,003, forward strand.
TTTTAACATCAGCTCTCTTGGGAATGAATGCAGTGAGAACTCACTCACCTGAGTGAGGACATTAACTTTTCATGAGTGATCAGCCTCCATGACCCAAACATCTCTCATTAGGCCGCACTGTTGAGAGGAGAGAGACAGACCCTCTCATATTGTTTTATATTGTTTTATACTCAGAAAAGGAAAGAAAAGCGAAACAAAAGGCAGGTAGCCCGGCATCTAGGAACCAGACCCGAAATCAAGGAACCAGACCCGAAACTAGGCCTTGGCCTGCGTGACCTAAGCCTGGCAGTTAAAATTCCACCCCTGACCTAGAAACTGATGTTATCTACAGATTCCAGACATTGTATGGAAGGACACTGTGAAACCTCCCGTTCTGTTCTGTTTCACTCTGACCACAGCGCTTGCAGCCCCTGTCACGTACCCCCTGGCTTGCTCAATCGACCATGACCCTCTCACGCGGACCCCCTTAGAGTTGTGAGCCCTTAAAAGGGACAGAAGTTGGGCACCTGACAAGCTCAGATTTTAAGACGTTAGTCGACCGATGCTTCCAGCTGATTAATGCCACTTTCTTCATTATCTCGGTGTCTGAGGGGTGTTGTCCATGGCTCGTCCTGCTACATGTCTTGGTTCCCTGACTGGGAAGCGAGGTGACTGATGGACAGCCAAGGCAGCCCCTTAGGCAGCTTAGGCCTACCCTGTGGAGCATTCCTGCAGGGGACTCTGGCCAGCCTGAGCAATGCAATCCAAAGAGCGCTGCTGGGTAAGCAACTGGCCTGGTGGAACACCTCGCCAGAGCAGCGCATAGAAGGCCCCCGTGGAGGATTAACACAGTGGCTGAACACTGGGAAGGAACTGGCACTTGAAGTCTGGACATCTGAAACTTGGTAAGACTAGTCTTTGAAACTTGCTCACTCCATTTGAGTGGAAGCATGGCCTGATCACCCACGGCACTTTTGTTCTGGTTTTGACTTGACTTGAATTGCTTGATACCTTGGTTTTGGTTTTGACTTGGCTTGAATTTCTTGATACTCTGATTCTGGTTTCGATTTTGGTTTGGTATAAACTGCAAAAGTGTGTGTGTGCCCTTTTTACTCGTTCTTTGTTTTGTGGTGTGCGTGTGGTGTGAGCATGGTGTTTTGTCTCGAAGAAGCATGGGTCAGGCACAAAAAAGCCCACCCTAATAGGAACTATGTTGAAAAATTTCAAAAAAGGATTTAAGGGAGACTATGGAGTACTATGACACCAGGAAACCTTAAAACTTTGTGTAAAGTAGACTGGCCAGCATTAGAGATGGGTTGGCCATCAGAAGGAAGCCTGGACAGGTCCCTTGTTTCAAAGGTATGGCACAAGGCAACCTGTAAATCCAGGGCACCCAGACCAGTTCCTGTACATAGATGCTTGGTTATAGCTGGTTTTAGATCTCTCCACAGTGGTTGAGAAAACTGCAGCATAAGAGAGGCAGAGAGGTGAAAGAGAGAGCAGAGAAAGAGAAGAAGAGACAGAGGCAAAAGGAAAGTCAGAGAGAGACAAAGTCAAAGAGAGATATATACAAGTAGTTTAGAAAAAAAAAAACTGTGTACCATATTCCTTTAAAAGTCAAGGTAAATTTAAAACCTGTGATTGACAATTGAAGGTATTTTCCATAACCCTATGTCACTCCAATACCACTTTGTTGTCAGTGTAAACAAGGGCATATCCTGAAAGCACTGAGGCCTTCCTATCAAAAATCCTTAACCCAGTAACCCACGGATGGCCCAAATGCATTCAATCTGTAGGGGCAACTGCTTTGCCAACAGAAAAAAAAAAAGTAAAAAAAATAACTTTTAGAGGAAACCTCATTGTGGGCACATCTCACTAGTTCAGTTCAGAACTATCCTTTAAAAAAAAAAGCAAAAAAGTAGCTTACTAACTCAAAAATCTTAAAGTATGGGGCTATTCTGTCAGAAAAAAAAAGCCATCTATACCAATTCTAAGTTAATTTGGACAAAATAAGGTTTTATTAATAGCAAAAGATAATTAAAATCCCAGATATACAAGTTTTCAACAAAAGTAAAGTTTGCTAAAAGTTAATAGTGTAACATGTATTATAGTAACTTCTAATCTTGTGGCCTGAGACAGTCTAGTCCACAGACATAAAAGAAGTTTGCTTTGAAAAAGAATGATTATCATCTTCAAAAAAAAAAAAAAAAGAAGAGAAAAAGGGGAAAAAGGGGGGAGCAGAATTTATGTAAAAGAAGTATTATATGGTACATTCTTGTCCTGAAATAAATTAACTGGTTATTTAAAGACATAAATATTTGTAATAAGTCAGAAAGTTGAAGCATGTCAAAGAATTGCCTGTGAAAGTTGTGAAAGAGAAAAATGTTATACAAAAAATTATGCAAGAAATGTTGTATAATTTAAAAGTAAATAGGCCTCCTGAATGTAAAACTTAAAAAAAAAAAAAAGTTTGTGTGCAAGGTGTGTAAGGAAAGTAAAATATACCTTTGATATATCTTTGGTAAAAGAATTATAAGGAGGCATAAGAATATAAGTTTTTACCTACCTAAAAAGGTTAAAAATATGTATATTTTGTTTTAAAGGATTAATCAAGTTTTAAAATGCTAATTGGAAAGAAAATTCTGTGTGTAAACATTGGCTAAAGTTAAAGAGGTATCATCCAGTTTTTCTGTAAACTGGACATTAAAATAAAAGCATAGCAGGTTTTTCTTAAAGCATCAACCTGCTCTTTAGCAAAAATTATAAAAGGTTAAAAAGAGTCTATAAAATCTTACCTTATGGTCAAACATTAAAAATTGGATAAATATGTCTACAAGGTTTTATTAAAATTAGGTTTAACATTAATAACTAATATAAGGGTAAAATTTAGCTTATCTGGTATAAAAATCATACAAAAAGCATTGTTAAATGTAAAATGGTATTTGGCTTTCTTTGGTTTCAAAACTAATAAAAGTACCTAAAGGAAATTTCTCAGTAAAAATGCACTAAGGACTATAAAGTCCACTGCCAAGGTCCCCACATTTAAAACAAAAGTCAGTTTCTTAAAAATTATATACTTGGTTTATCTTCCACTTTCCTTTCCCTCAAAAACTAAAAGACTTTCAGCACATGTACCACCCCTAGAATTTCTGGTAAACTAGGACCAGCCTGAAGATCACATTCTCATCAAAGTGTGGAAAGAAGAAAAACTCGAGCCAGCCTGGGAAGGACCCTACATTGTGCTGCTAACCATTAAGAATGCTGTTCGTACAGCAAAAAAGGATGGACTCATCACACCCGAGTCAAGAAAGCACCACTCCCTCTAGAGTCATGGGCCATAGTCCCAGGGGAAAATCCTACCAAACTAAAGCTAAGAAAAATTTAACTCTTTTCATCTATTCTATTACTCTTCCTTTTTTCCTTGTTCTATTGCTAACCATCTAGTTATTAATATAACCAAGTCAATTTCACCTCAAACTATTGCATTTAATGCTTGCCTTGTTATACCCTGTGGAGACTTGCCAAGTCAAAGACAGCTTTCTACTTCAGAAAAGTACTTCTGTCCCTCCTGACTCTCCTCAGACTGGACATAAGTAAACTAGGACCATTTAATCTGGGGAAATTTCGATAAAGACCCCAGTGCCAACAAGGAGTCTTTCCCCCCAATGTAGAGCTTTTATACCGTAGTTGGTCCAACATTCTGTGGACCACTAAAGAGCTAGGATGGACTGCCCCAACCAAATTTTGTAATTTCCTAAAATCATACATTCATTTTACTAGAGGATCATAGAAGTTAAAGACTTAAAACAAACTTTAGCAATAAAGACAGGATACCAAGATGCAAATGCCAGGTTAAAATGGATCAAATATTCCATCTGCACATTAAACAAAAGCAATTGTTATGCTAGAGCACATGGCAGGCCAGAGGCACAGATTGTCCCCCTTCCCCTAAGGTGGTCCTCCAGTCGGCCAGGCATAGACTGCATGGTAGCTCTTTTCCAGGATTCTATAGCCTGGAGTAGTAAGTCTTGCCAAGCTCTCTCTGCTATATCCCGTAGTCTGGCACCCTGTGGGTCAGCCCCCGAGGGCCATGCAGCTTCCATCTCCCAACACTAAGTTCAAGTCATGTCTCTTATGACAAGGAGGAAACAGCATTCCTTAGAGACCTGAAGAGATGTGATGAGCTTAAGAATTTTCAAGCGCTTATCAGTCAGCCCTTGTTCATCCCCGAGCGAATGTGTGGTGGTACTGTGGTGGACCTTTACTGGGCACTCTGCCGAATAACTGGAGTGGCACTTGTGCTTTAGTCCATTTGGCTATGCCTTTCATCCTGGCATTTCATTAACCAGAGAGAAAAAAATAAAACATCATAAAGTGATAGAAGCCCCTTATGGGTCTTTTGACTCTCACATCTGTTTAGATGCAATTGGAGCCCCACAAGGAATACTAGATCAATTTAAAGCTTGAAATCAAATAGCTACAGGATTTAGTCAGTATTTTAGTGGGTGACACTTAATAAAAATGTAGATTAGATAAACTACATCTATTACCACCAACAGCAACAAGCTTTTCATGAATTAAAAGAAAAACTCAGGTCAGGCTACCTGCCTGACCTGACAAAATGTTTTACGCTATATGTGTCAAAAAGAGAAAAAATGGCAGTTGGAGTTTTAACCCAGACTGTAGGACCCTGGCCAAGGCCAGTGGCCTATCTCTCAAAACAACCAGATGGGGTTTCCAAAGGCTGGCCCCCATGTCTAAGGGCCCTAGCAGCAATGGCCCTGTTAGCACAAGAAGCAGATAAGCTAACTCTTGGGCAAAACCTAAACATAAAGTTCCCCCATGCTGTGGTGACTTTAATAAATACCAAAGGACATCATTAGCTAACAAATGTTACACTAACTAGATGCCATAGCTTGCTCTGTGAAAATCCTCGCATAACCATTGAAGTTTACAACACCCTAAACCCTGCCACCTTGCTCCCAGTATCAGAGAGTTCAGTTGAACATAACCGTGTAGAGAGGTATTGGACTTAGTTTATTCTAGTGGGCCCAACCTCCGAGACCATCCTTAAACTTCAGTAGACTGGGAGCTGTATGTGGATGGGAGCAGTATGTGGATGGGAGCAGCTTCACCAACCCCTGCAAAGTGACTCTGAAGAACACAGCAAGCCCTGCTCCAGTCACACCCAGAAGCTGCCTGGTCCACACACGGCTGAAGCATGAGAAAACTCATTACGGGACTCATGTTCCTTAAAATTTGGACTTGTATAGTAAGGACTTCAACTGACCTTCCTCAGACTGAGGGCTGTTCTCAGTGTATACATCAAGTCACTGAGGTAGGACAAAAGGTTGCTACGGTCCTATTATTTTACAGTTATTATACATGTACTAGAACTCTAAAAAGAACTTGTTTGTATAATGTTATTCTATACAAGGTATATAGCCTAGGAAATGACCAACCTGATGTGTGTTATGACCCACCTGAGCCTCCCATGACCACAGCTTTTAAAATAAGATTAAAAACTGAAGACTGGTGGGGGTTCATAAATGATATAAGTAAAGTGTTAGCCAAAACAGAAAAAAAAAGAGGTGCCCAAACAAGTCACCTTAAAATTTGATGCCTGTGCTCTCATTAATAATAATAAGTTAAAAATAAGATGTGGTTCTCTTAATTAGGAAAGAAGCTATATGGCAGAAAATAAATACATTTATCATGAATTAGGACTGTGCGAAAATATAGATACTGGTCTTGTGTCATTTAGGTTACTTGAATAAAAAATGAAAAAATTCCTGTCTACCTTCAGCAAGGAAAAAGTGGCCCTTCCTGTACCAGTGGTCAGTGTAACCTCTTAGAACTAGTAATAACCAACCCCCTGAATCCTCGCTAGAAAAATAGGGGAAACGTGTAACCCTAGAAATTGATGGAGCTGGACTGGATCTTCAAGTAAACATCGTGGTTTGAAAAAAAGTTTATAAACGCTCTCCTGAGCCAGTATTTCAGACCTTCTGTGATAAACTAAATGTGCCAGTACCAGAAATTCCAAGAAAAAGAAGAAATTTGTTTTTGCAATTAGCCGAGCATGTAGCCCAGTCTCTCAATGTCACTTCATGTTATGTATGTGGAGGAACTGTAACAGGAGATCAATGGCCATGGGAAGCCTGAGAGTTAGTGCCGACAGACCCAGTTCCTGATGAATTCCCGGCCCAAAAGAATCACCCTGATCACTTCTAGGTTCTAAAAGCCTCAATCATTAGACAATACTGTATAACAAGAGTAGGGAAGGACTTCACCCTTCCTGTAGGAAGACTCAGCTGCCTTGGGCAAAAACTGTATAATAGTACTACAGTAAAAACAGTTACATGGTGGAGTTCAAATCACACAGAGAAAAATCCATTCAGTAAATTTCCAAAGTAGCAGACCGTTTAGGCCCATCCAGAATCCCACTGGGACTGGACGGCACCCACTGGGCTATACTGGATATGTGGACATAGAGCCTACACTAAGCTGCCTGACCAGTGGACAGGTAGTTGTGTTATTGGTACTATTAAACCATCTTTCTTCCTACTGCCCATAAAAACAGGCGAGCTCCTGGGCTTCCCTGTCTATGCTTCCTGCGAAAAGTGAGGCATAGCCATAGATAATTAAAAAGATGATAAACGACCTGCTGAGAAAAATTATACAATACTATGGGCCTGCCACTTGGGCACAAGACAGCTCTTGGGGATACCAGACCCCCATTTACGTGCTCAACCGAATCAAGCTCAACCGAATCATACAGTTGCAAGCTGTTTTAGGAATCATCACTAATAAAACTGGTCAAGCCTTGACTGAGTTCTAGCCCAGCAAGAAACTCAGGTGAGGAATGCTATCTATCAAAATAGATTAGCTCTTGACTACTTGCTAGCAGCTGAAGGAGGCGTTTGTGGAAAATTTAACCTTACTAATTGCTGTCTACACATAGATGATCAGGGGCAAGTAGTCGAAGACATAAAGATATAACAAAACTGGTACATGTGTCTGTGCAAGTGTGGCATAGATTTGATCCTGGGGCCATGTTTGGAAATTGGTTCCCAGTACTAGGAGGATTTAAAACTCTTATAATAAGAGTTATAATAGTAATAGGAAGCTGCTTACTGCTCCTTTGTTTGCTACCTGTACTTCTTCGAATGATAAAAAGCTTCATCATTACCTTAGTTCACCAAAATGCTTCAGCACAAATGTACTATATGAATCACTATCAATCTATTACACAGGAAGACATAAGTAGCAAAAATAAGAGTGAGAACTCCCACTAATAAAAAGTGAGAGTCTCAAAGCGGGGAAATGAGAGAAGACAGACAGACTCTCTCATATTGTTTTATATTGTTTAATACTCAGAAACGGAAAGAAAAGTGAAACAAAAGGCAGGTAGCCTGGCGCCTAGGAACCAGACCTAAAACCAAGGAACCAGATCCGAAACCAGGTCTGGGCCTGCCTGACCTAAGCCTGGTAGTTAAAATTCCACCCCTGACCTAGAAACTGATGCTATCTCTAGATTCCAGACATTGTATGGAAGGACATCGTGAAACCTCCTGTTCTGTTCTGTTTCACTCTCACCACAGTGCTTGCAGCCCCTGTCACGTACCCCCTGGCTTGCTTAATCGATCACGACCCTCTCACGTGGACCCCTTTAGAGTTGTGAGCCCTTAAAAGGGACAGAAGTTGGGCACCTGACAAGCTCGAATTTTAAGATGTTAGTCGACTGATGCTTCCAGCGGATTAAAGCCACTTCCTTCGTTATCTCGGTGTCTGTGGGGTTTTGTCCACGGCTTGTCCTGCTACACCTTCAACATTGGGAATAAAATTTCAGTATGAGGTTTGGAAGGGACAAACATCCAAACCATAGAAACATATGAATGATCAAAAGATACAGTGAACAGAAACAGGCCCTTTACCATTGTCTCAGAACCTGACTTAGAGTAAAAGGCCTGCCAGGTCAGAGGAGCTCAAAATCTGGACTCAATGTATATTTTTTAATTAAACTTTTTATTTTGAGATAATTATGCACTCATGTGTAGTTATAGGAAGTAACACAGAGAGAGCCTGCCTATCCTTTACCTAGATTCCTCTAGTGATAACATCTCACAAAACTTTAGTACAATGTTAAAAACAAGATATTGACATTAACTTAATCCACTGAAATTGTTCAAGATTTTTTTTGTTTGTTTTACTTGTGCCCATTTGTGTGCTGTATTTAGTGCTCTGCAATTTTATCACATGTGTTTCAGGTATCTATCACAGTCAAGATAAGAACAGTTACATCATCACAAGGATTCTTCATTTTTTTTGGTCCATTTTCTAATTAATCTTTTTAACTATTCAGTTCTTAGAGTCCTTTCTATATCATAGATATAGTCACATACTGCATAATAATGCTTTGTTCAACAATGGACTACATATAGCATGGCGGTCCCATTAAATTATAATGAAGCAGAAAAATTCCTATCATGTAGTGACATTGTAGCCATCATAATGTCATAGCACAATGCATATCTCACGTTTGCGTTGATGCTGATGGAAACAAACCTATTATGCTTCCAGTCCTGTAAAGACATTGATGATCCCAGCCCTGTGTAAGCCTAGGCTAATGTGCATGTTTGTGTCTTAGTTTTTAGCAAAAAGTAAAATATAAAAATAAAAACAATTTAAAAATTGAAAAAAGTTTACAGACTAAGGATACAAGAAGGAAAGCATTTTTGTACAGCTATACAATGTGTTTATATTTTAATTTGTTACTACAAAGGAGTACAAAAATTTTGAAACATGAGAGAACCTATAAAGGAAAAAAGTTATAGTAAAGCTAAGGTTAATATATTGTTGAATAAAGAAATGCTTTTAAAAATAATTTTAGTGTAGCCTAAGTGTACAGTGTTTATCACATTTACAGTAGCGTACAATAATGTCCTAGGCCTTCATATTCACTCACCACTCACTCACCCTCTCATACGGCGCAACTTCTAGCCTTGCAAGCACCAGTTATGGTAAGTGTCCTATATAGATGCACCACTTTTTGTTGTTTATACCATATTTTTACTGTACTTTTTCTATGTTTAGATATGTTTAGATACATACTTACCCTTGTGCTACAATTGCTGATAATATTCAGTATAGTAACGTCTTGTAAAGGTTTATAATCTAAGAGCAATAGGCTATCCCATACAGCCTAGGTGTGTAGTAGGCTATACCACCTAGGCTTGTGTAACTGCACTCTATGATGTTCACACGATGGCAAAACCACCTAAAGGCACATTTCTCAGAATGTATCTCTGCCATTGAATGATGCATGGCTGTACTATTCCTTTGTCAGATATGTGATTTTTCCAATATTTCTACTACACTGTAGCTTGTCTTTTCATCCTCTTAATAAGGTATTTTGCACAGCAAAAGTTTTAAATTTACATGAGGTTCCATTTATCATTTTTTCCCCTTTTATGGATTATGCTTTTGGTGTCAGGTCTGAGGATTATTTACCTAGCCCTAGGTCCCAAAGTTTTACTCCTTTTCTTATTCTTAAATTCTTATACTCTTACTTGTAAGTCTATGATCCATTTTTGAGTTAATTTTTGTATAAGGTGTGAAGTTTAGGTTGAGGTTCTTTTATTTTTATTTTATATTTTTTTTGCTCATATACGTTCAATTGCTCCAACACCATTTGTTGCAAAGGCTTTCCTTTCTCCATTGAATAATGTTTTGGTCTTTGTCAAAAATCATTGGGTATATTTGTGGGTATATTTCTAGGTTCTCTATTCTTTTTGAAATGTTTGGTAGAATAATCAAGTGAAACCATTGGGGGCTGTATATTCTTTTTTAGAGGGTTTTAAAAATATGACTTCAATTTCTTTCATGGTTATGGGACTACTCAGATTATCTGTTTCATCTTGGTTTTATTTCAGTAGTTTGTGATTTTTGAGAATTTAGTCAATTTCTCCTAAGTTGTTGAATTTATGAACATAAAGTTGTTTGTAGTATTTTCTTACTATCCCTTTAATGGCTAAAGGATTGGTAGTGATATCCCTGGTTTCCATTCTGATATTGGTAATTTGTATCTTCTCTCTTTTTCTTTTTGTCAGTCTTGCTAGAGGTTTATCAATTTTACTGATTTTTTTTTTCAAAGAACCAGCACTTTGTTTCACTGACTTTCTCTATTGTGTCCTTTTCATTTTAAATGATTTCTGTTCTTAACACTATTATATCCTTCCTTCTGCTTGCATTGGGTTTATTTTACTCCTCTTTTTCTACTTTATTCAGGTAGCAACACTTACTGTTTATTTGAGGTCTTTCCTTAGTCTAAGAACTTAGTGTTACAGGCTTCCTTACCAGGGTTGTTTTAGCAGTATGTCACATATTTTCTAATTTCTATTGTCATTCTTCTTTGATCTATGGACTATTTGGAATTAAAGTCCATGTGCTGCTTAATTATCAAACATCAGAACATTTTCTAGTTCTTTCTGTTATTGGTTTTCATTTTAATTTCATTGTGGTCAGAATGAAAACTCTGCATGATTTCAACCCTCTACAATCATAATTACAGAATTTTTAAGGCTGTGGAAATTCTTTTTTGAGACACAGTGTGATAGAGTGTTACCCTGTTGCCCAGGCTGGAGTGCAGTGACATGATCTCAGCTCACTAAAACCTCTGCCTCCCAGGTTCAAGTGATTTTTGTGCCTCAGCCTCTAGAGTAGCTGGGACTACAGGTGTGTGCCACCAGGCCCCGGCTAACTTTTGTGTTTTTAGTAGAGATGGGGTTTCACCATGTTGGCCAGGCTGGTCTAAAACTCCTGGCCTCAAGTGATCCGCCCACCTCAGCCTCCCAAAGTGCTGGGATTACAGGCTTGAGCCCCTGCACCAGGCCAGGATGTCTTAATAGTCTACATGAAATGATGACTCAAACTTGTAGGTTAGCTCCATATCGTGTGATGTTTTCTAGGACGTTATTGGCCTGAAGCAATCATCTTTCTGTTTCAGCTTTAGCACCCCTTCCTGGAATTTTAGGTAAAAGGGTTAAACAAGCAAGAATTTGCCTAAGTACTTAAACCTAAACTAAAATGTTCTCAATTACAAATATAAACCAGGGATGGTCTAAACATCACTTTTTCAGAAATGAACCTCCCTAGAATATTTTCATGTGACCCTCATACGTTCTTACAGATACATGAACACATAGACCTATTTTATTCATTTTAATAGCTTTAAAATATCCCATTGTATGAATAAACAATTTGTTTAGTCAGTCTTTTACTCGTGGATTTTAAGATAATATTAGGGTGTTTTTTGTTGTTATAAATAATACTGTAGGAAGCATTTATGTACATATTTCTTAGAGTATCTGTATGAATATATCTGTGGAAAATTCTTAGAAGTGAAATTCCTAGTTCAAAGGATGTGCACATTTTAGATATTGGCAGATACTGCCAAATTGCCTTCTTGTACCCGATCTTGTTTTGTTTTTTTTTCCTTAGGGTCTCACTCTATTGCTCAGGCTGAAGCGCACTGTGGTGCCATCTCGGTTCACTGCAACCTCCACCTCCTGGACTCAAGCGATTCTCCTGCGTTGGCCTCCCAAGCAGCTGGGACTACAGGGGCACCACACCATACCTGGCTAATTTTTGGATTTTTTTATAGAGATGGGGTTTCGCCATGTTGCCCAGGTTGGTCTGGAACTCCTAAGCTCAAACAATCCACCTGCCTCAGCCTCCCGAAGCACTGGGATTAAAAGCATGATCCGCTGCACAAACCTCTTCTCAACAATCTATAAGAATTCCTGTTTCCCCTCAACTTCCCTATCCTTGTGTACTATCAAGCTATCTGATGCTTACAAATTTGATTGGGTTAAAATGTTTTCTCATTGTGATTTTTATTAGCATTTTTAAGATTGTGAATGAGCATCTTTTCTTACATTTTTAAGACTTTCTTATGTTTATTTCCCTTGTCCATAATCTATCCAGTATTTTTTTAATTGTTGATTTGTAAATACTCTTTATATGTTTAGAAAATAATATTTTGTTGGTCATATGTGTTGCAAATATGGTTTCACAGTTTTTGTTATTTGTGTTTGACTTTCTTTGTTTTCTTTCTCCGTCAGCAGATTTTACATAGGCAAATACATCCATTGTATTAGTCTGTTTTCACGCTGCTAATAAAGACATATCGAGAATGGGTAATTAATGAAGGAAAGAGGTTTAATGGACTCACAGTTCCACATGGCTGAGGAGGCCTCACATTCGTGGCAGAATATGAAGGAAGAGCTAACAAACATCTTACATGGTGGTGGGGAAGAGCATGTGAAAGGGGAACTCTCATTTATAAAACCATCAGATCTTGTGAGACTTATTCACTATCATGAGAACAGCATGGGAAAGACCCATCCCCACGATTCAATTACCTCCCACTGGGTCCCTCCCATGACATGTGGGGATTATTACAATTCAAGATGAGATTTGAGTGGGGACACAGCCAAACCATCAGCATCATCCATCTTTTAATTTGAGGTTTATTGAGTTTTAGGTTTGGCCTTGAATGGTCTTATCTTTTCCAAGATTATAAATAATACTCTGAAGTTGTTATGTTTAAAGTTTTGATTCCCTTGTAAGTTATTTTCGGGAAAAGAATAAAGGAAACATCCAGTTATATTTATTTTTTCAAATGGCTGACCATTATCCCATCTCTTTAATCCATTTTTTCTCTGTTTTGAAATGCCATCTTTACTGACATATATTCATGTATAAAGATTTGTCAGTCTTTATTAAATGAATTGAATTCAAGGATGGCTAAAATCAATTACTTTTTCAAGGTTGTCTTAGGACCTGGGATCAGATTGGGACAGTCAGCATCTAGTTTATTTATCTATTTATTATTTTAAATTATTTCACATCTGAGTTATAGCTTTACAGTGTTCTAAACAGCCACCTCCCCCAAAATAGGTCCAATACTTCTGATTTATATAAGCAGTGAGGAAATAACTAGAGAGCCAGGAATACATTCCCTTAAAATACCAGGAGGATTAATTGCCATTTTGTTAATTGTTTCTTGTTTTGTAGTTCTTTTGTTCTTTTTTTTCTCTTGATGTTTTTCTTGGCATTTTATTGCTTTTTTTTTTGTAGGTGTAGTCTTTGTTCTCTTTCTCCTTTTCTTTTTCATATCTTCTGTATGTATTTTTGTGTGTGGTTACCATAAGGCATATGTAAAATATTTTATTACTACAACCGTCCATTTTAAGCTGTTAACAACTTAGAAGTATTAAATATGCTTTAACTGCACGCAAATATCTTTTACTCCCTGCTACACAATTTACATTACTGATGTCACAATTTATATCTTTTTATACTGTGACTTCATTGACAAATTTATGTAAAGTTATGCTTAATATTTTGACTTTTAGCTTGTGTACTAAAATTAAAATTGATTTACACACCACCATTACAGTATTGTTCTGTTTGTTTATATATTTAACTCTACAAGTGAATTTTACACTTTTATATGCTTCTGTGTTGCACTTTAGCATCCTTTTATTTCAAGTTGAGTATTTACCTTTAGAATTTTTATAAAGCAGGTCTGATAATAAGGTATTCCCGCAGTTTTCATTTATCTAGAACAATCTTTACCTCTCCATTTCTGAAGAACAATTTTGCTGGGTATCATATTCTTGGTAGACAACATTTGTTTTTCAGTACCTTTATTATATCCTGCCACTGTCTCTTGGCTGGTAAGGTTTCTGATAAGAAATCCACTGATAGTCTTATGGAGACTCCCTTGTGCAGAACAGTTCTCTGAGTGGCCTTGGACCAACCCAGTTCTCTCCTTTTCTTGCTTATAATTTTCAAGTGTAACTATAGAATGTACTTGGAATGCAACATTCTCAGATAGAGAGGGACTGTCTGAAAAAGTCCTGGCTCTGTTCTAGTCTTCCCAGAATAGGATGTCCTTCCATGCTTTAGTCTAGTGACATGTGACTCTGGGGTATAAAGCTTAGGGTGGGCTGCTGTTTTTCAGGGTTCCTCAGCTGCAAGTGGGACACATGTAAATAGGACTCCATCCATCCCTAGGACATATTTTGGGCCAAAGAGATTTTATATTGAGCTCTGCTGGCTTGGAGGCAGGGATGACACAGGTAAAGCGAAACTGTTTCTCTTTCCCATTTTGAAGGGATTTTTCTCTGTGATGTGTTCATCAGAGCACTGCAACTTCTTAATTGGAATCTGGAGTTCTTATAAAGGCAGTTTGGCCCAAATATCCTTTTTTTTTTTTTTTTTTTTGATGTTTCTGTTGAGGAGGGGACAAGGGCTATGATTTCCTATTCCACTATATTACTGAAGTTACTCTCCCTTTACATTTGATTGCAATGTCTCTTAAGACTCTTAAACTCAGTCCAATTCCTACCTTGCTATTTTTTTTTCTTCATACTATGGACTTTTTGGAACTATCAGGTTAGTCCTTTTTTTGGACCCTTGGCACTCAAAATATAGTCTGCTGACCAGCAGTACTGGCATTACCTGGGATCTTATATGAAACGTAGAATTTCAGGTCCCTAGATCTACTGTATCAGAATATACATTTTGATAAGATTCTTAGGTGAGTTGTATGCCCATTAAATGTGAGAAACACTGCTCATAAATGCCCTTAATTATGTATTTTTCTCTTTGATTCCTTGTGGTGCCATTTATTTATTTATTTATTTATTTATTTATTTATTTATTTATTTTTTCTCCTGTATTTCCTGTAGACAGAAATTATCTTGATACCAGTAGCTCTCAGCTTTGACTGTGAAAACTTATTTGCTGATTTCTTTTGCTTCTTGAATCAGCCTGGGTCCCATTATCAGCATTTTATATTTTATTGATATAATGATAAGTCATACTAAAAAATAGTCAAAAGAGATTTTACCTTCTTACCTTTTCAACTCTGAGTTTTAAATATTGACAAAAATACTCAAATAAACCCCAAACAGTGCAGAAATCTATCTGTCTCAACTTCCAGTAGGGCTGAATTGCACTGAACTTTGGAGGAATAATAAGTATATATTTAGTTTATAATAACCACTATATAATTTAACTAGAGTACACAGTTAAAGCACAATTGTGTATAGAAATCTATGATATAAATTTGAATTTACTTATTGATTTACCAATACCTCCCTCAACTAATGATATGGGAGAAAAATCAGTTATTAGTATATTATAATTATTAAATCACCTATTTGGTCTTGATTCAAATTTTTATTTTCCTGATCTTCAAGTCTTGCCCTCCTCTTCCCTGAACATTATATTCTTTTCTTCTTTGTGTATCACATTCTTTTTATTATTTACTTTTACAATCCATATCATATGGTTATGTTCTTATTTTAAAACTTTTTCTCCCCCTCTAACTCTCAGATAATGACGTTGCTCAGACATCTTTTAAGTTTTGTGGTAGGCTGGATAATGGCCCTGCAAGGATGTTCACATTCTAATACTCACAATCTACGAATATGTTTCCTTACATGATGGAAGGAACTTTGAAGATATAATTAAGGATTTGAGAAGGGGAAAATTTTCCTGGATGATCTAGATGGGTTTAACGTAATTACAGGGTCCTTATTACAGGGAAACAGGAGGGTCAGAGAGAAGACAGAAGCAGAAGTTGGAATTATGTACTTTGAAAATAGAGGGAGGGGGCCATAAACCAAAGACAGTATGTGACTTTTAGAAGAGAGAGAAAGTAAGGAAACAGAGTCTCCCCTTGAGTCTACAGAAGGAACTCAGGCCTAATGATGCCTTGATTTTAGCTCAGAAAAAACTCTGATTCCAGAGTTCTGACTTTCTGAACAGTAACATAGTAAATTGGCTAAATAATCATTTTAAGGCATTATCATTGTGGTAATAAATTATAGCAGGACTAGGAAACTAGTACAAGTATAAAGCTTTTATCAGTTTGCTAATTTTAGGTTCTAATGCTTTTCTGCAAGAATAAACAAGAATGTATAGGTAAATAAAGAGTGGGTGGAATAATATGAGTCTCTCATAACAGATATTAAGCATATTAAAAATATTATAAAGCTATAATAATTAAAGAAGTGTGTTATTTAAACATGTATGGACACATTTATCATGAAAGCAGAATAAGTAACACAGAGTAAGAATCTATGTATGTATACACATTTAAATTATAATAAAGGTATAATTCCCCAATGGGTTCTTCTTGCACACGGCCCAAATAAAACCAATTCACTGAGACAGCAGTATAGCAGTAGAGAAAAAGTTTAATTAATGCAGGGTTAGCCAAGTGAAAGACAGGAATTCATTACTCATTTCAGCTTCCCTGAGAACTCCAAGGCTAGGGTTTTTATGAATAATATCATGGGTAGAAGGCTAGGGAATGGGTGCTGTTGATTTGTTGGAGATGAAAATCGGGGTGTGGAAAATGGTTCTCGTGTGCTGAGTCAACGTCAGGGTGGGGGCCACAGGACTGGTTAAATCATGAAGCACAGGTCCAAGTAGAGCCAATTGGTCACCAGAATGCAAAAGTCAGAAAAACATCTCAAAAGACCAATTGTAGGTTCTAAAATAGTAATGTTATCTATAAAAGCAATAGAGAAAGCCACAAGTCTTGTGACTTATCACCACATGATTCCTGAGCAGTAAGGGATTATAGAAAAGTAAGCTATGAAACAACGGCTTGTTATCATTTAACTCTGCCTACATCTTAGGTATAATTTAGGCCTCTACCATAATCCTTATCTTTTTTTTTTTTTTTTTTTTTGAGGCGGAGTCTCGCTCTGCCGCCCAGGTTGGAGTGCAGTGGCCGGATCTCAGCTCACTGCAAGCTCCGCCTCCTGGGTTCACGCCATTCTCCGGCCTCAGCCTCCCGAGTAGCTGGGACTACAGGCGCCCGCCACCTCGCCCGGCTAGTTTTTTGTATTTTTAGTAGAGACGGGGTTTCACCGTGTTAGCCAGGATGGTCTCGATCTCCTGACCTCGTGATCCGCCCGTCTCGGCCTCCCAAAGTGCTGGGATTACAGGCTTGAGCCACCGCGCCCGGCCATAATCCTTATCTTATGGCCTTTCATTAGTTTTACACAGACAGTTTCAGTCCCCAAACAAAGAGTGGGTCAGTTTTAGGGAGGGACTATTACCATTCTTGTTTCAAAGTTAAACTACAAACTACATTCCTCCCATGATTACCTTGGCTTATACTCAGGAATGAAAAAGGACAGCCAGGCTGTAAGACTAGAAGCAAGATGGAGTCAGCCATGCCAGACTTCTTTTGCTGTTATAACCTTTGCAAGGGCAATTTCAAAGGCAGTGCTCATTGACACTAATTGACCTGCCATGCTCTTCTTTGAACATACCATCTTGTTCTATTAAACATTCATAAAAGGTGTACAGTCTACTGGTTCTCCTTTATCTACTTTTTTCTCCTACTTGTTGCTTATATAACTCCTGTTCATCCTTAGGAATAACTTAGGTGTCACTTCTTTCAAGGATCCTTTTATGAATGCCCTAGGTACAGATTAGATGTTCTTCCTTGGTTCTCTGAGGCACAGGCTTGGTTTATAATGTGGTAACAAGCAATCTTCTAATATTAAATATTTTGAAATCACCGTTGTAAAATTGTAACTGAGACAAGGACAGACATCTGACCTAACCGACTCCTTCTTGCTTCTAACCTCCAAGCTGTCTCTGTTCATTCCTGGGTGTAGGGTGAATTAACTTTGGGAGGAACTTAGCTTATAGTTTATAATTTGAAACAAAGAAGATAACAGCCCTTTCCTGAAACAAAACCCCTTCTTGTCTGTGACTAGATTGCCTTTGTGGGACTAACAAAGTAGCCACAAGATTAGAAATTATGCTTTAGGAGCCTTGCAGCTGGAAGCTACAAAATTCCAGCCCTCCCCAAATTGCTGCTGGGGATAACATCGCTGTTGTAAAACCTAAGAGCAGTTCTTGAGATATTTTGCAGCCCCTGCACTTGATGGATCACTTGGCACCACTCATCCAATCTTGTGGGCCCCATCCAGGAACTGATGCAGCACAAGAAGACAGCTTTGACTCCCTATGATTTCATCTCTGACCTGACCAATCAGTACTCCCAACTCACTGGCCCCACCACCTACCAAATTAACCTTAAAAACTCTGATTCTTGGGGAGTTTGATTCGAGTAATAATAAAACTCCAGTCTCCTGCATAGCCAGCTCTGTGTGAATTACTGTTTCTTTATTGCAATTCCCCTGTCTTGATAAATCACCTCTGTCTAGGCAGTGGGTAAGGTGAACCCATTGGGCAGTTACAAATTAACACAATAAAAGAGTATTTCTTATTCATACAATTTCCATTGCAGAGTTGTTTTCTACTCTTCAGAGTTGTTTTCCTACAAATTATGACTCAGCAATCTAGTTAGCTTCAGTCTTTTAGTGCTGTCAACATTGAATTGAGATGGCTCAATTCAAGGCCTCCCTACAACTGGCACAGTGCAGAAAGGGTGAAACTGGAAAATAAGGCTTTTCATTGCCTCAGTCCACAAGTGGCATCTTACTTTTGCTCACGTTTCACTGGCTTTAACTATTCATATTTTCCTGCACAATAAGGGGTTGAGAGGTTCATTCTTCCATGTGCCTGGAAAGGAAGGAGAACTGGATAATGGTAAAGCACAATAATGCCTACTGCACACTCTGACCTTAGCATGAGTGTATCACTTACTGCAGCCTACTGTAGTTACACAGACGGTGGTGAAACACGATGTGGTTAGACTTTTTGCAACTCTATCAAATATTCTCCCATGCTAGGGTCAATCTAGTACAAGGGTTAGAGAATGAACCTTAGAATCAAGTTGGATCTTAATTTAATTCTCAGCTGCACCACTTACCTTACTGTATGACCTTGGCAAATTATTTCACCATTGTGAGTCTCAGTTTCCTAAATCATAAAATGAGCTTAATAATATCTATCTAATAGTATTATTATAAGATTACATAATTTAATAGATATAAAGTTCCTGACACTCCACCAGATATGGTTTGGCTGTGTCTCCACCTAAATATCATCTTAAATTGTCATCCTTATAATCCTCATGTGTCATGAGAGGGACCCAATGGGAGGTATGTGAATCATGGGGGCTTTCCCCATGCAGTACTCATGACAGTGAGTGAGTTCTCATGAGGTCTGATTGTTTTATAAGCATCTGGCATTTCCCCTGCTAGCACTCATTCTCTCCCCTGCCACCCTGTGAAGAGGTGCCTTCCACCATGATTGTAAGTTTCCTGAGACCTCCCCAGCCATATGGAACTGTGAATCAATTAAACCTCTTTTTTTTTTGAGATGGAGTTTCACTCTTGTTGCTCAGGCTGGAGTGCAATGGTGCAGTCTCGCTGCAACCTCTACCTCCCAGGTTCAAGCGATTCTCCTGCCTCAGCCTCCCAGGAAGCTGGGATTACAGGTGCCCACCAGCAGGCCCGGCTAATTTTTGTACGTTTAGTACAGACAGGGTTTCATCATGTTGGCCAGGCTGGTCGCAAACTGCTGACCTCAGGTGATCCACCGGCCTCGGCCTCCCAAAGTGATGGGATTACAGGTGTGAGCCACTGTGCTCGGCCTAAACCTCTTTTCTTTATAAATTACCCAGTCTTGGGTATGTCTTCATAACATCATGAGAAACGAACTAATACACCACGTGACACACAGTAGGCGCTAAATAAAAGGCAGTCTCTATTACTACCTAGCCTTTGAGCTGCACCTCTCAGGGACATTATCTTTGCCTTTCAAATTTTCTTTCTTCCCTTTGACTCTTATCTTCAGTTGCAAATAATAATTATCTTTCCTAAGTTAAAAATAAAACTGAACCACTGAAAATGAACTAAAACCTTGCTTTAGGCTATTTTTCCATTTCACTCTTTCTTATCACCAAACTCAAATATTTGCTTTCTGTTGTGCTGTTTTTCACTAGGTATTTCTACTTTTAAAAGTCCCTATTCACTGCTTGGCTCATCATAATCTTCATTTTCCTATTGACTGAAGCTATTCTTTTGCAGCTTAGAACCAGCCTCCTCATCACAAAGTTATTAAACTTCACAAGCATTTCACCTTGCAGGTCTTTCTTCTGGTTTGACATTTAATTTTTTTTTGCCCTTGATAATGGCGTATAATGACATACCTCTTACCCTTCTCACCATTCCCAAACCTTCTTCCTGACTCAATTTATTTTTCTGTCCCCTCCAGGAGGGGTTCCAAGAAGGTTCATTTTTTGGCCCTCTTCTCTTCTCTAACATGCCTCCCCTTGGCACTCACATTCCCTCCCAAAGCTTAAAAATATCACCTCGAGACAGGCATCTTCCATGTCTAGCCTCTCCTCTGACCTCTCTTCTAGCTTCCCAACTGCCTAATCGAAATGTCACATGATTTTTGTTCCTGCACTCAAATTAACTGTGTCCCAATTGGATTCTGTACCCATTTGGCCATTGTTCATGGTTCGTTTTCAGCATGTACACATAACATCCCATATTATAGTTATTTGGAACATTGCATTGCAGGTTGTAAACTCCTTGGGACAGGAGTTATCTAAAGATAGTCTTTATCTTCTTGCTTCCCCTCTTTATTTTCATATTAAAATTTAGTAATCATTCATCTATATCACCATCAGGATAATTATAATATGCTGATTATGATATGTGTAATATATACTTCAAAATAAATGTTCACATTAAAAATGTGACACAGTCGTTCTCTGATATCCTCAGGGGATACATTCCAAGACCTCCAGTGGATGCCTGAAACCATGGATAGTATTGAACTTTTTATATACTATGTTTTTTTCCTACACATACACGCCTATAATAAAGTCTAATTTATAAATTAGGCACACTAAGAGATTAACAACAATAGCTAGTAATAAACTAGAACAATTACAACAGCATACTGTAATGCAAGTTATGTGAATGTGGTCTCTCTCTATCTCTCTCTTTCAAAATATCCTATCATACTGTCCACCCCTATTTTGGATTGTGGCTAATGACAGGTAACTGAAATTGTGGAAAGCAATACTGTGTATAAGGGAAAACTACTGGTTAGTGTGATTTAGCAGAGTAGGAATCACCAGACTTCAAACTGATAGAGAAATGAAAAGTCTCTTACTTATTGATTTTATAGTATAAAGTTATTTCCCCTTTATTTACATTTCAGGACCATCAGATGTGCACCCCTGGGGATATTAAATTAGGGTTAGAGATGGACCATTGCCAAGATGGGGAAGACAGAGCCTACATTTTCCAAAAAACTTGACAGCTTGACAATAGCAGTCGCTTTGCTAGAGCATCACCAGTTACACCTTGTCATCTGGGATTAAGTGGGTTTTGTTTTAAATTTGGAACACCACATTGTCATGCTGTTTCTCTCCCTTTGGTGTAGAAATAGTGATCAATACCTGCCAAGTATCTAGAGGTTTGCTTGATTTCTCTTACAAAGAAAATGGGGAATCAAGGCAGCCCAGATTGTTTCTTTTGGCAAGAACATACCCTCTTTGCCCCGTATGATAGATCTATGTCTGTATTCCTAAAGATGTAGCTATAGCTACATTAAAGAATTATTTTTCTCCAGTCAAAGCAGTGTGTTATATCATTTACATACCATTGTTTGCTCATCTTTTTTGTTGTCAATTGCATTTAAAAGTAAATTTTTAGTAATGCTAGTGGATCAAATAGACCCAATCAGAAAGGCAGTAAAAATAAACAATAGGCATGCCTATTTGTTATGTGAATGAGTGAAAACAGACATATCTAAAAGCTTAACAATTACTGGCCACAGTGCACTATAATTGATAGCACCAAACTTTTATCCCTGTTCTCCCCATTTATTTAGGTTGATCTGCATCTTCTGATCTAGATATCTTGACTCCATAACCAGACTTGGATACTGGCCTCTGACCCAGTTTTGGCCATGAGAACTTCAGACTCTCTGATCAGTATCCTATCTGATTCTTCCTTTGGTTTATATGCCCTTGGTTTCAGGTGTCCATTTTTCTCTGTATCCGCAACCCACCTCGACATTATCTGCCCCGAAATGACTTTTACAGCATAGAGAATCAAATATGTGAACTAATGCAATGGTCTCTTATCTCCCTGCATCTGTTCTTCATTTTTGTACTCTTTCTATGGAGGAAATCTAATCTTGTCACTCTTCTGCTTGAAATCCTTCAAGAGCTTTCAGTGGTCTTGCTTCTCAGAATGGAATTAAAATGTATTTCAGCCAGGCCTGGTGGCTCACACCTGTAATCCCAGCACTTTAGAAGGCCGAGGTGGGAGGATCACCTGAGGTCAGGAGTCTGAGACCAGCCTGGGCAACATGGAGAAACCATGTCTCTACTAGAAATACAAAAGTTAGCTGGTGCCACTTGCCTGTAGTTCCAGCTACTTAGGAGGCTGAGGCAGGAGAATCACTTGAAGCCAGGAGGCAGAGGTTGCAGTGAGCCAAGACTGCATCACTGCACTCCAGCCTGGGCAATAGAGCAAGACTCCATCTCAAATAAATAAATACATAAATAAATAAACAGAAATAAATAAAATGGATTTCCATGATTCAGTCCTTGACTTTGACCATTTCATCATGTTAATGCGCTGGTGGAATGGACCTACTCACAGATCTTCAAATAATCCATGTTATCTTAAACCTTTCAGTATTTGCACATGCCATACTCTGCCTAGAACAGACATCCTCTGCCTCTGTAGTAAATTCTTCCTCCTTCAAGACATGACAGAGCTACTCAGGAAAGTCTTCCCTGACTGAGGCCTTGCTTTACTTACTTAACATTTTCACACAAGCCACACACACACATACACACAAGCACACACGTGCACGTGCAGGAGGGTGGGGGAGAGAGGGGGAGAGAGAGAGAGGGAGAAAGATTTGGCCTTACTCTTTGCATTAAATTGGCTTCCATAACTATGGAAATGGCCTTGTGTTCTAGTCCTAAAGAGATGGTAGTCTTAAGGAGATAACAGAGGACAAGAAGCAGAAAATTCTACTACCAACACCTATGAAATACATGTTATATATATTATATACATAGGCAACTATAAATGCATAGTTGATCATACAAGGAAGAATAGTGCCTCCCCTGGTGGCAAACTGAAGTGTGTGAGACCATGAGCTGCTGTGACTGCCCTGAAGTAGTCTTGGTCTCAATAGTACAGAGGCTTAGAGTTTAAAATCATCATGGGAACAGAAACTGAAGGTTTGTATTCAAAACAAGAAGGGGATAGAAAGAGACCACTGAATAAATACGGGACTTTCAAAAGTACTGAACTTCAGGAAAACCCTCAGAGAAAGAGTGTTCTAAAAAAAGAGAAAATCTACTCACTGGTTCAGAGAAGACAAGGATGCTAAAAAGTAACAGCTGAAACAAAAGAGAATTTTCTGAGAACTGAAATTCCAAACTTGTGTTTCATGCAGGCTCAAGATTCAAAATAATAACTTCTCACAAAGTCTGGAAACTTTGAAAGAAACAGATCGGTATAAAAATTGGACCCAGCAGGGTGATTCTCTTGGGGCATGTAAAAGAAGCAAATATAAAACCTTCAGGGAGGCACGCCCTCAACAGATTATATTCAGCAACAATTTATAAGTCAGGAGGCACAGCAATGGGGATAATTGGAACCCCAAGAATTTCAGCTCCTAGAGCACTGGTGGAGACTATAAAATTGGTTTGTCTTAAAAGAATAAAAAAAAAATGTGGAATTTAAATCCTATGGGAAAAAAAGACACTACAAAAATGGCGCATTTGAAAAAGAATGAAATATAATTTCTAGAAATAAAGTCAACAGACTAAATTGAAAGTAAGATACAGCTAAAGGATTTGCAAACAGCGTTGGAATGAAGACTATTACTCAGAACATAGCACTGAGAGATAAAGAATTAGAAAAAAGGTAGGAGAAATTAATAGCTATGAAGATCAGAATGAGAGCGCCAGTCTGGTAGGAGCTGTAGGAGGTGGTGTTTGAGAGAAGAAGGAGAAGTAATATGTTGAGGTAATGGCTGAGAGTTTTCCAGAATGTATGAAATATATGAATCCTTAGATTAAGGCAACATTATGAGTCATGAGCAGGCTAAATAAAAATAAATCATGCATACAGCCTTATAGTAAAACCATCAAATATCAAAGACAAAAAGAGGATCTAGAAGGCAATCAGCGAGAAAAAACAGATTACCTAAAAAGAAACAAGAATTATGCTGTCACATGCGTTTAATAGCAAGAATAAAGGCTAAAGAAAAACGGTATATTTTATTGCATTCGTTCAAAATACTAAGAGAAAATAATTGTTAATAAAGAATAAATTACCCAAACTGTCATTTGGGAAGGAGAGTTAAAAATAATTTTTTGACAAAATTAAGAGTATTTCCTACTTTCAGATCTATGATAAATAAAGACCTTTAAAAGATATAAGTAAGGAAAAAGCCAGAAAGAAGAATAGGCTTCAAGTAATGATGGTAAGCAAAGAAATTAGTAAACATGTGGGTCAATATAAAGAAGCATTGTTATTATTATTATTTTTTGAGACAGGGTCTTGCTCTGTCACCCAGCCTGGAGTACAGTGGCACTATCTTGGCTCACTACAACCTCTGCCTCCCAGGTTCAAGTGATTCTCCTGCCTCAGCCTCCCAAGTAGCTGTGGTAAGAGGTGTGTACCATCGTGTCAGGCTAATTCTTGTCTTTTTAGTAGAGACCGGGTTTCATCATGTTGGCCAGGCTGGTCTCGAACTGCTGACTTCAAGTGATTCGCCCACCTCAGTCTCCCAAAGCATTGGGATTATAGGCGTGAGCCACCATGCCCAGCCTAAGAAGCATTTCTTACATAGAACAGTAATGATAAGGGTTATTAATTTGGGTAATAATATAAAGATATAATAAAATTCCAAACATCCCTAACACTTAATAAGAAAGATGAGTAATTTTTGTTAGAAGAAGGTTAGAATTATTTCTTAATATTAGCTCCTGTTTAATCAAGTATATATGTTAGCAATTTCAACATAATCACTTAAAAACAGAAATTGATTATATAATATCTAAATTATATATCTAAAACTAGAGAATAACAAGGATTAAAGACAACTTAGTTAATCTTACAGAAGGCAGGAAAAGATAAAAAATCATTTTAAAGAGAAAGCTGAAAAAGAGAGAGAGAATGAGAGAGAAACAGAAGATAGATATAAATCCAAATATTTCAGTAATCACAAGAATGTCATATGAGCAAAATTCTCCAGTTAAAGGAGCAAGGCCATAAATTGGGTTGTAAGTATCCAATAAAATTCTCTTTATAAGGGAACATAAATATAAATATCATGTCATAAAATGACTCAAAGTAAAAGGATGAGAAAAAGTAGACCAGGTAAATAATCAAAATTAGGCTAGTGTATCTATATTAACATAAAGAATGCACTCAGAGAGGGATAGCATTATTAGGGATGAAGATGGTTACTACACATTGATAAAAGATTCAAGTCACAAGGAAGTAATAATATTTCAAAATATATATGCGTCCAACAACATATATAGAGAACATTTTACACAATAAGAAGGAGAAATAGGTGAACCCACAAATATACGGGGAGACAAATGCTTGTTCCATAATAGTAGAGTAAGCAGACATGTAAAATTCTTTATTTGCAGCTCTGTTTGTAATAGCAAAAAGTAGCACAACCGTCCCAAGTCAAGGAAACAGATAGCTAAACAGACTGATTTATACATTCAATTAGTATTCAATGGTTAAAAATGGACTAGATCTCATGGATAAGATGGATAATTCCATCTGATCATTCCATAATACTGAATGACAAAAGAGTTACAAAATGTTATATATAGTAGACACCAAGTGGAGATATGAATTGGATATATAAACATGGAGCTTGAAGAGATGTGGGCTGAAAGATACATTTGGCAGTTATCTGACTACATTTTTTGAAAGCATGAGTAGTCTCATTCATTAAGGAGAGTTAGTAGTGAAGAAAACCCAATTTAGAACCCTGGGGCTTCCAACAGTTACAGATCAAAGTGAGAGAAAGCGAATCAGGCAAATGAAATCCCGAAAAGCAGCCTCACTAGTAAAGAGAGAGAGAGGGAAGTGAGGAGAGCTCTCATGTTGCTTGTCTTCACTGATTCCTACTTTAAATGTGTTCATGAGAGGTCATGATGCCCAAAGATCTGTCAGCCAGTTGGAAGCATGAGGGAGCACGTTTGAGGATAAAAGCAAATATGCTAAGGGTGGAGGATTCGGAGAGAAAGAAAATGACATTGCAGAGTCAACTAATCCAGAAACTCACTATATCTGTAATTCTGTTATATGCAATTAGCATTTATTTTGTAATGTCATTGCTAGTTGTATTTTCTGTTACTGGAAGCCAATAGCATCTTATTATGCCCAGTGACAATTTTAGAAGTCCATCTTATTCCCAGTTAAAGGAAATGTGTGTTGAATAAATGGTACTAAGTGTTTCATTAGGGTTGCAAAGATAACTAAGACAAGTCCAAGAGTTCACAGTTTAGGAGAGAGAAATTTACATTTAAAGCTGTAAGAGATGGTAGGGCCTTGAAGACTTTTGATCACGGATATGAGATAATAAAGGCAGTGCTTTAGAAACACTAGTTTGTTGTCATAATAAAAATGATTATGTACCTTGGGTACATATATCTATTTAGCATATTTTATTTTATTTGAACCTTATAACAAATCAATAAGGAAGATATTGCCCATATTTTATAAATGAAGAAATAGGTTTATGAACTCAAATAATTTGCTTAGGATCAGATAGTAATAAGATTGAAACTAAATTTGTTTAGCACCAGAAGCCAGGCTCTTACCTGCTTTCTTCCATGCTGTGCTGTCCCTCCTGTGGCACCATCTGCTTTTATCTCACACACTTCATTGACCCAACACAGGATGGCCAGAAGGGAGGAGAAGTGAGCATCAAGGAAACCAATTAAGGTAGGAGAGAGGCAGTGTAGCAAGGGGAAAGAAAGGATCAAGATGGCAGGCATTTCTGAGGGAAGAGTGAGCCTTAATGACAGACTGGAGACACAGGATGGAGAATGCTGAAGCTTCAAAGGGATGTCAAGGTTACTGCACAGTTCCCTTCTTTTGAAAGAACATTTGGTGTTTATTGCCTCCATTCCCTCATGTGCTCTTAACATATGATCATCTAGTTTTTGCTTCAAATTTTCTCTTTTTTTGTGGAAACTGTTCTCTTTTTTTTTTTTTTTAATTTATTTATTATTATTATACTTTAAGTTGTAGGGTACATGTGCATAACGTGCAGGTTTGTTACATATGTATACTTGTGCCATGTTGGTGTGCTGCACCCATCAACTCGTCATTTACATCAGGTATAACTCCCAATGCAATCCCTCCCCCCTCCCCCCTCCCCATGATAGGCCCCGGTGTGTGATGTTCCCCTTCCTGAGTCCAAGTGATCTCATTGTTCAGTTCCCACCTATGAGTGAGAACATGCGGTGTTTGGTTTTCTGTTCTTGTGATAGTTTGCTAAGAATGATGGTTTCCAGCTGCACCCATGTCCCTACAAAGGACGCAAACTCATCCTTTTTTATGGCTGCATAGTATTCCATGGTGTATATGTGCCACATTTTCTTAATCCAATCTGTCACTGATGGACATTTGGGTTGATTCCAAGTCTTTGCTATTGTGAATAGTGCTGCAATAAACATACGTGTGCATGTGTCTTAATAGCAGCATAATTTATAATCCTTTGGGTATATCCCCAGTAATGGGATGGCTGGGTCATATGGTACATCTAGTTCTAGATCCTTGAGGAATCGCCATACTGTTTTCCATAATGGTTGAACTAGTTTACAATCCCACCAACAGTGTAAAAGTGTTCCTATTTCTCCACATCCTCTCCAGCACCTGTTGTTTCCTGACTTTTTAATGATCGCCATTCTAACTGGTGTGAGATGGTATCTCATTGTGGTTTTGATTTGCATTTCTCTGATGGCCAGTGATGATGAGCATTTTTTCATATGTCTGTTGGCTGTATGAATGTCTTCTTTTGAGAAATGTCTGTTCATATCCTTTGCCCACTTTTTGATGGGGTTGTTTGTTTTTTTCTTGTAAATTTGTTTGAGTTCTTTGTAGGTTCTGGATATTAGCCCTTTGTCAGATGAGTAGATTGCAAAAATTTTCTCCCATTCTGTAGGTTGCCTGTTCACTCTGATGGTAGTTTCTTTTGCTGTGCAGAAGCTCTTTAGTTTAATGAGATCCCATTTGTCAATTTTGGCTTTTGCTGCCGTTGCTTTTGGTGTTTTAGACATGAAGTCTTTGCCCATGCCTATGTCCTGAATGGTACTACCTAGGTTTTCCTCTAGGATTTTTATGGTATTAGGTCTAACATTTAAGTCTCTAATCCATCTTGAATTAATTTTCGTATAAGGAGTAAGGAAAGGATCCAGTTTCAGCTTTCTACTTATGGCTAGCCAATTTTCCCAGCACCATTTATTAAATAGGGAATCCTTTCCCCATTTCTTGTTTTTCTCAGGTTTGTCAAAGATCAGATGGCTGTAGATGTGTGGTATTATTTCTGAGGACTCTGTTCTGTTCCATTGGTCTATATCTCTGTTTTGGTACCAGTACCATGCTGTTTTGGTTACTGTAGCCTTGTAGTAGTTTGAAGTCAGGTAGCGTGATGCCTCCAGCTTTGTTCTTTTGACTTAGGATTGTCTTGGAGATGCGGGCTCTTTTTTGGTTCCATATGAACTTTAAAGCAGTTTTTTCCAATTCTGTGAAGAAACTCATTGGTAGCTTGATGGGGATGGCATTGAATCTATAAATTACCTTGGGCAGTATGGCCATTTTCACGATATTGATTCTTCCTATCCATGAGCATGGTATGTTCTTCCATTTGTTTGTGTCCTCTTTTATTTCACTGAGCAGTGGTTTGTAGTTCTCCTTGAAGAGGTCCTTTACATCCCTTGTAAGTTGGATTCCTAGGTATTTGATTCTCTTTGAAGCAATTGTGAATGGAAGTTCATTCATGATTTGGCTCTGTGTTTGTCTGTTATTGGTGTATAAGAATGCTTGTGATTTTTGCACATTAATTTTGTATCCTGAGACTTTGCTGAAGTTGCTTATCAGCTTAAGGAGATTTTGGGCTGAGACAATGGGGTTTTATAAATATACAATCATGTCATCTGCAAACAGGGACAATTTGACTTCTTCTTTTCCTAACTGAATACCCCTGATTTCTTTCTCTTGCCTAATTGCCCTAGCCAGAACTTCCAACACTATGTTGAATAGGAGTGGTGAGAGAGGGCATCCCTGTCTTGTGCCAGTTTTCAAAGGGAATTTTTCCAGTTTTTGCCCATTCAGTATGATATTGGCTGTGGGTTTGTCATAAATAGCTCTTATTATTTTGAGGAACGTTCCATCAATACCGAATTTATTGAGCGTTTTTAGCATGAAGGGCTGTTGAATTTTGTCAAAAGCCTTTTCTGCATCTATTGAGATAATCATGTGGTTCTTGTCTTTGGTTCTGTTTATATGCTGGATTATGTTTATTGATTTGCGAATGTTGAACCAGCCTTGCATCCCAGGGATGAAGCCCACTTGATCATGGTGGATAAGCTTTTTGATGTGTTGTTGAATCCGGTTTGCCAGTATTTTATTGAGGATTTTTGCATCGATGTTCATCAGGGATATTGGTCTAAAATTCTCTTTTTTTGTTGTGTCTCTGCCAGGCTTTGGTATCAGGATGATGTTGGCCTCATAAAATGAGTTAGGGAGGATTCCCTCTTTTTCTATTGATTGGAATAGTTTCAGAAGGAATGGTACCAACTCCTCCTTATACCTCTGGTAGAATTCAGCTGTGAATCCATCTGGTCCTGGACTTTTTTTGGTTGGTAGGCTATTAATTATTGCCTCAATTTCAGAGCCTACTATTGGTCTATTCAGGGATTCAACTTCTTCCTGGTTTAGTCTTGGAAGAGTGTAAGTGTCCAGGAAATTATCCATTTCTTCTAGGTTTTCCAGTTTATTTGCGTAGAGGTGTTTATAGTATTCTCTGATGGTAGTTTGTATTTCTGTGGGGTCAGTGGTGATATCCCCTTTATCATTTTTAATTGCGTCGATTTGATTCTTCTCTCTTTTCTTCTTTATTAGTCTTGCTAGTGGTCTGTCAATTTTGTTGATCTTTTCAAAAAACCAACTCCTGGATTCATTGATTTTTTGGAGGGTTTTTTGTGTCTCTATCTCCTTCAGTTCTGCTCTAATCTTAGTTATTTCTTGCCTTCTGCTAGCTTTGGAATGTGTTTGCTCTTGCTTCTCTAGTTCTTTTAATTGTGATGTTAGAGTGTCAATTTTTGATCTTTCCTGCTTTCTCTTGTGGGCATTTAGTGCTATAAATTTCCCTCTACACACTGCTTTAAATGTGTCCCAGAGATTCTGGTATGTTGTATCTTTGTTCTCATTGGTTTCAAAGAACATCTTTATTTCTGCCTTCATTTCGTTATGTACCCAGTAGTCATTCAGGAGCAGGTTGTTCAGTTTCCATGTAGTTGAGCGGTTTTGATTGAGTTTCTTAGTCCTGAGTTCTAGTTTGATTGCACTCTGGTCTGAGAGACAGTTTGTTATAATTTCTGTTCTTGTACATTTGCTAAGGAGTGCTTTACTTCCAATTATATGGTCAATTTTGGAGTAAGTACGATGTGGTGCTGAGAAGAATGTATATTCTGTTGATTTGGGGTGGAGAGTTCTATAGATGTCTATTAGGTCTGCTTGCTGCAGAGATGAGTTCAATTCCTGGATATCCTTGTTAACTTTCTGTCTCGTTGATCTGTCTAATGTTGACAGTGGAGTGTTGAAGTCTCCCATTATTATTGTATGGGAGTCGAAGTCTCTTTGTAAGTCTCTAAGGACTTGCTTTATGAATCTGGGTGCTCCTGTATTGGGTGCATATATATTTAGGATAGTTAGCTCTTCCTGTTGAATTGATCCCTTTACCATTATGTAATGGCCTTCTTTGTCTCTTTTGATCTTTGATGGTTTAAAGTCTGTTTTATCAGAGACTAGTATTGCAACCCCTGCTTTTTTTTGTTCTCCATTTGCTTGGTAAATCTTCCTCCATCCCTTTATTTTGAGCCTATGTATGTCTCTGCGTGTGAGATGGGTCTCCTGAATACAGCAGACTGATGGGTCTTGACTCTTTATCCAGTTTGCCAGTCTGTGTCTTTTCATTGGAGCATTTAGCCCATTCACATTTAAGGTTAAGATTGTTATGTGTGAACTTGATCCTGCCATTATGATATTAACTGGTTATTTTGCTCATTAGTTGATGCAGTTTCTTCCTAGCCTCGATGGTCTTTACATTTTGGCATGTTTTTGAAATGGCTGGTACCGGTTGTTCCTTTCCATGTTGAGTGCTTCCTTCAGGGTCTCTTGTAAGGCAGGCCTGGTGGTGACAAAATCTCTAAGCATTTGCTTATCTGTAAAGGATTGTATTTCTCCTTCACTTATGAAACTTAGTTTGGCTGGATATGAAATTCTGGGTTTAAAATTCTTTTCTTTAAGAATGTTGAATATTGGCCCCCACTCTCTTCTGGCTTGTAGAGTTTCTGCCGAGAGATCTGCTGTTAGTCTGATGGGCTTCCCTTTGTGGGTAACCCGACCTTTCTCTCTGGCTGCCCTTAAGATTTTTTCCTTCATTTCAACTTTGGTGAATCTGGCAATTATGTGTCTTGGAGTTGCTCTTCTCGAGGAGTATCTTTGTGGCGTTCTCTGTATTTCCTGGATTTGAATGTTGGCCTGCCCTACTAGGTTGGGGAAGTTCTCCTGGATGATATCCTGAAGAGTGTTTTCCAACTTGGTTCCATTTTCCCCCTCACTTTCAGGCACCCCAATCAGACGTAGATTTGGTCTTTTTACATAATCCCATACTTCTTGCAGGCTTTGTTCATTTCTTTTTCTTCTTTTTTCTTTTGGTTTCTCTTCTCGCTTCATTTCATTCATTTGATCCTCAATCGCTGATACTCTTTCTTCCAGTTGATCGAGTCGGTTACTGAAGCTTGTGCATTTGTCACGTATTTCTCGTGTCATGGTTTTCATCTCTTTCATTTCGTTTATGACCTTCTCTGCATTAATTACTCTAGTCGTCAATTCTTCCAGTTTTTTTTCAAGATTTTTAGTTTCTTTGCGCTGGGTACGTAATTCCTCCTTTAGCTCTGAGAAATTTGATGGACTGAAGCCTTCTTCTCTCATCTCGTCAAAGTCATTCTCCGTCCAGCTTTGATCCGTTGCTGGCGATGAGCTGCGCTCCTTTGCCGGGGGAGATGTGCTCTTATTTTTTGAATTTCCAGCTTTTCTGCCCTGCTTTTTCCCCATCTTTGTGGTTTTATCTGCCTCTGGTCTTTGATGATGGTGATGTACTGATGGGGTTTTGGTGTAGGTGTCCTTCCTGTTTGATAGTTTTCCTTCTAACAGTCAGGACCCTCAGCTGTAGGTCTGTTGGAGATTGCTTGAGGTCCACTCCAGACCCTGTTTGCCTGGGTATCAGCAGCAGAGGCTGCAGAAGATAGAATATTTCTGAACAGCGAGTGTACCTGTCTGATTCTTGCTTTGGAAGCTTCCTCTCAGGGGTGTACTCCACCCTGTGAGGTGTGGGGTGTCAGACTGCCCCTAGTGGGGGATGTCTCCCAGTTAGGCTACTCAGGGGTCAGGGACCCACTTGAGCAGGCAGTCTGTCCCTTCTCAGATCTCAACCTCGGTGTTGGGAGATCCACTGCTCTCTTCAAAGCTGTCAGACAGAGTCGTTTGCGTCTGCAGAGGTTTCTGCTGCTTTTTTGTTGTTGTTGTTGTTGTTGTTGTGTAGCTGTGCCCTGTCCCCAGAGGTGGCGTCTACAGAGACAGGCAGGTTTCCTTGAGCTGCTGTGAGCTCCACCCAGTTGGAGCTTCCCAGCAGCTTTGTTTACCTACTTAAGCCTCAGCAATGGCGGGCGCCCCTCCCCCAGCCTAGCTGCTGCCTTGCCGGTAGATCACAGACTGCTGTGCTAGCAATGAGGGAGGCTCCGTGGGCGTGGGACCCTCCCGGCCAGGTGTGGGATATGATCTCCTGGTGTGCCTGTTTGCTTAAAGCGCAATATTGGGGTGGGAGTTACCCGATTTTCCAGGTGTTGTGTGTCTCAGTTCCCCTGGCTAGGAAAAGGGATTCCCTTCCCCCTTGCGCTTCCCAGGTGAGGCGATGCCTCGCCCTGCTTCAGCTCTTGCTGGTTGGGCTGCAGCAGCTGACCAGCACCGATCGTCCGGCACTCCCCAGTGAGATGAACCCAGTACCTCAGTTGAAAATGCAGAAATCACTGGTCTTCTGTGTCGCTCGCGCTGGGAGTTGGAGACTGGAGCTGTTCCTATTCGGCCATCTTGCTCCGCCCCCCTTTATCCGGAAACTGTTCTCTATGTATGTACCCTTGGCCTACTCATTGAAAATTACATAGATATAGATACCCATTTATTTTTTCTATTCTCCCTGATGCTTCTGCATTTTCTGTAAATTTCCTCCTTTATTGGCTTCTCCAAAATTAGGTTTATCCCTAGAGAAGCTCATTCTCTGTTTGTTTATTTTGAGATGGAGTCTTGCTCTGTCACCCACCCTGGAGTGCAATGGCAAGATGTCTGCTCATTGCAACCTCCACCTCTCAGGTTCAACTGATTCTCCTGCCTCAGCCTCCCGAGGTGATTACAGGGTGCACACAACCATGCCCGGCTAATTTTTGTATTTTTTGTACAGACAGGGTTTCGCCATGCTGCCCAGACTGGTCTCGAACTCCTGACCTGAAATAATCTGCCTGCCTCAGCTTCCCAAAGTGCTGGCATTACAGGCATGAGCCACTGCGCCTGGCCTTGTTCTCTCTTTCAAAACCTCTCTTTTCCCTAACCCTTTGCCTATCTCCAGAATTACTTTGGTTGCCACGTTTCTTACCTATCATTTTGCTTGGCTCCAATTTTTTTCTTCTGTCTTCTAAATGAGCATATATGGTATGTACTTTGCTGTAATGATCTTTACCTAAGTTTAGTCAACTCCTAGAAATCTTCCGAACAATTCTCACCCTTTGACGTGCCATTCTTCTACTTTCGGCCTTGTTGCTTATAACAATCACATAACATTTTATACATATGCTTATTTGTACCAATATATGCCTTATTTGTTTAAGGAGTAATTTTCATGCGTCTTGATAGTCCCCATAGTGCCTAGCATTCTTGCATTTAGTAGACAATTATTCATTCATTTCTTTATTCATTCAACAAATACTTGAATGGGATGCACAAAAAGGGGAAAAGCAGAATACATAACTATAAAAAGTGTGAAACAGAAAAAAGAAATAAGGTGTTGATTTGAGGAAGACTTGAAAACCTATATTCTATTTTATTTTATTTTTTTAACCTGATAGCCTTGGACTTTAAAATCCAATGAAAGGTAGAACACACAAGGGAGAGGAGTAAGCAAAGGGTTATGAAGAGATCCTCTAGAAGGATGCTGCAGCTAAGAGTTACAGGTGTGGCTGGGCGTAATGGCTCACACCTGTAATCCCAGCACTTTGGGAGGCTGAGGCGGGCAGATCACGAGGTCAAGCGATTGAGACCATCTTGGCCAACACAGTGAAACCTTGTGTCTACTAAAAATACAAAAATTAGCCGGGCGTGGTAGCACGCACCTGAAGTCCCAGCTCCTCAGGAGGTTGAGGCCGGAGAATCGCTTGAACCTGGCAGGCGGAGGTTGCAGTGAGCTGAGATCGTGCCACTGCACTCCAGCCTGGTGACAGAGCAAGACTCCATCTCAAAAAACAACAACAAAAAAAAGTTACAGGTGTGCTGAAGTCTTGATGTCTTCCACTCCAGGTGGCATGAGCTTCCAGCTATGAGCAGCCAGTGTGTTACGCAAATTTGTTTTCAAGTAGCCCATTTTGTGACAAATATTAGGAAGCCCTTTTGTGAGGTTCCCAAGAAAGTAGATGAGGATGTGTGTGTCAGAGTACTCTAGATAAATAGAACCAGATATATCTATACATCTATATAGAGAAAGAGAAAAAAGAGATTGATTTTAAGGAGTTGGCTCACCATATTGTGGGGGCTGGCAAGTCTGAAATTTGTAGGGCAGGATGCCGGCAGGCTGGAAATTTTGGCAGGAGTCAATGTTGCAGTCTTCAGTTTGAAGGCAGAATTCCTTCCTCTTCTCGGTACCTCAGTTTTTTCCCTTATGGCCTTCAACTTATTGAATGAGGTCCATCTACATTATGGAGAGTAATTTGTTTACTCAAAATCTACTCATTTCAATGTTTATCACATCTGAAAAAAAAAATAGCTTCACAGCAACAGCTAGACTGGTGTTGGACCAAACAACTGGGTACCGTAGCCTAGCCAAGGTGACACATCAAATTAATCATCACAAGACAGAAGACAAAGAGACAGGTGAAAGTTTGGCTTTGGGTAGGAGGAGGATCACCTCCTCCAGTGTAAAAGGAGAAATGAGGATGGGAACTGATGTAGATGTTTAGGTAACTCCAAATCTATGGCTTCTATTTCCTCTGTGAAGCTGGGATGAGAGGAGGAAATCAATGGTTTAAAGATAGTGATAGGTTTGCAAAATTTACTTAGGTGAGTGGGAGAGTAGTTGCCAAGTGAAATAGATTGAGATTGCTGAGAAGAGCTAATGGTTGGTGATTACAGTCTTATGAGGGGTGTAATCGCTAATAAATGCTCACTACACCGTTACTTCACTCTATTTAAGATGGTATCTTTTTAATTATTTACACAGTATTGCTCTTTACTTTCTGCAGGCAAACACCACTCTTCTGTTAACTTCTATGCACCCTTCCATAATCTCTTATTCCATGGATTAGACCTACTGTGGTAACACTTGTCTATTATTGTTTGCCTTGTAAAACTGCACATCTAATAAATAACACAATTAAGGGTGGTGCACAGGAGACATGGTGAATCAGCTTAAGGAGAAGGATGTTGTTGTTGAGGCTACTTTAAACGCATGAAGTACTTTATAGGCTTTTAGCATAGACTCACTGCTCTGTGACTCAATAATAACACACTTCTTTTGCCATTATTCAAAGGACAAGTGTCCACACTGTGCAATAGGGACTCCATAAGTATTTGAAAAAACAAATGAAGATGTTGCTTTACTTGATTCTATTTTCTACATCTTTGCCTATTTGCATATTATGTTAGCTCCAGAAAATGGCTAGGAGGCAGAATTTTCCCACAACTGTCAATTCAGTGTTCTCCTCTTCCTGTGTTTGTTTGAATTATCCGGTAAGTGGCACTTATTTGTTTGAGAGGTAGTAACAAGGAAAGAAAAAAATATATATATATATTCTGAGACAGAGTCTCGCTCTGTCGCCCAGGCTAGAATGCAGTGGCACGATCTCGGCTCACTGCAACCTCCACCTCCCGAGTTCAAGCGATTCCCCTGCCTCAGCCTCCTGAGTAGCTAGGATTAGAGGTGCCTGTCACCATGCCTGGCTGATTTTTGTATTTTTATTAGAGATGGGGTTTCACCATGTTGACCAGGCTGGTCTTGAACTCCTGACCTCAAGCAATCCACCTCCCTTGGCCCCCCAAAGTGCTGAGATTATAGGTGTGAACCACTGTGCCCGGCCCAGGAAAAGATTTTTAAACAATGTAGTCAGAAGACCTAGATAAGTGATGGCAAACTCATATCCTTAAAGAAATATAAAACATATTTGCTGTAGCCAAACTAACACATGTGCTGGCAGATCTCGTAATCTTGGATCTATGTTTTAGTTCAGGCTTTATCATGTACTAGAGCTTTGATTTGGATAATCTGCCTTCTGTTGGCTTCATTTCATTTATCTGTAAAATGTTAATAATGCTTGTTTTACCTGGGGCATAGGATTATGGTAAAGGTTATATAATATAATGTTACATAATAGAAACTTCAGATATATAAATATACATGTATTAGTCAGAGTTCTCCATAGAAGCAAAACCAATATGATGTGTGTGTGTGTGTGTGTGTGTGTGTGTGTGTGTATTTAAGACAGAGTTTATTTTAAGGAATTGGTTCATATGATTATGGGGCCTGGCAAGTCTGAAATCCATAAACAGGCGAGCAGGTTGAAAATTCAAGGAAGAGCTGGTGTTATATTATAGAGTCTCATACTTGCTGGCTGAAAATTTAGTCAGGATTTCTATGTTACACTCTTGAGTTAGAACTGCTTCTTCTTCAGGAAACCTCAGTCTTTGCTCTTAATGCCTTTGATTAATTAGATGAGGCTCACCCATATTATGACAGTAACCTGCTTTACTCGAGGTCTACCTTTTAAATGTTAATTATATATAAAAAGCACCTTCACAGAAACATGTAGGTTAGTGTTTTGACTAAACAACGGGTACAATTGCCTAGCCTAGTTGACATGTAAAATTAAGCAGCACAATACAGCATTATGATGAATATTTGGGTTCTTGATTTAGGTTGCCTGAATTTAATTCTAGCTCTACCTTTGGGAGCTAAGAGTCCTTCAGCAAATATTGCATTGTTTTGGTGATTCAGTTTTCTCATCTGTTAAACCATCTTACAGAGTTGTGAGATTAAACATAGAACACACATGCAGTGTGTTCAGAATAGGATAGTATGGAGTAAATGTGCAGTAAATTATGGCTACTATTAAACATAAGTCATTATTACTACTGTTATTAAATCTGAAAATATAACAATATAAAAATTTTAAATGAAAAAGAAATTTTTCTGTTTGCTAGTCCTGCTGTTTTCCCTTGCCTTTGGGTTTGAGTATAAGGATAGCAGTCAATCATCCTGGATTTACTGGAACAGTCACAATTTCAGTATTCTGCCTTATTATTCCCATTCACATACTCTATTTGTCAGACCTTTCATTCTGATGTTTGGTTCACAAAATATGCATGCCATAAATGGTGATGACAATTGACTTTTTTTTTTTTTTTTTTTTGAGAAGGAGTCTCACTCTGACACCCAGGCTGGAGTGCAGTGGTGTGATCTCGGCTCACTGGAACCTCTGCCTCCCGAGTTCAAGTGATTCTCCTGCCTCAGCCTCCCAAGTAGCAGGGATTACAGGCATCTGCCACCACACCCGGCTATTTTTTTTTTTTCATATTTTTAGTAAAGACGGAGTTTAACCATGTTGGCTAGGCTGGTCTCAAACTCCTGACCTCAGGTGACCCACCCGCCTTGGCCTCCCAAAGTGCTGGGACTACAGGTGTAAGCCACCGTGCCCAGGCAGCTGAGACTTAAAACTCAGGCTCACGGTTGACTCTGTAGTTTGATAGAGAATAGCAAATTAGCCATCTGTCAGCTAAAAAGCTTTGCTGCTTTGTGGGTTGTATCTTGGTGCTGTATTATTAATATCATGCGAAGTTATTCATTAATTCTTTGCCGTCATCTCAGAGGGTCATAGCATATTTATTTCTCTGCATCTGAACATACCACCATCATCTAAGGCAATTTGTTGATATGTAATATTATTTGCTAATAGTCATGTGATTTTGTAATTTCAAACTAATTTCTCAGAATTACTTGATTAACTGTGGGTTTTCCTTTAGTGACAAGTGTATATTTAATAATTTCCCAATTTCAGAATCACTTGATTAAATATGGGTTCTCCTTCAGTGATGCAAGTGTACATTTAGTAATTCCCCAATTTCATTAGAGTCACTGTATGTGGGCAAAACTGTGAGTTCTTAATGTGTCTTTATATATTATGTTTAAGTGTTCAGATAAAATAATTTAGCTTAGAAAAAGAAAATTAAAATTAAAAAGGAATTAAAAATTTAACAGGTCAGTTATGTGACCTTTATTATTAAGCTAATCTAATACTTAATCTGTTTTTGAAACTGTGGATTTACTAAATTATGAATGAATAAGAAGTCTATTTTTGCTACACTTACAGAGACGAGATGAAGAGCTGGCCACCAAGGAAGGCTCTCACAGGTTGGCAGTAAGTTGGCAGAGCCACTGACCCAGGATGCGGATCCTAGATTTTCACATTTTGAACTATAGTTTCATCAGGAACTTAGAACTTAGATGATTCAGTACTCAGGAATAACTTTTTTTTTTTTTTGAGACAGAGTCTCGCTCTTGTCACCCAGGCGGGAGTGCTGGAGTGCTGGAGTTCAATGGTGCAATCTCGGCTCACTGCAACCTCCAGCTTCTGGGCTCAAGCGGTTCTCCTGCCTCAGCCTCCCAAGTAGCTGGGATTCCAGGCATGCGCCACCGTGTCTGGCTAATTTTTGTATTTTTAGTAGAGACAGGGTTTCACCCTGTTGGCCAAGCTGGTCTCAAACTCCCGATCTCAGGTGATCCACCTACCTTGGCCTCTCAAAGTGCTGGGATTCCAGGTGTGTGCCACTGTGTCCGGCCAGGAACAACTCTTAAGTGTCAAACTCAGAAAGGATTGTTGCGTATGTAATTCACAATGTCAGTTTATTCAGTTACAATGGAAGCTGTTTCTATCCAAAGATTAATCTAGGGTACTGTTTCTCCTTGCATCAGAGTCCCTAATCCTCAATTAGTATTTAAAATTATGTTTCAAGAGTTCACAGCTGGTTAAAGGGAACTTGACAATTGCATCTACACTAGAGAAGTGTTTTGGTTTTATATTACGGACCAACTCCATTTGTTTGGGGTGCTGGGTTGGAAAGTATTTTAAAATGACATTTGAGGCCAGTGAAAAGGAATGCTATGATTGAATGACAGTGTCTTACACCTGTCCAAGAGTGCAAGTGTGAGCTGAGCTTGCTGTGTATTTGCCATCTTTGACTGAGGCTATTGAGGAAAAGCTCACAAGTATCCTTGACTCACAATATATAACAACATTCTGGTCCCCTCACTCTAGTAATTAGAAAACAGGTGTCTTCTGGCTACGTTGCCCCTTTCCTTTAGACAAAGATTGAAATAATATTATTATCTAAAATGTTACTATCTTACACAGATTACCACCTTTCTGCGATCATGTTTTTTTGTGGTAGGTGACAGTATCCTTAAGTAGTAAATTGCTTTCTTTAGTTATATTATAGTCCTAAGAATAGCCCTAGTGATGCTTCCACAGTTTCCATAAATATTTTTAAAAGCCAGTCCTGAAGGATATAGGATAATATTTGATGTTGACATATGATTAATTCAATGAGGACTGACTCTATTTTATTACCACAAGTGAGTTGCTTTTGTCACCAGGTTTAGGGGCACTCCACACCACTTTATGCTGAAAACTTGTTTTTAGTGCTCCACACTACCAAAGACTTCTTAGTTTGTCTCGTGAGTCTCTAAACTTTTCTTGATAGAGATTGGCTTTTGATGTTGCAGAAGTCTTATGCTATATGGGTAAGGAAAGACACTCACAACAGGGGCCTTATGCACACAGCATCTTAGCAGTGGGAGTACAGCCTGCTCAGGCTTCAAGACTGACCAGAAGAGGGCAGACAACCTCTTGGATTACCTTGATTTAAGTGATTGTCTCTCCTCTGTAAAGGACAAAAATTTCACCCCCAACGCATTTCTTTGGGTGTGACAGTAGAGACTGAGAGATACAGATTTGAAGAGCTAGTAAGCAAGAAAACATTACGAATTTTTAAATCATAGCTTCATATTTTTAAAAGGAGACTGCTTCTTAATAGGATAACTATTTTTTTTCTTTAATTTCTTGGTTTTTTTTTTGGTTTTTTTTTTTTTTTTTTTGAGACGAAGTCTCACTCTGTCGCCCAGGCTGGAGTGCAGTGGCACGATCTCGGCTCACTGCAAGCTCCGCCTTCCGGGTTCACGCCATTCTCCTGCCTCAGCCTCCCGAGTAGCTGGGACTACAGGCGCCCGCCACCTCGCCCGGCTAATGTTTTGTATTTTTAGTAGAGACGGGGTTTCACCGTGTTAGCCAGGGTGGTCTCGATCTCCTGACCTCCTGATCCACCCGCCTGGGCCTCCCAAAGTGCTGAGATTACAGGCGTGAGCCACCGCACCCGGCCTTCTTCTTTAATTTCAATTTGGATGAGCTCAAGGATGTTATGCCATATATATTATACTCGACTTCAAAAGGCTTTGCTTAAAGCAAAACAAGCCTAAAATCTACATAACTCTGAAAATCACTTCAGAGAATCGTGAATAAACTTTTCTTCAGGGTATTTCGACTAATCTAAGAAAATCTTTGCTTGAACACTGTGTGTATTTTTTTAAAGGAATTCTATTTAGCCCCTAGTTATTAATGTTTATCTTATTTGTGAAGTTCTTTAGACTCTTCAGAAAGGAGGGTTAATGATTAGGAACCAAGGTAAACCATTGTTTCTTTTTTATTCTTATATTTCATTCAACTGAAAAAGATCTTAATCATTAGCCTGACATATTTATTAATGTTTTTAATTTCAAGGATTAATTTTCATTTTTGTAAAGATTACTTTCTTTTTTTTTCTTTTTTTTTTTTTTTTTG
This sequence comes from Theropithecus gelada, assembly GCF_003255815.1. Classification (NCBI taxonomy): domain Eukaryota; kingdom Metazoa; phylum Chordata; class Mammalia; order Primates; family Cercopithecidae; genus Theropithecus; species Theropithecus gelada. Next base: position 154,989,452 of record NC_037671.1, read on the forward strand.
CAATATGGCTGTTAGAATGACCTCAAAATTATACAACTCCCTGCTTTCTGGTTGTGTAAAAATTTGTACATGATTGAGTATTCTGAATGTCTCAAATGCCTCCAAGTCCTTCACCTCAGGGTCAGTTTGCCCTTCAGTATCCAACAATTATAGTCCAATCTTGCACACCTTGAATATCTGCAGGCAATTCATTTATTGTCATTGTATTTCCTTCCTATAATATTTTTGAACTCCAGGAATGTCTAATTTTCCCATAACTTTCTGTGATTTTTTTTTTTTTTTTTTTTTTTTTTTGACAGAGTTTCACTCTTGTTGCCCAGGCTGGAGTGCAATGGCGTGATCTCGGCTCTCTGCAACCTCCGCCTCCCACGTTCAAGCAATTCTCCTGCCTCAGCCTCCCAAATAGCTGGGATTACAGGCATGCACCACCACACCCAGCTGATTTTGTATTTTTAGTAGAGACGAGGTTTCTCCATGTTGGTCAGGCTGGTCTCAAACTCCCAACCTCGGGTGATCCGCCCACTTTGGCCTCCCAAAGTGCTGGGATTACAGGCGTGAGCCAGCACGCCCAGCTTCTCTGATTATTTTTTATCAGTCTGTATCGGTTACAATGTTTTCAGCTTCAACTAGCATAAGCCTTACTCAAGTTGGGCTTAACTATTAAAGAAGGTATTAACTCACATCAAGGCACTGCAGAGGTAAGGCATGCCTTAGAGGTGGTGGTTTAATGAGATGGACCTTGGTTCTTTTTGTCTATCTACAACTACATCCAGTAGATAAATTTCATCCTAAATTTCTCTTGTGGTCATAGGATTGTAGTCAGTAGCATTTGGGAATACAGGCTTCCATTTTCTTTCTTTCTTTTTTTTTTTTTAATTATACTTTAAGTTCTAGGGTACATGTGCACAACATGCAGGTTTGTTACATATGTATACATGTGACAGGCTTCCACTTTCAAGTCTAAGAAGAAAGAACTTGACTTTTTGTAACTTACTCTTAAGAGTTAAGACATTTCTTTCCCAGGAGACCACAGCAAAACTCTCCTCATCTCTCATTGGTTTAAATGAGCTTAGGCCTTTCCACTGACAACCTCCAGCAAGGGGAATGGGATTATCATAATTGGCCCATAATAATCAGTGACCCTTGCCCCCTCTCTCCCAGACCCAGGTGGGGTAGAAAATGGATATTGGGTAGTCAGTCATTCCATATCATGCTGCGATGGACTGATGTTCTGGGCTTTTCTATTTGTTGCCCCTTACTGCATTATACCTGCCTTCTAGGCTGCCGCCACTTCCCTGCCCTTCTTGACCCTAGGCATAGACATAATAGCAAAAATGGCAAGTTTAGTTCTCCCAAACGTAGACACATCAGTAAAGACACTTGAAGACTGCAATATGGGAAATAAAAACATAATACTGAGTACTGAGGTCTTCCCTTGTCTCTTTCTCCTGCCTTGCCTTTTCCTGCTTCCTGTCACCCTCTTCTTCCCTTCTTCTTCATTTCCTGAGGCCTCCTCAATTCGTGATGCAAACCAGTATCCAGATGGCCCACGGGGATTAAAGACTATGTTGGTGGGTGAAAAGAGAATGCCAAGAAGGTAAATGGGAGAATCTGGTGATAAGAGCAGATGGCTGACTAGAGACATCAGATGTCAGTTCTCCTCAGAAAGATCAAAGTTACTGGTGAATGGACAAGTTCTGAATGGAACGCTGAGAGAAGAGAACTAGAATCTGTTGGAGTGCCTATGGGAAGGAGCTGGGGTACGAAAAAGGAAGGCAGTAAGAGTCTGTTAAAGGTCAACCAGGAAACTTAGGGTCCAGAGAAAGGGTAGGCGGGAGTGCCCTTGGTGGGAGGAGCCCTACAAAAGCCCCCTCAAGACAAAGGAAATAAAGGCACAGCACCAGTGACAGAAGGGGGCAGCACTGGCTCCCAGGAACAGATGTGGAGGAGTATCATCTCCTGCCTTCCGCCATAACATGTTGGGGATGCAACTTCCCACAGGGGGCCAGAGCACATGCACTTGGAGAAAGTGTTTTTCATACTTTTTGTGGTGGCTTCACCCTTGCTGAAAGTGAATCCATGCTGTTTGAGCTTGTACAAAGCCCAACTCCCCATCCCTATTCCCTATATAGAACAGTAACATCCAGCAATGGAAGAGAGACAGACCATAGAGTTGCCTGCTCTGGACTAGGGGAAGAGGGTCTGCCTTGAGCCCATACTGGGGTAGCTCTCAGAGGGGTGTATCCAGGGCCTGCAGCCACACTGTGGTGGGGAAACAAAGGTCAAAGTCTTTATGAAATAAGGGTCATGAGCCCTATGACAGGGGTGTGATAGGATCACATTCCTGCCAACTCAGGATGAGGAGTTGGTACACACCCCAGCCCCTTCCCCTGACACTTCAGTGTGCCCCAACACAATCTCTTCCTACCACCCATCCCTTCAGGGCAGGTGCTTCCACTCATCATCAGTCCACCTGAGGACAAGCCAGCTTTTACACTTAAGCACCATCTATTGGATTGCAGCCTGAACGACACCACCAAATAAAAAGCCTGCTGCCAGACAGGCTAAGTGTTAGGTGCATGGGACAAGCTTTCTGAGACATCAGAACTCAGTCAGTCCTGCAGGAGATAGCTTTTTGGCTCATACATCCAATGCATCACTACAACAAGCAACATCTAAGAAAACCACTGCACAGAAACTATCCACAAACAATGAACCCATATAGAGTCTTGGCCCACTGAAAACACCCAGGAATGAAGCCAAAGGACCATATGCAGTGTACACCTTAGTCAGGCCCTCAAGAGAAAAAAGAATTTAAAAATAAAAATGTCCCATCCAAATAATAGAAAATTCAAAAATAAGAAGCATCAGTTCCCTCAGATGAGAAGGAATCAGCACAAGAACTCTGGAAGTACTAAAAGTCAGAGTCCTTGACACCTCCAAAGGATTGCATTCTCTTTCTAGCAATGGATCCTAATCAAACTGAAAAGTTTGAAATGACAGAAAAAGAATTCAAAATACAAATTGCAAGGAAACTCAATGAGATCCAAGAGAAAGTTGAAATCCAATAAGAAAAAGCCAGAGAAATGATTCAAGATATAGAAGACAAGATAACTATATTAAGAAAAAACCTAATAGAACTTCTGGAATAGAAACATTCACTAAAGGATTTAAAAAAACAGTTGGAATCTTTAACAACAGGCTAGGCAAAACAGAAGAAAGAATTTCAGAGCTTGAACGCTGGTCTTTTGAATTAACCCAGTCAGACAAAAATCAAGGAAAAAGAATTTTAAAAAATGATCAAAGCCTTAGAGAAATATAGGTTTATGTAAAGTGACCAAATCTACTACCATTGGCATTCCTGAGAAAAAAAGAAAAGGTAAGCAACTTGGAAAACATACCTGAGAAAAAAAAATCAGGAAAACATCCCTAATCTTGCTAGAGAAGTCAACATCCAGACACAAGAAATTCAGAGAATACCTGCAAGACACTTCACAATATAACCATTCCTGAGGTACAATCATCAGACAATCCAAGGTCAATGTGAAGGGGAAAAATCTTAAAGGCAACTAGAGAAAAGGGACAAAATTACCTGTAAAGAAAATCCCATCAGACTAACAGTAGACTTCTCAGCAGAAACATTACAAACCAAAAGAGATTAGGGGCCTACTTTTAGCCTTCTTAAAGAAAAGAAAATGCCACCAGAATTTCATATCCTAACAAGCTTCAGAAATGAAGGAGAAGTAAAGTCATTCCCAGAGAAGCAAATGCTAAGGGAATTTGTCATTACCAGATCAGTCTTACAAAAATACTCAGAAGAGATCTGCACATGGAAACAAAAGAATGACGCTTGTTACCATAAAAGCACACATAAGTACACAGATCATATAACGCAATTACAAAATTGAGACATATTTATCACTTAGCAACAGTACGACAGGAACAAACCTCACATATCGATATTAACCTTGAATGTAAATGGCTTAAATGCTTCACTTAAAAGACAGAGAGTGGCACAATTGGGCAAAAACAAGACCCAAACTTCCACTGACTTCAAGAGACCTATCTTATGTGTAAAAACATTCATAGGCTCGAAATAAAGGGATGGAGAAAGATCAATCACACAAATGGAAAACAAAAAAGAGCAGAGGTTGCTATTTTTGTATCAGATAAAACAGACTTTAAAGCAGCAACAGTAAGAAAAGACACAGAAGTGCATTATTTAACGGTAAAGAGTTCAATTCAACGCTATGCATGCACTGAACATCAGAGCACCCACATTTATAAAACAAATTCTACTAGACCTAAAGAGAAAGATAGACAGCCATCCAATAACAGTGGATGACTTCAACACTCCAGTGACAACACTAGACAGATCACTGAGGCAGAAAACTAACAAAGAAACTCTGGACTTAAATTGGACTCTTGACCTAATGGACCTAATAGATGTCTACAGAATATTCCATCCAACAATCACAGAATATAATTTTTCTAATCTGTGCTATGCAACATTTTCTAAAATTGACCATACACTTGTTATTACAGAGAATCTCAGTATATTTTTAAAAACTGAAATCATACCATATCAAGCACTTTCTCAGACCACAGTGAAGTAAAATTAGAAATCAATACCAAGAGGAACACTCAAAACAACAGATGTACATGGAAACTAAACAATTTGCTTCTGAATGACTTTTGGGTAAAGAACAAAATTAAGGCAGAAATAAAAAAATATTTTGAAACAAATGAAAATGGAGACACAACACACCAAAATCTCTGGGACATAGTGAAAGCAGTATTAAGAGGAAAGTTTATAGCACTAAATGCCAAAATCACAAAGATAGAGAGATCTCAAATTAGCAACCTAACATTGCACCTAAAGGAACTAGATAAACAAAAAACAAAGCAAACACAGAGCTAACAGAAGAAAAGCAATGACAAAGATTATAGTAAAACTAGATGAAATTGAGGCCAAAAAAACAGACTAAGGATCAACAAAACAAGAAGTTGGCCTTTAGAAAGGATAAACAAAATTGATAGATTGTCCTAGATTAACCAAGAAAACAAGATTGTGCAATTAAGCACATTCAGAAGTGACAGAGGTGGCATTACAACTGATATCACAAAAATATAAAAGATCCTCAGAGACTACTAGGAACATCTCTGTGCACACCCTAGAATATCTATAGAAAATGGATAATTTTCTGGAAACATGAAACATCCCAAGATTGAACCAGGAAGAAATTAAAATGCCAAACAAGCCAATAATTAATTGTGAAATTGAATCAGTAATAAAAAATCTACCAACCAAAAAAAAGCCCTGGACCAGATGCATTCAGAGCCAAATTCTACCAGATGTTCAAAGAAGAACTGGTACTAATCTTACTGAAACTATTCCAAAAATCAAGTCAGATGGATTCTTCTCTAACTCATTCTGTAAAGCCGGTATCATCTTGATACCAAAATCTGGCAGGACAAAACAAAAAGGAATCTACAAGCCAATATCTCCGATAAACACAGACACAAAAATCCTCAATAAACGACTGGCAAACCAAATCCAGCAGCATATCAAAAAGATAATTTATCACAACCAAGAGGGTTTTATTCCTGGGATGCAAGGATGTTTCAACATATGCAAATCAATAAATGTGATTCATCACATAAACAAAATTAAAAACCAAAATTACATGATCATCTCAACAGACAGAAAAAGCATTCAATAAAAAAGTCCAATGTCTCTTCATGATAAAAACCCTGAACAAACAAGACACTGAAGGAACATATCTCAAAATAATAAAAGCCATTTATTGCAAACCCACAGCTGACATCATATTGAATGGGCAAAAGCTTGAAGCATTCCCGTTAAGAACCGGCACAAAACACGGATGCCCACTTTTACCTCTCCTATTAAACGTAGTACTGAATGTTCTAGCTACAGAATTCAGAAAAAAGAAAGAAATAAAAGGCATCCACATAGGAAAAGGGAAAGTCAAATTATCTCTGTTCTCTGATGACATGATTCTATACCTAGAAAACCCTAGGGATTTCTCTGAAAGACTCCTAGACCTGTTAAATGACTTCAGTAAAACTTCAGGACACAAAATCAACATATGGATATCAGTAGCATTTCTTTATTATTATTATTATTATAATACTTTAAGTTCTAGGGTACTTGTGCACAACATGCAGGTTTGTTACATAGGTATACATGTGCCATGTTGGTTTGCTGCACCCATCAACCCGTCATTTACATTAGGTATTTCTCCTAATGCTATCCCTCCCCCAGCCCCGGACCTCCGACTGGCCCTGGTGTGTGACGTTCACCGCCCTGTGTCCATGTGTTCTCATTGTTCAACTCCCACCTATGAGTGAGAACGTGCAGTGTTTGGTTTTCTGTCCTTGTGATAGTTTGCTGAGAATGATGGTTTCCAGCTTCATCCATGTCCCTGCAAAGGACATGAACTCATTCTTTTTTATGGTTGCATAGTATTCCATTGTGTATATGTGCCACATTTTCTTAATCCAGTCTATCATTAATGCACATTTGGATTGGTTCCAAGTCTTTGCTATTAAATATCCGTAGCATTTCTATGCACACAGGATGTTCAAGCTGAGAACCAAATTGAGAACTCAATTCTATTTATGATAGCCACACAAAAAATAAAATATTTAGGAATACAGCAAACCAAGGAGGTGAAAGATCTTTACAAGGAGAACTGCATAACACTGATGAGTGAAATCACAGAGGATGCAAACAAATGGAAAAATATCCCATCCCCATGAACAAGAAGAATCAATATCATTAAAATGACCATGTTGCCCAAAGAAATCCACACATTCAATGCTATTCCTATCAAATTACCAACGTTATTTTTCACAGAATTAGAAAAACCAATTCTAAAATTCATCTGAAACCCCAAAAGAGCCCAAATAGCCAAAGCAATCCTAAGCAAAAAGAACAAATCTAGAGGCATCACATTGCCTGAGTTTAAACCATACTATATGGCTAAGGTAACCAAAATAGCATTGTAATAGTAAAAAGCAAACAAACAAACAAAAACCAGACACATAGATCAGTGGAAGAGAATAAAAAATCCAGAAACAAAGCCATACCTACAACCAACTGGTTTTTGACAAATTTGACAAAAATAAACAATAAAGGGCATCCTATTCAATAAATGGTCTGAGAAAACTGAGTATCCATATGCAGAAGAATGAAACTGGACCCCCATCTCTCACCGTATAAAAAAATTAACTCAAGAGGAAGTAAATACTTAAATTTATGACCTCAAAATATGAAAATTTAAGAAAAACTCTTGTGGACATTGGCCTAGACAAAGAATTTATGACTAAGACCTGAACAACAAAGGCAACAAAACTAAAAATAGACAAATGAGACGTAATTAAACTGAAGAGCTTCTGCACAGCAAACAATAAACAAACACACAAACCAGAAACAATCAAGAGAATAAACAGACAACCTCCAGAATGAGAAAATATTTGCAAAGTATGCATCCAACAAAGGACTAACATCCAGAATATATATGGAACTTAAATAGCCCACTAAAAAGTGGGCAAAGGACATGAACAAAGATTTCTAAAAAAGTAGATATACAAGAGGCCAATAAACATAGGAAAAAATGCTCATCCTCACTAATCATCAGAGAAATGCAAATTAAAACCATAATGATATATCATCTCATACCAGTCAAAACAGCTATTAAAAAGTCAAAAAATAACAGATGTTGGCAAGGATATGAAGAAAAGAGAACACTTATACACTGTTGGTGAGAATGTGAAGTAGTTCAACCCTTATGGAAAACAGTACTGAGATTTCTCAAAGAACTAAAAATAGAACTACCATTTGACCCAGCAATCCCACTGCTGAGTATCTGTCCAAAGGAAAAGAAATTGTTTTATCAAAAAGACACCTGCACTTGTGTGTTTATCTCAGCAGTATTCTCAATTGCAAAGGCATGGAATCAACCTAAGTGACCATCAGTGGTGCGTTCGACAAGGAAAGTGTGGTACATATGCACCATAGTATACTATGCAGCCATAAAAAAGAATGAAAAACTTTTTTTTGCAGTAACATGGATGCAGCCAGAGGCCTAAGTGAATTAATGCAGAAACAGAAAATCAAGTACCACAAGTTACCACTTATAAGTAAGAGCTAAACAATGGGTGCAAGTGAACATGAAGATAGAAACAATAGATGCTGGAGACTTTAAAATTTGAGGGGGCAACGGTTGAAAAACTACATATTGGGTACTATGTTCACTGTTTGGATGGCGAGTTACCTACAAGCCCAAACCTCAGCATTATGCAATACACCCATGTAACAAACTGCACACGTATCCCCTGAATCTATAATACAATAATACTCAGTACCACATATTACTGTTCCTAGAGGTGGTCAACTGTGTGCCTGCCCTGGGGGACCCTACTGAACATTGCTCTCTTCAGTACCTTTCCTGCCTCTATTGTTCAGGGGCACCACGTCTCCTCTAAGTAGGGGTCCTTTTCACTTCGTCTTTCATCTCCAGAATCACAAATCACAGTCATTTCTGTTTCACATCACAGTACAGGAAAAAAAAAAAAAAAAAGATACTCTCACACCACATATGGTCAATGACATCCAAATTATTCTTCTATGTCTGATCTCTCTGTGGAAGTCTGAACTAAAGCAGCTAGTGTCTATTGTAATGGAGCCAATATCTCCATTTAGGTACCTAATAGGTAACTTAAACTTAACATGGCCAAAAGGTTAACTCTATATTCCTCCTCAATCTGAACATTTTCCCCTCTCAGGCCTTCCCATGAATAGAAATAAATGTATTTATTTATAGAAACTCATTTACCCAGTTGATCAAGCCAAGAACTTTGGAGTCAAAATCAAATTTTTTCCTTTTCTTTAAAATCCACATACAATTTATCAGTGAGTTATGTTGGCCACACATGCACAAACACATCTGGAATCCATCTGCTTCCTTTTTCTCCACTGCTCTACGACCCCAGTCCAAAATTCCATCACCATTCACCTAACTTGCCTCTTAACTGCTGACCCAGTTTTCACTATTGCACCTATATACATTTTATTGGCCTGGTAATCTTTTAAAACAATATATAAAATCATGTCACCTCCATTCTGAATATATTCTACATTTTAATTCTTCATTTTGTATGTGTGTTGCAAGTCTATCTTCCAGTTTTTTTCGTGTTTCTATTATTGCTTTGATTAACATAAGGTTTTAATTTTAAAGCTTTTGAATGTATAAGTATTTTCCTTTAAAGTTTGTCATTTTTGTTTTTTCTTTAATAAATTCTAACCTGAGTGTATAAACATTTATCTACATTTTCTCCTATATGTTTAAATGTTTTCCCTTTCAAATGTAAGTTTTAAATCTCCTGGGACTGACTTTTGTGTATTATATGAGGTACATATCCAACTTTTTCCTTACATGATTAAACAATTGTGTTGTCAACATTGTTGAACACTCCTAATTTTCCCATTGATCTGAAGTGCCACCCAGGCTGGAGTGCAGTGATGTGATCTCGGCTCACTGCTACCTCTGCCTCTTGGGTTCAAGCAATTCTTCTGCCTCAGACTTCTGAGTAGCTGGGACTACAGACGCATGCCCCCACACCCGGTTAATTTTTGTATTTTTAGTAGAGACAGGGTTTTGCCATGTTGGCCAGGCTGGTCTCGAACTCCTGACATCAGTTGATCCGCCCGCCTCAGCCTCCCAAAGTGCTGGGTGAAGTGCCAAATTTGTTCACAAATCAAGTTTCCATAAGTTGTAGGGCTTCTGTCTTTAGTTCCATTGAACACATTATCTATCTCTATGCTAATATTACACTTTCATCTTAGTTGCTAGAGCTGTATAACTTTTTACTGCAGTTGAAACAAATCTCTCCACTTACTCTTTTGCTTTAGGAGAATTTTGGCTCTTTTCCAGACTCTTGGAATTCAGTGCATGGAATCACCTTGTTAAGTTCCATGAAAAAAAATTACGCTGAAATTTTAATTTTATCCAAACCTTAAGTTGAGATTAAAATTGATATTTAAAAAACTATATTGAGTCTTTCTAAAAAGATGGCGTATCACTCCACTTATTTAGATATTTTAAGATATCTTTCAATAAACTTTTGTAATTTTTCTACAAAGTGTTTACATATTTTAATGGTTTTTACTTAGTTGCTACTATAAACACAAAATTACATTTTCTTCCTTTTGAGACAGAGTCTCACTCTGCTGCTCAGGCTGGAGTGCAGTGGTGCAATCTTGGCTCACTGCAGCCTCTGTCTCCTGGGTTCAAGTGATTCTCATGCCTCAGCCTTTCAAGTAGCTGAGACCACATGTGTGCGTCACCACACCCAGCTAACTTTTTGTATTTTTAGTAGAGACGGGGTTTCACCATGTTGTGCAGGCTGGTCTTGAACTCCTGAGCTCAGGTAATCTGCCCACCTCAGCCTCCCAAAGTGTAAAATTACATTTTCTATTTGTTGCTGGTATATAGAAATGAAGTAGATTTATTTACATTGATTTTATTTCTAGCAACACTGCTAAACTCTTATATATCCTAATATTTTTCTATACATTCTTTGGGTTTTCTGTGTAGACTTTCAACAATATTGTCTAAAGAATTATAGTATTTGTTCTCAATTTTAAATACATAATTCTTTGACTTATTGTTTCCTTGTCTTACTACCCTGTCTATAATCTCCAGAACAATGTTGAACAGAAATTGTGATAGGAATAATTTTTCCTGATTCTAAAGAGAATGTTTATATTATTTTAGAAAAATGATAGCAATAAGGCCTTTGTAGATTCCCTTTTTCATGTTATGAACATTCCATTCTACCAGTTAGACAAGAATTTTAATCATGAATGGATACTGAATTTTGTTAAATATCTTTCCTGAGTCTATAAAGAAGGTCATATGGTTTTTCTCCTTTCAGATATTATGGGGATGCAATGTGTTGATTGATCTGCTGATATTCAAACCACCTTGAAATCTTGGAATCAATACAACTTGGCAATCTCATCTTTTAAAATAAATTGCTAATGTGCTAATATTGCTAATGCTAATATTTTGTTTAGGACTTGTCCTAGTCTGTTTGGGCTTCTATAACAAAACACCATAAACTGCGTAGCTTACAAACAAAAGAAATTTATTTCTCCTATTTCGGAATACTTGGAAATCCAAGATCAAGATGGCAGCAGATTCAGTGTCCAGTGACAGCCAGCTTTCTGGGTCATAGATGGTGCCTTACAATGTGTCCTCATATGGTGGAAGGAAAAGGCAGTTCTCTAGGGTCTCTTTTATAAGGACACTAATCCCACTGATCTAGTCACCTCCCAGAAGCTCCACCTTCCAATACTATCACACTAAGGATTAGGTTTCAACATATGAATTGGATGGGGAAGGTACAAACATTCAGACCATAGCAGGCCATTTTTATTTAAAAAAAAGTATTTACTCTATTAACTATTCTTGGATGATTTAAGCACTAAATCAATCACTGTCTAAGAAGAAAAATATAGGACCATTCTAGACGTTGCAAGAAGATGAATTTTAAAACAGGGAATTAAATTTATTACAAAGTTGTTAGAAGAGTTAGAGGAACAAAAAAGGAAACTAACTACTCGATGAAGGTAAATGAGGGTTAGAGAAGCAAAAGAAAAATGATGTTACCTAATGCATATGTTTGCTATGATTCTGAGGCTGCTGTAGCTGGAAGGAAGTTGACTAAGCAGTTACTCTTCTACTAAGCACCTACTCTCACAGGTGGCTGCCACCACCACAGCTAAATTTACCATGGCTGATTGAACTGACAGAAATTAGAAACAAATTGCTTCTATTCTGCTAACTGTCCAGTCTCTTGTCGGTGCCTCACATTAGCAGAAACAAACAGGAAGCCAGATGGCAAGGAGATTATGAAATATAGTTTGCAGACTTCCAGCCCCAAAGATAAGTGTATAGAGGGCAAGTATGGAGTAGAGAGAAAACATTAGACATCACAAGTGTCAAGATTTATGCTTGCCTTACAGAATGAGACAGAGAATGTTCTTTCTTTTTCTATTATTTGGAAGAGTTCAAGAACATGAAACTATTAATTAATATTTGCTAGAACCAACTGATAAACCATCTGGTCCTGATGTTTTCTTTGTATAATGATATTTTAAACTACTGATTAAAGTTTTCACTATTAATTCACTACTGAGGTTCTATTTCTAAAATGTGACAAAGGACGTGGATGATCTAGCTATTGTTCTTATTCTCTCATTCTCTGTTTCCTAGCCTTTTTGAATCATTTTAATACATTTTTCCTGTATTTTTTTTGTGCTTGTGGACACACTTTCATGTATCTAAAGCATTCTGTAATATTTGTGAATTCACAAAGATCAAACTTTATACACATATCTAAACTTACACATGGAGTGAAAAAGGAAACATTCCCTAAATGTGAGGGATTATACGTGGGGTGAATGCAGTTGTGAGCAAGGATCTCAAGGGCATGAGATCTGTGCAGGTCCATAGGGCCGTCCCTTGCCCTGTAATGCTCTGCTGTTGATCGTGGAGTTTTTAATTTTTGAAGGAGAGGTCCCACATCTTTATTTTCCACAGGTCTCTGAAAACTATGTAGCTAATCTTTTGTGACTATTGGGAGAGATAGATTGGGAGTTAAGCGTTCTTTTTCTTTTTTTCTTTGTAATTAACTGTGAAAATAAGAATTCTTCAAAGACCTATTAGCAGTATTATTCAAATACTCTTTAAGAGAGGAATTAGAGTATTGATTTAAGAAACTTAGGTTTATAATTTAATAAAGGAAAATTGGGCTTAATATTTAGGTGGACTGTTTCAAAATCATGGGGAAAATAGAGAATTTACTTTTGAAAATCAAATAACTATGATCCTCAGTTCATTTTTATAGAATTTTACTACAGAATTAATTTAGGTCAATTGGTTGCCAACGGTTATGTCCACAAGTTAGAATAAGCTTTTAAAAGCTTTGGTTACAAAATAGTAGGCCTACACTTTATTTAAGTTGATCATAATAATCAATGTTTTTGTATAAGTAGATAGATGCTGGTCTGAGAGGGTTTAGCAGCTATAGAAGTTGACACAGTTGTTTTAGAACCAAAGATTGTAAAAAATCAGTTCCTGCATTGCCAGTGAAGACCTGTGCTTTCGTAATATCTTCTGACATAGATGTATGTGGCCAACCATGAGTCAGAAGAGTTTCATCTCATAGATAGTCTGAGGGCCTCCCATCAAATATTTTAAACTTAAGTTTTTAAAGAACACCCATCATTGGTTAAATGTAGATACCATATAATACTGGAAGATTTCTCTCACATTCTGATGCACATTTGGCCTCTCTGATCAAAACTGATCAAACAAGGTTTTGTTTAGCTTTCACTTTATTTGTTTTGGTTTGTTTGGTTTAGTTCTGTTAGTCTTGACTAAATCAGAGCCTGGTGTGCATGACTAAGAAATTCCTGGGGTATGAGGGACAGCTTCTCTCTCCAGGAAGTTATAATAATCTTGGAAGGTTTTTAGATGCCTATAAATTCTGGAGAGAGTCGAGGTCCTCATTCTATCTCAACCTCCTCAATTTGGCAAGTTCATAGAATTCTATTCTATTGTTTTGTGTGTGTGTAGGAAATATCCTTGGGGAACAAACTCATCTGTAGACCAACCTAGAAGGTTGGGCCATCCTGGAAATAGCATAATACCCAATTTTGATGGTAACACATTGGACCTTGTAAAAGATGGATGAAATGAATTTTTGGGCTGGTAAGTAGTTTCTAGATAACTAGATTAGGACTCTGGAACAAGGGAAGGATAAAGTCTGCCTCAAATCAAGGGGAAAATTTTTTCAGTGAGAAATGAATTGACCCCAATATAGAAGTAAATCAGGATGCTGAAGCACTTCTTAGATACTGATTCACAATTGCCATTTTGATCTACCTCCACATAAAAATGGCCCAAGCTACTTGGGAGTGAGAGTTATAAGTCTACTTTTCATATGTAAAATACCAACATTAATACCAGAATAGCTGATATTAATTTACTGAGAATGAGTGCATGGTGTTCTTTAATGAAATAATTCATAATTCTCTTTAAGACTCATGAAACAGGTATAATTATTATCCTTATCTTAATGATAAAGAATCAGATAATTTAAATAACTTCACCAAGTTAGTGAATGGTAAAATCAACACTCATAGTTGATCTCTGATAATAAGGTTTGGCTACAACTTTCAGCAGTCTTATTACGTAATTTCGACCCTAGTGAGAAGAGAGCCTTCTCCAAGTTCGTTGGGCTAGAGACAGAGTATTTCAAGCATTGTAGTCATAAATGAAAAGATGCATGTAGAGTACTTGATATCATCCCTTGCATAGTATAAACAGTCAGAAAATACTACTATTTACAATGTGGGGAAACTAGAATATGAGGCATAAGAGAATAAGTGTTAGATTCCAAATTCTGTGTTTATAACCCAGCTCTAGCTTGTATGACTTTCAGCAAGTTTCACTTTCCTTATCTGTAAAATGGGTATAATGATAACCCTCACTTCACAGGGCTTTTGTGGAAAGCAGATCAGATGGTATTATATTTAATACCATGGCACATAAAAAATGCTCAGTAAATTGTAGCTACTGTTCTTGAATCTACTATTATTGTCATTGCTTTTAAGTCCACAAAGTCAGTGCTAGTGCTTTTAAAATCATTGATATCAGCAACTACAGAGTAAACAAATCAGACCAGGAAATACAGGTGTGTTCCTCTTGAAGTGCTTAAGCCATAGCGCATCTAGCCACCAAGCAGTAGAATTGAAAACGGCAGAAAGCCTAACAGTAACCCAGAAGGAAGAATTTCCTGGCACCTTGCCAGAGGAAAGAAGTAAACTTGAGGGACTTGGGACACCAATTATTTTGCTGAGTGGATAGTTAGAATCCATTTTCACTGCCATTGCATTTGTTAACTGATGTCCTTGATTGTCTTCTGCTAGTCTCCTGTGCCATTGGGAGGTAAAAGCTCCCTACCTAACACCTTTTTAATTGTATACTTCAGCCTTCCCAGTTTTCTCCTTTCAGCTCAGAAAGCAATCGCTTACGAATATCATATGAAGAGAGAGAGAGAGGGAAAGAGAGAAAAAAACCTTTCCACAATTTACAAAATTGCAGGTAATTCTGTTACTCAATTATGATAATACCTGTTTCTGTCTGAGCATAACATTGCATTCCAAATCCAAACCCCAAATGGGCTGCAGATGCATAGAAAAATAAAAGAAGAATCATGTACACTCATGGCTTCTCTATTCTTACCTTAGAGAGTAATATTCTCCCAGAATTTTCTTGTATGCCTATCCGTTTGACACAGAATCCGTTCAATTGTTTCAAAGAATGCAAAATATCATCACCGTAATTGCTTCCACATCTTTATGAATATTGTAATATCTGTAATGCGAATGTAATCTTAGTAATCCTATACTGCATTGCCTTTTGAGAAGATTTCATTTCATATATGGTGAGTTTTAGAACCCTCATAAGGATAATTTTTATTGATAGAAATGCTTTCTATATTTTATTTTATAATTAACCAAAGGAATAATTGGCTTTCTAAGGTTAATTATCTCTGTCTTCTAAAAATACTTTTTGGTTAATGAAAATATTTAAATTCTTTTTGTTTAAAAAAGCAAGGCACAACATACCACATTATAACAAAATTCAACACATTGTACATAGATAGTTTTGGTTCTGAGCTAGGGAACACAATTTCCTTGAACGTTATGGTTTTTATATTCTATTTTAGTGCTATAATTTTTCCAAGCAATACATAATGTACTTCTGCTCTCTGCAGATAATTTAACACCTGTGAATTTCTATGCCCTACAACTGTAGACTGTGTGTCTCAGAGGCTTAAGGATCTGAATTATATTGCAAAAATAACGAGCCAAAGACTGATTGTAAATGTATATTTATTAACACAGCCACTAATTTTTTCTACTGCAGATCATAAATGGATCCTCCAGTGTGAGACCCTCAAAATGACAGCAGTATGTTGGCTTTAGTAGGTTTCGATTTTTCAATGATTAAAACTGAAATCACAGCTAATATTCTTTTTCGGGGGATTAAATGGGGAGAGTGTGTCAGTGCCAGCCCAGTGCGAGGGCACTGGCGAGGTGTACCTTGGATATATGACTCCAGCGCTGGGGAGGGCTGAATAGAGAGTGAAGCTGAGCCAGGGCCCTGACAAAGAACCACACATACTGTGCACCACCTCACCTCCTCCCCTAAATTGTGCACCTACAGAGGGGAAGAGCTACATTTAAAAAGGATCGTGACTCTTTTATTATAATTGAGCCTTTTCTATTGTGAATATAAGATTTTATCCATCCAGCTACCAAAATAGTGTATGGTCAGAATCAAAACATATTAGGACTGAAAGTTTATGTAGAAAATACTGACATTTTATGAAAGAGGCATTTTATGAGAGACGAGGACATAGGGGCCTGGAGAAGTTATTGCCTTCCTGAAGGCAGAGGCAAGGAGGGGTTCCACCAGCCCACGGCTCCCTGGTCGCTGTTGCAGCCATTCTCATGGTACTGTGTGCCCATAGAGCAGTATTCTGAAGTTTCCTAAGAAAGTGAGGGGGAAATTTTACAGGCACGAGGACCCTACATTTAAAAAAATTTGTCTGAGACTAAGAGCAAAGGGAATACCTGAAGTGTTGAAAAGAATTTGTGAAGACATCTGCCAGACTACTGCTTTCTTTTAGACTCAGTGGTTGAACAAGTTTAAGAGGTCTGTGCAGCAGAGTGGAGGTGGCTGCGCTGAGATGGTCTCCTCTGTCCACAATTACCAGGGCAAAGGATGTAAGAGTCTTCTGGGACCCGATGACAGTCATGTTGAGGAAAGGGGAAAAAAGAGCCAACTGAGATGGACTGGAGCAGTTTCAAGTCCTGTCCTAGAGGAGCTTCCACACAGGGTCTCTGGTTGGAGACCTAGATCCTAGAGAACCAGGATCCAAGGACTACTGAGTGACAACTACAGGAATAGATTTCATTCCCCATCAGGAGGTGGGGGGCCTCTGATGAGCCCAAAGAAGTATCAGCAAGAGAAGGAGCCTGCCTGAAACCAGCGCAGAAAGCATCCCTTTGCCTCTCCCCTTGCTCCCACTTGCCAGGCCTGAGGGGCTGAAACCACAGATAGCAAAGAAAAGAGGAGAGAAGAAGTATGAGAAAGAGGGAAGACACAGCTAACAAATGCCTCTTCCTATTAAACAAGTTCTTGCTTCTGTGGCTTGTAGCTAAAACAGGAGAAGGAGACCTCTTACCCTAAATAAACATGGAAGTGTTGATTGATATATTGGACTGGACACGTTTCATGTGTAAGTTGAGACTTCATTTTGTGACCTTAAGTGATGGTTGAACTCTATTACTTAAGAGTGAGAAGTCAGGAAACTGCAAAGGTCTTTATCAAAAAGCAGAAGGCATTTTCCACTGAAGAAATTTTAAAACAACAATGGGAAACAAAAGGAAATAATGCATCGATTAATGAATCATGCTTGCTCAACATACTGTTACAGGGTGCTCTTTCCTCCTCAGGCCCTTCCTGTCCCTTATCCTTATAGTCCTCCTCAGCCAGAGGTGGAGTCTTTTCTTATTTTAACCATCTATGGGTCCAGGGCCAATCCAGTCTTTGAGTAGGAGGCAGTGAAGTAATTTTACCCCATTCAGTCTGGAACTTGGCATCAAGTTACTCTCGTTTTAGTTTGGGCTGTGATTTGCAATTCCCTATGTTGGTTCTGTGGCCCTGACTTTTCTTCTTTTCCTTTATTCTTTTAATGATAATTTTTGCTTTGTAAACTTTTTTTCTTTTAAAATCATCCAGCCTAAAATGGCATGTGCCTTGTTTTGTTGAAACCTACCTTATTTTGTTGAAGATAGTAATTATAGGTCTTATGTGTGAGTATACATGCAGACACACATACATATCTTTTGTTTGTTTGGGTCCCTGACTTTCACGTTAGATACTTGTTCTCAATAATTTGGTGATTTATCTGGCTGGTTATTCTAAGAGTCATTTATTAACAAGTTGATGGCAGTCTCACGGTGCATAGCACGTGATGGGAACGCGAGGCAGTTACACACTCACCCTGAGGATCACCAGCTCTCAGCATCTGTGGGGCTTTTCTTTTGGGTTGTGGCTTCCTAATGGCTTCCTAAGAGTAGTGGTTCAGTAGTGGTTCAAACTCTAACTGAGTTAGAATCTCTCAGAGAGCCCGTTAAAACACAGAAGGTCGAGACTCACCGCCACAGTTTGTGATTGGGTAAGTCTGGGTAGGCTTGCATTTCTAAGAAGTTCCTGGCTGCTGAGCATGCTGTGGGCTTGGGGAGTACACTTTGAAAAGCACTGTCATGGTGCAGGATTTCTTAACGTTGACACTATTGACATTTCGTGCTGGGTAATTTGTTGTGTGGTGCTGGCCTGCGTATTTGTAGGATGTTTAGCAGCATCCCTGGCGTCTATCCACTAGATGGCTACCCCCAACAACCCCTATCCACACACCAGGTGCGTGAAACAAACATGTTTTGAGACATTGCCACATGTCCTTCTAGTGAACGAAATTGCCCTACATTGATAACCACTGACTCCTTTAGGAATTCTCTCTCCTGCCTGGAAAATAAAAGTGCAGCTGTAAGCAATCTGGAAGACAAAGGGAAAAGGGGCTTGAGACTCACTATTCAGTTGGCAGAATCTATTAAATTCCCTCACTTTCTGTGTTGCCTTTCACCAATGCCACCCCAGTGTCCATTTTCAGCTGTATATCTCTCCACAGGTAAATCTGTTCAATAGAGGTAGAAGAGGGCCAGGTTCCTGGGGAGGGGATCTGGGGTGTAACTGAGCTTCACATAAACTTTCAGTCTCTCCTCCAGTTTGCAGCTTTGCCCTGAAGTCCTGCTATCAGAGGTACCTACTATCCCAAGATTTAAGTATTTCCAAGATTCACCAGAGCTAAGCAGCTTCCTTCCCTGCAAGTTCACAGTTCTGTTTTCTCTGGTTTGCCAAATCAATTGCTATTTATCCATCTGCTTTCCTGAGTCTAAGGTTTTGTTGACATCTCTCATCTGCTGTTACCTGCTCTCCCACTCTCTTTGTTCTTGTAGATTTATGGCTTTTAAGCATTTATTTTCATTTTGGTGTGTTACAGACGAGCAATAGTAAACATGTGTGTTTAATCTGCTATGTGTAGCCAGAATTTCCATCTGCTTATCTGAAACTAGGTTTGGATAAGAGGGAAGGTGGAAAGGATGTAAAATATGTACATTGGAGAGGTGTTATTAATGGTTTTGGTTAAAGAAAAAAATGGAAATTTGAAGGTATAAAAAACACTCTTTTCACGTTTCTTTTTGTTCTGCCTAAAGCCCTGTTATATTTTTATCATCTGTTCAATAAAAGCAACATTTGAAACTAACAATATAGCCCTTAAGAGGCTCTGAAATAAAGGTACCTCCAAAATAGACATCTTTAAGCAAGATAGTATTTATGAAAACCCATTATAAATTTCAAAGAGACACCTATGTTGGGTTACGAGTCATTACGCAAAAACATAAAGATTACAGGTTGCCATTTTACTCACAAAAGAAAAGGCATACTTCCTTACAGTTAGACTTTCTCTTTAATTTACTCTTAGATGCAATCTGAAAGTGTTATTTAGGTATTCGTCACACTTGCTCATGTATAATTCCTCTTACTGATGAGAGAGCTCAACTTACGACTTTAAGAGATCAGGTGGGATTTAGCTATAAAAAGTAACCAAAAAGCATATTGAATTTAATTTCAATAATTAACAAAATAATAGGTGGAAATTCTTCACAGATAAGTATCTGGCTCTGGGAAAGTCATTGGATCTCTCAGGAGTAAAATTCCCTCAATAGGGGAATTGTGAAAAACATAATAGATAAATTAAGTGTCATATAAACAAAACTTTGACCTGGCATGGGACTTCTTTTGAATTTTCTACAGGTATAGCTATATGCAATTTTGATAAATGCTCTCTAGCTGCTTCTAGGAATAAGCAGTGCTTGCTGAATACCAGTACTTTAAAAATTATTGGCTATCACATACTCACTAAATATGAATTAATATTACCATTGTATTATGACTTATTTGCATCTTAATGTGTCCGGAATTGGTGGATTCTTGGTCTCACTGACTTTAAGAATTAAGCCGTGGACCCTTGCGGTGAGTGTTACCGTTCTTCAAGATGGTGCGTCCGGAGTTTGTTCCTTCAGACGTTCAGATGTGTCTGGAGCTTCTTCCTTCTGGTGGGTTCGTGGTCTCGCTGTCAGGAGTGAAGCTGCAGACCTTCGTGGTGAGTGTTACAGCTCTTAAAGGCAAGGCGTCTGGAGTTGTTCGTTTTTCCCGGTGGGTTCGTGGTCTTGTTGGCTTCAGGAGTGAAGCTGCAGACCTTCGTGGTGAGTGTTACAGCTCGTAAAGGCAGCATAGCCCCAAAGAGTGAACGGCAGCAAGATTTATTGCAAAAAGTGAAAGAACAATGCTTCCACTGTGTGGAAGGTGACCCAACCGGATTGCTGCTGGCTGGCTGGGGCAGCCTGCTTTTATTCCCTTATCTGGCCCCACTCACATCCTGCTGATTGGTCCATTTTACAGAGAGCTGATTGGTCCGTTTTGACAGAGTGCTGATTGGTGCATTTACAATCCTTGAGCTAGACACAGATCACAGAGTGCTAGCTAGATACAGAGTTAGCTAGATACAGAATACCAGTTGGTGTATTCACAAACCTTGAGCTAGACACAGAGTACTGATTGGTGTATTTACAAACCCTGAGCTAGACACAGAGTGCTGACTGGTGCATTTACAATCCTTGAGTTAGACACAGAGTCACAGAGTGCTAGTCCTCCAAGTCTCCACTAGGTTAGCTAGATACAGAGTATCAATTGGTGTATTCACAAACCCGGAGCTAGACACAGAGTACTGATTGGTGCACATACAATCCTGCCGCTAGATACAAAAGTTCTCCAAGTCCCCAGCTGGCTTCACCGAGTGGATCCCGCACGGCACCGGGGTTGCAGGCGGGGCTGCCCGCCAGTCCCAAGCCGCGCTTGCACTCCTCAGCCCTTGGGCTGTCAAGATGGGACCAGGCGCACGGAGCAAGGGGCCCCGCCCGTCGGGGAGGCTCAGGCCAAGCGGTAGCTCACGGCAGCGGGAGGAACTCAGACATGCCTGGCTGCAGGTCCCTCCCGCGGGGAGGCAGCTAAGGCCCTGCAAGAATTTGAGTGAGGCGCCGGTGGGCCGGCACCGCTGGGGGACCCAGCGCAACTCCCGCAGCTGCTGGCCCGGTTGCTAAGCCCCTTACTGCTCTGGGCCGGGAGCGCCAGCCGGCAGCTCCGTGTGCGGGGCCAGCGGAGCCTGCGCCCGCGCCCGCGCCCGCCAGAACTCGCACTGGCCCGCGAGCGCCCCCTCCCGTTCCCGCCCACGCCTCTCCCTCCACACCTACCTGCCAGCAGAGGGAGGAGGCTCCGGCCTCAGCCCGCCCAGAGAGGGGCTTCCACGGTGCGTGGCGAGCTGAAGGGCTCCTCAAGCACCGCCAGAGTGGACGCGGAGGCCGAGGAGGCGCCGAGAGTGAGGGCTGCTAGCACATTGTCGCCTCTCATTAATAAATGGACAAACTACAAGTTCCCTCCTCAAACTATATACTATATTGTGCTTGTGCTTTTAAGCTAATGAGCATTGAGAAAAATATGGTGTTCTTGTCCTTGATTTTCAGAGCAATATTTGTTGGTTTATACTAGCATGTTGTGTAACCTATGTGCTTAGATGAAAGTCAGTAGAAAATATGGGAGGGAAGCAGTTACAGCCACCATCTTATGTCAGAAAAATATCATGTAAATATATATATTTCAGAGATACATATATATAAAAGAAGTCAAATGCAAATATGGTTTAGAGTGTCAATGAAAACTTGCAATGGAAGAGTTATATGTGGGAATAATTTTCATAGGAACCGGTGAATGTGGTGGCATAATCACTGGATTAGACATTTGGAGATTGAGTTATGTGACCTTACATAAAGTCATTTGGCCTGTCTGATTTTTAAATCTGTAAAATGAAGATAATATGCGTCTCTTTCCCAACTCTCAAGAAGTCTATGAGGATTTATGGAGTTAATATATATAAAAGCACTTTATAAGCTATACGTACTACACGAATTTAAATTATTGACAAGAATAGAATCATAGAAAAATAAAACTGATAATATCTATAAGAGGTTGTTTGGTTCATTCACCTGCGTAAGTTATTCAGGATAGTAGCTTACATGTTATTCCTTTTATTTGTTTTGGAAATATTTTCATTTTTTCCAAACATTTAAACATTTTGCATAGTATTTTAAATATAAAATGATTTTTTAAATAATTTAAATTATTGGTAAGCAGCAGGACATCATGTGAATGGTATTTTTCTTATACATACGATATTAATTCTAGAACGATGAGCTCCCCAAAGTAGGATACCCTGATGGACTTGGGGGAATTTGTGACTTCCATAAAAGGGCATGTGAAAGTGTGTATATGTGTGCTAAGGAGTGATTTTCTGGAAAGAAGGTTCATGTCTTTCATCACACTCTCAGAGATTAAAAGAATGGGATATTAGGGGCCGGGCGTGGTGGCTCACGCCTGTAATCCCAGCACTTTGGGAGGCCGAGGTGTGTGGATCACCTGAGGTCAGGAGTTCAGGACCAGCCTAGCCGGCCTGGCCAACCTGGCAAAATCCCATCTTTACTAAAAATACAAAAATTAGCCGGGCGTGATGGCAGGTACCTGTAATCGCAGCTACTCGCGAGGCTGAGGCAAGAGAATCGCTGGAGCCTGGAAGGCGGAGGTTGCAGTGAACTGAGATCCTGGCGCTGCACTCAAGCCTGGGCAACAGAGCAAGGCTGTCCCCCCTCCCCCCGGCCCCAAAAAAAAGAATGGAATATTAGGAAGAGTGGAAGGAAAGCAGGATAAGAAAATGTGAGAAAAAGAAAAAAGAAGAGAAAGGAAATAGAAAACTTGAGCACACTGCTAGAAGAGTGTGCTATAGGTTATTTGTGCTTTGCCAGAAGAACTGAGAAAACGTATTTTGGGCTAAAAAAATTTATAATTAAAAAATAGTAACTTAAAATCATGAGGGCTTACTGCATTCAGGTACTGTGATAACAGCTTTAATTCATGTTATCCTTACACCTCACAACTACCCCATGAGATAGGGAAAGACCCACAGTCCATTTTAGGAAATGCTTAGTCCAAGTGTGTGCTCTATTAAGGTGAGTACATTGGGGTCAGATTTTGGAATTTAGAATTTTTCAATTTTTAGAAAGATATGTTGGTGGCCTTAGCATACATTATATATACACTATACCCAGGAGAGTCTGAATAATCATAATGGGATCAAATAAAAGTTTTAAAGAGCTTCACATGAGTTCATTTCATATAGTTCAGATTTTGATGCTGAATGAACTATGACAAAGCATTTGATTTTCATAGCTTTTAGGATTTTGAAATTGCAGACAAAGGATTGTAAACTTGTATTATTATCATTTCCATTTTGTTAACCACAAAATGGCTTTAAGACATTGGTTAACAGCTCTGGTTTGCACAGCCAGGAGATGACTGAGCAGACTGTACATCAGGCCTTCTGACTCCTGGTCTGTGGATGTTCAGAATTTAATGCAGATGGACCAATGAGAAATCCTGAGATACAATCTGGATGTACTTAGTAGCCACCACCAGCTATTTGCCTCATTTTTCTTACTGTTACTATTAGCTATTATTTTCCTGAACACCTGTCAGCAACTAGATGATAAGGGAGTGGGAGAAAGAAGGTAGTGATGGAACCCAACGCTTTCCTAAAATCCTGATGGGAAGGCTGACATTTCAGATTTAGATGAACTAATGGCCAGTTCATGAGCACCTTCCAAAGAAGAATCAGAAAGAGCTCACAGAACATTCATAAAATATTTGTTGAAGACCTACTATGTGTTATTTATTGTTCTAGACACTGGGAATATAAGTACATGTATTTTATTACAATATATGATACTATGTATATCTCTCCTAACAGAGGAGATATACATATAACCAAATAATTAAAATACATTGTGATAAATGCTGTAATAGGGTTCATTAGGAAATACTGGGAATGTCAGGAAAGTCTTATACAAAGAAGTTGATATTATATTTGGACTTAAAGGATGAGTTGTTTTTGTGGATAGAAAAAAGGCAGAATACATAGAATGGCTGTTCTAAAAATGCACTTTTAATTTCTGCTCTTGACCAAGATGGAATGACAGGGACAGGATTTATTCCCCACTGGAAGCAACTGGAAAACTGGAAAAAAAAATACACAAAACAGCAGTTCTCAAGACATTGTATGCAGGCAACAAAGGACAGTGATGCTGGAGAGATGGGAAATAAACAAGGTAAGCCCTACACTTGTCCCAGCTTACTGCCTGGAGAGAGTATTCAGGCTGCAGGCCTATAGCAGATTCTCAGAGCAAGGAGACAATGTTGATTGTCTGGGAAGGCCAAGGTGGCTAGAGGCCACAGAGTAGAATGCCAGAGAAGAGAGAACTACGTAGATAGAAAACTATGCAGATCTGTAGGGAGTCTTTCTTAAGTATTCAACTGAGTACTAATCAACACATGCACGTTAGGAAACCACCCAAGGCTAGGGGCAAGAATACAAAGGATTAGAGGGGAAATTCTTGGAGCTCACATGCAGCCACAACTGGAACTTCTTCCCACCAGCCAGAATGGAAAGCCTCATAATTCAGTGGGCATTTGAGTAGAGTACTCAGAAGAATTTTGCCTCACTAGTACAGCAGAAGTCGGGCCTGGACTATCACTGCTCTGTTTCTGCCTAACAAAGCTTAAAAAAGCAAGACTCAAAATGATCATATGCTTTCCAATGAACTATCTCCCATAACAAAGCTCAAGAATATTTATAGAAATAAAATACATATGCAGCACCCAAGAAGGTAAATTTTACAATGTTTGACATCTAATAAAAAAATGTGGTTTTTTTGAGACAGATTCTCACTCTGTCGCCCAGGCTGGAGTCCAGTGGCGAGATCTCGGCTCACTGCAACCTCTGCCTCCTGAGTTCAAGCGATTCTTGTGCCTCAGCCTCCTGAGTAGCTGGAATTACAGGCACAAGCCACCACACACAGCTAATTTTTGTATTTTTAGTAGCGATGGAGTTTCACCATGTTGGCTAGGCTGTTCTCGAACCCCTGACCTCAAGTGATCTGCCTGCCTTGTCCTCCCAAAGTGCTGGGATTATAGGCGTGAGCCACCATGCCCAGCCCATCTAATAAAATATTAACAGGCATGGAAAGACACAGGAAAACAGGGCCCACAAACAGTGGGCCTGTTTTAATTATTAAAAAATAATTAACTGAAATTAGCCCAGAAATTACTTGGATAATTAGTTATTGAAGACATTAAGCTTACTGATAAGGTTGTTCTATTATTAAAACAAAACATAAATATTCTATATATTTATGGAGCTACAGAAAAGACTGAACTGTTAGTTATAGATATGAAGTTACAAAAATCTAATTTCTCAAGGTTAAAATTATAATGTGTGAGATAAAAAGACAGACTGGATCAAAGACAGATTAGGCATTGCAGAAAAAAAGATTAGTGAACTTGAAGATATGGTAATAGAAATTATCCCAAATGAAACTATCCAAGAGGGAAAAAATCCTGAACAAATCAATAAAGCATCAGTGGGTTGTGAGGCAACTTCAAGCAAACTAATACAGGAGAATATGGAACCCCCACAGGAGAAGACAGAGAGGGACAGAAAAACATTTGAAGAAATAATTAATTAAAACATTTCCAAATTTGATGAAAATTATAAATACTCAGGTCTAAGAATCTTAAAGAACCCCAAGCATAGGAAACATGAAGAAAAGTATGCAAAGACACGTTATAATGAAATTGCTTAAAACCAGTGAAAAAAAGAAAAATTTAAAAGCCAGAAGTGAAAGACACATTAGATACAAAGGAACAAAGACAAGGAGGAGAGCAGAGTTCTTGATGAAAACAATGCAAACTAGACAACAGTGGAGCAACATCAGGAAATACTGAAAAAACAAAAACAAAACTTTTGGCCTGTAATTTTTTATCCAGGGAAAACATCTTGCAAAAATGAAGGCATATGTTAGTTAAAGGAATTAATCACCAGCATACCCTGCCCTACAAAAGATGTTGAAAGAAGTCTTTCAAGCAGAAGGCAAATGATGCTAGATGGAAATTTGGTCCTATAAAAATAATGAAGAGAATTAGAAATGGCAAGTAGAAAAATA
Organism: Theropithecus gelada; assembly: GCF_003255815.1. Taxonomy (NCBI): domain Eukaryota; kingdom Metazoa; phylum Chordata; class Mammalia; order Primates; family Cercopithecidae; genus Theropithecus; species Theropithecus gelada. The sequence goes on from NC_037671.1 coordinate 155,015,847, forward strand.
TAGAGACTTTTTTCTTGTTAAATATCTTTAAAATAAAATCAATGGCTTGAGGCAGAATTAACAACCAAATATTGTGGGGTTTTAACATGTAAGTTTAACATGTAGAAGTAAAACACATGAAAGCAATAGCAAAACAAATAAACAAAAAATACCCAGAAGGGGAAAATTAGAAATAATTGTAGACCTGACATGGCTAAGAAAAGAATCAGTAAACTTGAAGCAGATCAATCAAAAGTTTCCAAAATGAAATGCAAAGAGAAAAAAGTAAACACACACACACACGCGTCCCCCAAAACATTAAAAAATTGTGGAGAATATAAAAATGGAATAATACGAACTATTCAATCAACCCAAAAGAAGGTAGTAAAAGGAAAAAGGCAATAAAGAACAAATGGAAAAAATGGGAAATAAATATCAAACACATATCCAATAAAAGACTCAGATCCAGAATATACAGAGAAGTCTCCAAACTCAAACAACTCTTCCCTCTTCAAAGAAAGAATGGGGAAATCTGAACAGAAACTTCAACAAAGAAGATAAACGAATAGCAAGTAGGTAGATAAAAAAATGTTAAATAGCACTAATCATTGAGGAAAGGAAAACTAAAGCCATAAAAGAATGTCACTATGCATCTATTAGAATGACTAAAATTTAAAAAGACTAATGAAATGGGGGAGAATGTGGAGCAACTGGAACTTTTACTTGTTGAATAGTGGGAATGTAAAATGGTCCTGCCACTTTGGAAAACAGCTGGGCAATTTTAAAAAAGATACATAAAGCTGCTGCATGACTCAGGTATTGCATGCTCATGTAACTATCCCAGATAAATAAAAGTATGTCTACACAAAGATTTGCACATGAATGTTTATAGCAACTTTGTTTGTAATGGCCCCAAACTGGAAACAACCTAAATGTCCATCAACAGGTGAATAGATTAACAGTGTTACAATCAATGACATAAAGAGGAATGGATTATTGATATACTCGAGAACATGGATAAATCTCAAAATAACTATGCTGATTATTTATATAACTGTATAATTCCATTTATATAAAATTCTTAAAATTACACAGTGATCTATAGTGATACACAGCAGATCCGTGTCTACCTTCCAGGTATATCTGACTTCATCTTCTGTGCTTCTCTCCTTTGCTTCCTGGGCTCCAGACAAGCAAATCTTGATGTTCTTTGAACACATCAAGAATGTGCCTGTCTCAAGGTTTATGTATATGCTGATCCCTTGACATGGGTACTGTTTCCCCAGAGAGTTCGCTCCTTACTTCATTCTGGCCTCTCATCCAATATCACTTTGTCTAACATGACTCTCAATGATCTCTGCCTCCTTGTATTTACTAGGTGAGTGTGGGCTGGACCTAGTGACTCACTTGTAGCAAATAGAATGCAATAAAGTGATAGGATGCCACCTCCACGATGAGGTTACAAAAAGAATCTGGCTTCCATCTTTCATGCTGTCTCCCAGTCTTTCTCATTCTATCTTTCTTGGAACTCTTGTCAATTGCCTTACGGAGAGACCTATAAGGCAAGGAACTGATGTCTCTGATCAAGAGCCAGTGAGCACCTGAGGCTTGTCACTGGCCCTATGAGTGAGCTTGGAGGCAGATCCTCTCCCAGTTAAGCTTTGAGATGACTGCATCCCCAACCCTGATGGCTGACTTGTGAGAGACCTCTTTGATTCACAGACACCCAGTTCATCTGCACCTGGATTGCTGACCCATGGAAATGGCAACGTAATAAATGTTTGTTATTTTAAGCAGCTAAACCTCTGGATAATTTTTTATGCAGCCATAAACAACTAATCCAGAGGTGTTCCCTAAAAAACTGTGTAAAACATCCCCACTGACACATACAATTCCCAGTACTCATTGTCCTCTTACCTTGTTTTTTCTTATTCAAGACATTTTTCATCATCTAAAGTATTATTATATGTGATATATGTGCTAACTTGTTGTCTCTCTTTTCCCCAATAGAATGTCAGTTCCATGAGAACAGCATCTTATATCTAGGGTGTGAAACACTGCCTGGCCAAACTACATATATAACCATTACCTTTATATAAAATTTGAAAAAAAAAGTCTAGACTATAAGGCAGGCTCCTTTTAGCTAGACATATTCTACATATATTCAGACCTCAAATCGAGGACAGAGGCCATCACAGAAAACCAGAAGAATGAGAAATTCCTTAAGCTACCATGTCCCTTTTCCCCTAGGATCAGGCAACCACAGTACTAATTAATCATACATTTAAAAATATTTGGAAAGGAGGAATAAGCAGAGAAGAAAACTACCTCTCTGGTCAAGAGGAGCTGTGAGGGCCTGATCCAGCCACAGGGTGAAAATCACTATGGGAACTCATTAGTGAGGGTTTAACTGAGCCATCAGCGAGGCAAGGCTGGAGCGAGGCATCCAAAGGGGCCAGGCAAGGATGGGGTGGAGGCTGGTCCAGAATTGGGACAGGGACAGAGGCAGAATCTGGCTATTGGTTGAGCCACAGCTTCAGGAAGCAGCAGCAGGCTGAGAGAGAGAGAGATGGACCCTAAGGAAGTTCTTTTTCTGCCCAAGCCAGAGTACAGGTCGAGGCATCAAGGCTGGAGTGGAAGGCTGGGAATCAGGTATTTTCTCATAGATTGTAGGACAAGTAAGAGCAGAAGGTACACGTGAGATGACAAGAGATGTCTCCATGGAGCTGTGACTACAGATGGGTCAGCATACATGGAAAGTGTTCATTCAAAGTACATTGTGGTAGCCGGGTGTGGTGACACACGCCTGTAATTCCAGCTATTCGGAGGCTGAGACAGGAGAATCACTTGAACTCGGGAGGCAAGTTGCAGTGAGCCAAGATCGCACCACTGCACCCCAGTCCGGGTGACAGAGTGAGTGAGACTGTCTCAAAAAAACAAAACAAAACAAAGTACATTGTGGGATCAATGGTTTTATGAGCAAGCTGGAAACCTAACAACCACTCGTGATATTATTTTTATGTTAAGATGATTTGAGTATTCCAAGCAACTAATGCAAAAGCAGAAATTTTGAAGAATCCTAAATTTGAATTTACTTGAATTAACAATTTCTGTCAATTGTGGAAGCTGCTGCCATGGTCCACTAGATGGCAGTATGGGAGTGACTTGCTGGTTAACAGAAAATGGAATAACTAGGCTTGTATCTCAAGCTACCAGTTGTTTTTGTTTTTTTGTTTTTGTTTTTTTTTTCCCCCTAACATTTAAAAGTTGACAATAGAAAATGTTCGTGGAATAATAGCTGGAAAGTCAGACAAGGACTATCATGCAAAGGCCATTGACATATAAAATAAAAACTGTTTTACAGGCAGTTACCACAGTGCATTTTATAAAAAGTCAAAACAAATAATGTCTGCTGTTCATAATAAACATAATAATGTTTTTAAGTGATTCTTCTAATAGGTGAATGTTAGACAGATATAAAATAGAGACAAGTGAGAGAACAGGACAATGGATACCTCTTTCCCAGACCTTGCAAAAGCCAGCCTCCCTGAAGCCTCTATGTTGGGGTTTTCAGTTCCCAGATCCCCACTTCCTTTTTATCCATCCACACTACCCACTTCCCTGTGAGATGTTCTTAACAGCAAATCCCTGACAAGTCACATCATTCAATTATCCTAATTCACTCTTTCACTTGTATTTCCCTGAAATTATGGACACACTAATATTTTGCATGGTAAAATTTCCTTTGTTTTTTTTTTTGTATGATGAGTGCTTAGACTATTGCTGTACATGGTAAGCACCATTCAAGAATTTCCTGTCCAGGCTGGGCATGGTGGCTCACACCTGTAATCCTAGCACTTTGGGAGGCCAAGGCAGGCGGATCACTTGAGGCCGGGAGTTCAAGACCAGCCTGGCCAACATGGTGAAACCCCATCTGTACTAAAAATACAAAACTTACCTGCACATGGTGGCATGTGCCTGTAATCCCAGTTACTCAGGAGGCTGAAGCAGGAGAATCGTTTGAACCCAGGAAGCGGAGGTGGCAGTGAGCTGAGATCACGACACTATACTCCAGCCTGGGTCACAGAGGGAGACTTTGTCTAAAACAAAAACAAAAACAAAAACAAAAACAAGAATTTCCCGTCCAACCAGGTTCTAAGGGAAAAGGGCAGAAAATGTGCCTTCTCGTTCCCTTTCATTAGTGCCTTTTAAGTGCTGGATATGCAGCATATGCTCAATAAATATTTAAACCAATGAATGAATAAATAAATGGCTCAGTATGATGGTGTGCATGGGATGCACAAGGGATGAATGAATAAATACACTCTGGCATTTAACATCCTGGAACTTTTTATAACATATCAATCTTGTATGATTAAAAATAGAACATTTTAAGTATAAATAAATCTTCAAAATGTCTTAACGTTTTGCATAGAGCAAATTACTGTTAATAATTTACAAAGTTTAGAAAGTTTAGTTTAGAAAGATTAATCTCAAAATACTGATCTAGAATAGTAGGCATTTTAAATTAGCAGTTACCTTCGAGATCATTAGGTCAACTCTCTTATTTTCAGATTAGAAACAAGGACTTATATTCAGTGCTTTTTTTCTCCTTTTAAACAGATTGCTGCTCCAATTTGGCAAAAGCCATACATATGATGAGTATGTTAACTGTGGTTGATTTTGCTGTTAAGAAATGTTTGTGAAGAATATTCTTGATAGTCTATATTTTTCATATGGTTGTATGAATTTGTGTAATATTAAGGCATAATTATTTTTGGAACTAGCTTTTTTACCATCAAAATATAAAGTTTCATTCTTAGATACTTTTCAAATTGTGAAGAACTTTCTGGACTGTTTGTATCAGCTTACTCTGTACTTTCTTTCCCCTTGAAGTTATTTCTCTTTTCTTAAAGAAAGTAGGTTAAATGCTGCTTATCAGGAAAATTAGACTGGAAAGAAGCCGAATGATCTGTTAAATACCTCAAGTGAATTCCTGAATTCAAAAAATCTGAATATTATCCTTGAAAACAGCTGAAAGTGAAATAACAAAAATTACTTTTTGGAGAACATTTTTTTTTTTTGGGGGGGAATAGAAAAATGTCAATTCATTCACAGATCTTGCCCAGATGCAATCGCCTACTGGTCTGGGTCCAGCCTACACACAAGAACAAATTCTTTCCTGGTGCCTCACACTGTGAGGCTGCAGTCCAATCTTGCCAAGGAGCCAGGAGTCCTTATGTATTTTTTTATTGCTTTAAATTATAAGTTTGTCATTTTAAATTAAACATCTTTTTATTGCCATAAACATCAGTGGAGACTTAAATGAAATACTGCACGTACAATTCAGTTCTGAAGAACTGCATCCATTCATAAACAAGAACTCTGTCGAGCAGATTTTTCCTTTAGCAGAAATCTCATTGTAGTTTTATGCATTTATGTATACGTAGTATGATAGGGTTCTCCAGAGAAAAAGAACCTATATAGAGAGAGATATGTAAGAAGGGATTTATTATGGGAATTGACTCGTATGATTATGGAGGCCAACAAGTCCCAATATATGTTGTCTGCAAGATGGAGAACTAAGGAAGCTGTGTGAGGACAAATGACCTGTGAACCTCGTGGGCTGCTCCTGCGGCAAACTCCAGAGTCTGAAGGCTGGAGAACCTGGAGGTCTGATGTCCAAGGGCAAGAGATGATGGGTGTCCCAGCTCCTAAAGAGAGAGAATTCACCTGCCCTCTGCCTTATTGTTCAGGCTCTGGACAGATTGGATGATGCCCGCCCACGTTGGTAAGGGCCACCTTCTTGACTCAGTCTACTAATTCAAATGCTCATCTCTTCTGGAAATATCCTCACAGAAAATAAGATTATTTAATAGAATGCTCAAATGCTCATCTCTTCTGGAAACATCCTCACAGACACACCCAGAAATAATACTTTACTAGCTACCTGGATATCCCTTAAGCCAGTCAAGTTGACACCTAAAATTAAACATCACAGTGTGTATGATTTATGTATTTTTTTATATTTTTGGCACAATTAAATGCTGAAATTACTCTTTGAATGTCATGGTTGGAGTGTTTCGAGTTATGTGTACCCATTCCTGATTTCATCATCATCCTCTCCTTCCACAGTAATACCGATTTTAGAGAATGGGCCACATCTAGCAGCTGCCCATCAAAAACCTAGAAGTTGACCTGCCTGGCTTTCACTTGCTTATTTGCCAATTCTGTCAGACACTTAATCCTCAAGTTGCCTCCCATGCGTCTCCCTTACGTGATGCATCTGTCATGTGGTCAGGGACTTGGTTGATATACTCAGAGGCATATTGAGCTTAGTCCTTAAAACCCAACAAATGTCAGAGGAATGAATGAATGATGAATATTTATCCGATCTATCCCCTTCTTTTCATTCTTGCCATCTTGATCCTAGCTTCAGCATTCTGGACTCTTATCTGGACTATTGCAGTAGCTCATAATTTGGATTTTCTGACTCTATTTGTATCTCACCCACCTGCCTTAATTCTGGTCTCATGTTTCTTTACTCTTGCCCTTATGTTCTATGCTTAAATAGTATCGAGCTGGTTATGTCACCTGCCATATACCCTGATATCTCCTGCCCCTATGACTTTACCTAGGATGTTTCCATCTCTAGAAATGCCTGGTCTTTTTTTTTTTTTTTCTTCAAACTTCTGTTCATCTTCATTGCTGAGCCCATGTGACGTATTTTTTAGTAACTCTTTTCTGAAGTCCCAGGTTGTATTATATGCCCCCTTTCTTTTGTCCTATTGTACCTTGTGCATTTCCCTGACTGAATTCTTGTATCACATTCTATTTTACTGTTCATCTGTCCGGCTTTCCCTCTGTACTCCGTTTGGGTAGGAATTCTTTCTTAGGCATTGTAGTAATTTTAATGGTGCACAGAAGGCACTCCATAAATATTTGTACTTGTTTTTTCTTTTTGTGGAATGAACAATTTGGATGCCACAGGGATTTAGGATCACCACTAATTATGAGTGTATCTGCCATATCTAGGGCCACTGAGTACAGCTGTACACATTGTGCACTGCACTATTCTGGGCATAGGTACTAGTCCCATAGAGGATAATGTGAACGTCTACTCCACCATTCCAGTTGTAAACTGCACCAATCATCCAACCACAGGCACTACCCTGGTGGATATAGACAAGATACTGCAGTGAATACTATTTTTAACTGTAAGGTAGTTATATTTTAAATTGTAATTTATTTCAGGTTTTTAATAATTGGATTTATAAACAAACAATTCTGTTATAATTCACCTGATACTTTTTCTTTTCGTAGGAAAACATTTGTTTTAGCTTGGTATGTTTCTTCCCAGTATGTACCTCATAAATTATGAAATACTTTACCTTCCTTTCCTAGACTATATTCTTGTTTCCTTAAATGAATTTGAAACCCCAGAACATGAAGTTTATATAAATGGACAACTATAAATCAATGAATTTTACTATGAAAAATAAGCATTGGCATGTGCATTTTTTTCCATGAAACACATCAGTCAAAATTTGAACTTAAAAAAAAAATCAGAGGCTAAAGAAGTTCATTCTAAAGAAAGCTGCCAGTAAACATACATTACCATTCTCCAGATTCTAAAACTAAACTAAATTGAATTTATTATTAAATATCAAATTTATAGCTTTTAAAAAGATGTTAATTTTTCTCTAGAATATCAGTAAATCTCTTAAATATTAGAGATTTAGGATTGAAAAACATGAAATTCTATATTTAATAACTAGCAAATTCTAAAGTAATGGATGATAAACCAGACAACTGTTTAAATAAAATTAATCTAATAAAAATAGCCATTAGACCTATGCATCAAAAAGGCATCAAAATTAAAACTGAGTGAATGGTCAACTTGGCATGAAGCCTGGTACAGACTTACTAAGTTGACAGCTGGTATTTACAATCTGTGTGGAACAGATATTGATATTAATATTTATAATAATCACCATATTGAGAAGTATGCATTCAGCATTATGCTAAATGTAAGACACTTTTTAACATTTTTTCATTTTAATACTCAGAAGAATTTATAAGGTAGAAGTGACTATAATACCCATATTATGACTGACGAAACATATATGTGAAGAGATCAACAAAGAAAATAAGGAAGAAGTGAATGAAAAATTAATTAAAAAGTATTTGTCAAACCAACCAGGAGAATTAATGAGGCAGGCATTGTTTATCTCCATAAATGAGGTTAAAATATTAAAATATGGACCAGGCCGGGCGCGGTGGCTCAAGCCTGTAATCCCAGCACTTTGAGAGGCCGAGACGGGCGGATCACGAGGTCAGGAGATCGAGACCATCCTGGCTAACACGGTGAAACCCCGTCTCCACTAAAAAATACAAAAAATTAGCCGGGCGCGGTGGTGGGCGCCTGTAGTCCCAGCTTCTCGGGAGGCTTAGGCAGGAGAATGGCATAAACCCGGGAGGCGGAGCTTGCAGTGAGCTGAGATCCTGCCGCTGCACTCCAGCCTGGGCGACAGAGCGAGACTCTGTCTCAAAAAAAAAAAAAAAAAAAAAAAAAAATTATGGACCAGCCCAGAAGGCTCTAACTGTCTAGATATGTTCCATTCTACCCCATCTGTAGCTGCCTGTCTTCTATCTACTTTCTGAGTTTTCCATTGAAGCTGAGGTTTGAAATTCACCTGCTGATTGTTGTTGCAGGTCTCATGTGAGATCCTGGAAGTGGACCCATGGGATAATTGGCTGATACCCTTTCTACAATTGCTCCTGGTAAGCCTGTTGTGTGATGGGACTCATGCCCCAATTCTGACTCATATTACAGGACCTGCTGGGCCTGGAGCTATGTGCCCTGGACGCTGATGGCTGGTTTTGGCCAAACAACAGCCCAGTACTTGCCAACCCTCACTTCCTAGTGGGCTAAACTCTGTCTACTACCTAGAGGCACTGGCTAGGGTCCCGTTTCAATTTGAAATTCACTTTTCCCCCACCTCTTTTAGGGTTAAGATGCTACCACTTATGTGCCATCAATGCCTAGGCAATACCAATCCCATAACTCCACCTAAAAGAGTAGGCCTTCTGTATATTCACATTAGCCTACGAGGAAACTGAATCCAAGTTATCTTAGACTTTGAGGCTTCATTATCATATGACTACACATGACGTCAACCCAAAAGCAAGCTTGGTCCTCTCAGCCTCTACTCTGCACACTGTCTGCTTACTGCCCTCAGCCCACCATACTGATACTAGGATCAATTATGCCTCAAGACCAAGGCTGTTTAGCCAATAACAATTTCTCAACCTTAGAAAAGCCTTCCATTTGTTCTAGTCATCCAAATGTAGACCCAGTTTGCTAGAACTCTCTATCCACCTATTCTCAACTTTAAGAAATCTTCTGGATAAAATATAGAAAGTCATTTGGGATCCAAAGTAGATAGATGTAATGTAGAGAAATCTAAGTGGAAAGGAAGTAAGTGTAAGGTTTATGAATATAAAGGAAAAATGGCAGATTTACCAAGACAAGGTTGAGAGTGTCAGAGGGAAAAGAGAATATAAGAAATTATCTTTAGATGGCCACAAGTAGGAGAGGGAGGGGATCTAGGTGTAGACCAATATTTATCTATCTATCTATCTATCTATCTATCTATCTATCTATCTATCTAGTCTATCGCCTATCTAACTATTATCTGCCTACTTATTTATATTACATGTATATGCCTTGGTCATTGTTAATCTGCTTCTACTTTCTGTTTGAATTTAGCAGACCGTATTTTTCCAATTATCTTTGGTATGGTGGCTACCATCATTGCCACTGCCTTTTTTATAGTAGCTAAATGTAGAGATAAATAGAATCAACAAATCTCAAAAAAAAGAAAAAAGAAAAAAACCTGGTAAAGTTTAGTATTGCTAATTAGAGCTGCCTCTATTAGCAAAACCACATTGATTTTGGGGACTAATGACATCTGCCTGACATCTTTACAATCCATTTTCAGATAAAAACACCCAAAATGAGGTCCTGGATGGCGGTAGAATGAAATTTTTAAAAAGCCAAATGAAAATTGTTCACTGCTTTTACACTGTTGGTGGGAGTGTGAATTATTTCAACCATTGTGGAAGACAGTGTGGTAATTCCTCAAGGATCTGGAACCAGAAATACCATTTGACCCAGCAATCCCATTACTGGGTATACACCCAAAGGATTATACATCGTTCTATTATAAAGACACATGCACACATATGCTTATTGCAGCACTATTCACAATAGCAAGACTTGGAACCAACCCAAATGCCCATCAATGATAGACTGGAAAAAGCAAATGTGGCACATATATGTCATGGAATACTGTGTAGCCATAAAAAGAATGAGTTCCTGTCCTTTGCGAGGGACATGGCTGAAGCTGGAAATCATCATCCTCAGCAAACTAACACAGGAACAGAAAACCAAACACTGCATGTTCTCAACTTATAAGTGGGAGTTGAACAATGAGAACACATGGACACAGGGAGGGGAACATCACACACAGTGGCCTGTCGGGGGGTGGGGGGAAAGGGGAAGGATAGCATTAGGACAAATACCTAATGCATGCAGGGCTTAAAACCTAGATGATGGGGTGATAAGAGCAGCAAACCACCATGGCACATGTATACCTATGTACCAAACCTGCATGTTCAGCACATGTATCCCAGCACTTAAAGATACAAAAAAAAAAAAAAAAAGAAAGAAAGAAAAAGAAAAAAAGACAGAAAGAAAATGGTTCTGTGACTCTGATAAGTGCGGGAAAGATGAATAATTGCAGTACAGTACATTTCGTGTATGATGAAGTAAGGATTGCTGCCTGAAAGGTCGGCAGGCCCAGAAGATGAGAGGATATTTTCTAAATTTGAGGTGGATAACAAAGGGGACTTTTAGGTAATGGAGGGCATCCTATTAAATCCAAAGACATGTTGGGGTGTTGATGTAGAAGACCCGGGATGCAGTTAAAATGGCTACATTTTGTGATATAGACTTTCTTAAAATAGCCTATATGAGTTTATATTGCTATCAAAGTTTTAATCTAAATGAATAATCTGAAGTTACCAATATCAAGACCTCAACGCATACAGTGAGATTCATTCATGTAGTTATGTTTTTGGAAGCTGGTTTACTTAGAAATATAACTGTATATGGCTGCTGGAGATGGTTAGTTTAGAATAGGGAAAGGGAGGAAATTAAATTATGTGACCATTGAGTTTGAGGAACATTTTAATATCTTACTGAGGAAGTGTAGTTAAAGAAGAATTATGTAACTGATACTCCTGAGTTAGAAGAATTGAGAAGCCAGGAATTTGCAGCAACAAGTGGGGGTACCAAAAATCACTGGTGGAAAGGGTAGATTGGAGGTGGCTTGGGTTTTTCTTCTGATGAGCTGAGTGAGGATTGGCTGTTTGGGTGCTGCCTGCTCCCTTGACCCAGCTTGGAAGAATTAGGAAAATAAACTCTTTGGAAATGCCAACATTATAATCTCTACCATTTATAAAGTCTCCAGGTCACTTGGTACTATAAATATTCCTCTGTACTCATTTATCTCGCTTAAGAATATGAAAATCAGATTATTTGCTGACACTGATACTACAAAAATGAAAAGAATACAGATGAGTTTAGTTATCGGCAGAAGTCATTTTAAGGGATAGGATATTTCTTAGAATATAAGCTGGTACAACAGGGAATAGAAATTAACTTAAGCCATGACTGAATATTAGAGGAATTTATAACTAAATCAAGGATATTAGAGTATTGAATATATGAGCAGAAAAAGTAGAATTTGCATGGAGCTCCCAAACAAAAAAGTCACCACAGCTAATGTTATATTGGAGCTACTTCTATTAGAGTCAGAACAATACGGCTGCTGTTTACTATGATCATTGACATTCAACATTGCTTTGGATATTCTGTCCAATCCAATAATACAAGGCAAATAAGACATAAAACAAGTATAAAGGAGAAGACAACATTAACATTATATCCAGAAAACACAATAGTTTAATAGAAAATTCAAGAGAACTTATTTTTTAAAAATATTAGAGTTGATGAGGAAAGTCATATATATTAGTGACTGGATAAAAAATAAATACATAAAGTTTGACCAGATGCAGTGGCTCATGCCCGTAATCCCAGCACTTTGGGAGGCCGAGGCAGGCAGATCACAAGGTCAGGAGTTCGAGACAAGCCTGACCAACATGGTGGAACCTCGTCTCTACTAAAAAAAAAAATACAAAAATTAGCCAGGCGTGGTAGTGTGTGCCTGTAATCCCAGCTACTCAGGAGGCTGATGCAGCAGAGTCGCTTGAACCTGGGAGGCAGAGGTTGCAGTGAACAGATATAGCACTCCAGCCTGGGTGACAGAGCGAGACTCCATCTCAAAAGAAAAAACAAAAAACAAAGTTTATAAACTTTTACTATGTACCAGCATTGTATGCTAACTAGTTTTAAAAATGGTAAAAAATAAATATATATATGTATGTTTATGTGCTTCTGTGTGTTTATGACTTTACATAGCATGGTGAAGTATGTATTCTCTTAAGAGATAACATTTCACACAATACCTGGACATCAAGGTGAAGTAGGCTCTGCAATGATTAGGGGTTAATCATGCCAGGCAGATGTGCTCTGATTTCTGCTTAAAAGTATCTCTGACTGTCATTTCGAGGGTAGTTTGTGAAAATGTAAAAGTGGAAGCAATGGATTAGTTAGGAGGCTATGGCAGTAGCTAAAACAAAATACAACGATGGTTGAATTAGGATGGTAGTGATAGAAATCGAGCAGAGGTGATAAGCTTGTGGCATTCTTTTGAGTAGAGTTGCCAGGGCTTGAGAATTTGAACATGAAAGGGGAAGTTATGCGATGAATGGAGTGTGGTTCCTAGATTTTCTTTTCGAGTGATTAAGGCTGTAGAAAGTGGTGCTACTCATTGAGAAGGAAAAGATTGGATAAGATTAGAGGGAAAGCAGGAGTTCTGTTTTAGACATGTAAAGTTTGAGAGGTAAATTATATATTCAGATGGAGATGTCAAGAAAGCATCAGTATACATGAATTTGGAGCAAAAGGGACAGGTTAGAGGTAAAGTCAGAGAAAGTGTCCTGGTCAGTCCAATAGGATTTGCCAGAGAAGGTGTCAGAAGTGTGAGTGAAGAAGGTAGCAGATGAGGTGGGTGGAAAACCACAGAAGTGGAGTGTTTTAGAAGGAGCACTCAACTATATTAAATAACATGCTGACAGCTCATGAAAGTAGCAAGCAGAAAAGTGACGGTTGGATTTGACAATATGGCGGAATTTTGTGCTCTCAACATCAGTGGTTTGAGTGTAGATATGCAGCCAAGTAGGCTGAGGAGAAAACTAAGAAATGAGAAAATGTAGGCTTTAAGGATGTTCAGATTTTTGTAAAGAATTTTGCTGTGCAGGAAAAAGAATTAGCTGAGGGGACCCTAGGTCCCAAGAGGCTGTTTGTGGTTGTTTATTGAAGGAGAGATACTATAGCACCCGCAAGCTGGTACGGGAGAAACATCTTTGTGTACTGGAGAAGATAGGATTCAGATGTGTGGAGGGACTGCTATAATTTTTCTATTGTAGCAGAAGAGAAGGAAGAAAGTAAAGGTCAGATGCAAGCCACTTGGTAGATTTAATGATTAGAACATCATCATTGTGCTTATTTCCTCAATAAAGTTCAAGATGGGGCCACAGTTGAGTGTGTGTGTGTGCGTGCGTGTATGTGTGTGCGTGTGTGTATGTGTGTGTTAAGGGGGTGACAAGTTTGAGGGGTGACGAGAAGATGTAAATCAGTCTTCTGGCAGAGTAGAAAAGCAAATCTTCTGGGGATATGTATTAGGATTGTGACCTAGGTCTGTCTTGCTAGAAGTTTTCAGCATGAAAACATATTTTACTATAATATTTGAGACATGCAAAAGAGTATGCGTTGTGTATGTGTAAGTTATGAATTATATATAATAAAGCAAAGACTGATACTCCCACCACCCATTCAAGATTTAGATTTAGACTTTTGAACTTGACCCACAACCACCCATGTCCCTTTGTGCTCCTCCCTGATCTCATTGCTCTACCTTCTCCTCAGAAGTAACTAAGATTCCGAGATGTATATTGTAACTTAAGTATGAACTAGTGGTTCAGCACATCATAACCCTTTTCTGAATGATTGCTTCATGACTGACTACTAGCAATTATATTGTTAAATAGACTTGAATCAATTAGCAATTCTACTGGAAGCTGAGTCTAATTTAATATAGAATTTTGAGTAGCTTATATTTAATTCCTTTAAAATTAAACCTTGAAAAAGGGACCTTATGAGAGATTATCAACAGAAGGAAGACAGGCTTCAATAAAGCTTCCATATGCACCTGACTCAAGTTTGAGTCATATCCAATATTGCAGAACAGGTGTGATTCAGGCTGCAAACTCTGGTGGAAGGAAATATCACATTCGTTTATTATTTTAAATCAATATAAAATCTGATACAAGTTCTTATACGGTCCAACAGGGGAGAAATTTAGTTTTAGTCATTAAGGCTGCATAAAAATCAAGGAAATGTTCTTGGTGCTGACAGATGGAGAAAGAGAGTGTCATCTCTAGCTCATCACAGTCATCTGTAGTCACGCTTCAAGCCTGTGTGCTCTCTCCTTCCATGCCACATGGAGGCCCAGGAATCTTTTCTAAGTCTGCAAACTCTGGGCTTGGGACCCAGTTTCTCTGGACTCAGAGGACAGCCAGACTCCTCCGTGGAGCTGCCGCTTTTCTGAGGCTCTGCCAAGAAGCTATGCTCAGGTTCCTGCACAGAAAACATCATTCTTTTTCTTCTCTGGAGAAATCTTTCCTGCCTCTGTTGACCTCAAAGACACTACTTTCTCTTTCCTCATCCCCTGGCACACTTATCATAATAACATCAAGGTGCTTAGGTTAAAAAAAAAAAAACTAAGAAAATTCTCTGATTTCAAGTGACTTCTGCTGTCCATCCTGCCACAAATATCCTCTGAGGCAAAGAAGCACAACCCCACTCATTGCTTGAAATTGGGGGTGGGAAGAGAGAGGAGGAGGGAAACACATTTAAACAAATTACTATCTCAGTGGAAGATCTTACAACACTTCTACATAAGCCATGGACATATTATTAAAGAAAAAACTTTTAAGGAAAAAAAAAGAAAAAGAAAAGACCCTGGTCCTCAAGGCATTGGGTTTTGCTCTAATGCAGTCCTTTACTGAAAAAAGGTAGATGCCCAAATAGTTCACCTCTTTCATTTTACAGATGAGGCAACTGAGTTTCAGAGGCAACTTGGTATGGTAGAAATAGTAACGGCTTTAGAATGAGCAGAACTAAGTTAATGTCTTGATTCTGCTACTTATTAAGGTCAGTAATCTTGGGCAAGTTATATAGTCTCTCTGAGATTCACCTTCTTCATATATAAAACAGGGATCACTACACTTGCCTTCCAAGGTTGTTGGGAAGATTTAAAGAGGTTACATGCATATCCAGTATCTTACCCAGAGACTTGTATTTGGAAGACATTCAACAATGCTGGTTTCTTCCCCCTTACTCAAAACTATATATACAGTGTGTGGCAGATCCAGACTGACAGCCCATGTTTCCCAACTTCTGGTATGGTTCTTTCTATGCTGCACCATCAGTGTGGTTATCTGAGAAAGGCAGGGAGATGTGAACAACCAGGTTATGTTTACAGTAGACAAATCTGTTACCAGCAGACAGCCAGCATGCATGCTTAGTGTGAAAAGGACAACCTGTCATTTATCAATCAACTCTTTTCATTTAAAAGATTTATAATATTTGCAAAACACTTGGCAATATCAATCACCTTTGTCTCTGAGCTGCAGGGTATGGGGCCAAGACCTGACAGTAGCAAGGGATCAGGCTCCCAGCCACTATTTTTCTCAAAATTGGCTTTCCTTTTCCCAAAGATGAGCCAAGTGGTCAGCAGGCAGTCAATTAGCAGATTTTTCATGCTCCAGGGTGAATGGAGATAAGGCCAAGGTTGTGGGTTCTTTCCCTGTATGAGTAGGTTCATTCCAAAGCCAGAAAACAATGTGCCAAGACTGAGTAGTAAAGCCCTGATCCCAACTAACACTAACTCTCCAATATATATGACTTGTAGCCAAACACATCAAGGAATGTGATGGCTTAGCCCAACTGAATTGCCACTCAGGAGACAATTCCATTAATGAATCTTCCTGATAGAGGGCCACCTGTGTCCTACTAAGTGAAGGACAATGTACTCATTACATGCTATAGATATAAACAAGTCAGACACACAATTATTATTCATTTATCCACTCAATCAACATGATCAAAGCTGGGGTTTTGTAAGCCAACATTATCAAACACATACTGTGTTAGTAGATGACTACGCTTCAGCTATTAAAATAAAAGCTAACATTTAGTAATACAATATATTAAGCATGTTACATAAATTATCTCTTTAATTACCAAAAAAACACTTATGAGATATTTTCTAGTATCCCTGCTTTACAGATAAGGAAAATGAAGTTCAGATTGCTAGGGTCACACAGTGGCAGAGCCAGAATTTGAATTCTGATATGTGTGCATCTAAACACTAGGTAATACTACCTTGAAGAGCCCCAGCGAAGTGCATGGGACTATCTCTGGGAAAGTTTTATTCTAAAAAAGGGGAAGAGCATTTACTACAGTTGTGGAGAATATCCTAGGTGAGTGGAAGTAACATTTTGGATAACTGGTTCCATATTTATTTTCGTTCCATATTTTGTTCCATTCTCATATTTGTGTTTCCCATAAGAGTGACACCTAAACAATCACCTGTTCACACGAGTAATGGCAGAGTGCCTGCCATCATTGTGCTTCCTGCTTATATATTGTGGCTAAATGCCTGACAGAATGCTGGTTGGTGATTCTTTTGGTCCCTATGCTAGGAGGGAAAGGTAATTGCTTTCCTTTGAGGGCTAGGGTAGCACTTCTTTGTACTTATGTCAAAATATGAAGGTGTAATTCACTCTTTTTCAGCCCTTCCATTTGAGGTGTGGAATTTGCACCTTGCTAGACAATCTTGCGGTGGTCTTTGTAGAAGATCAGTTTCTACACATGAATCAATGTTTATACTCATGCAGATGTATGCCTCAGCTATAAAGCCCTCAATATAAGATATAATCAAGCCTTAACTAGATCATCAGATGCTTAACGCCACCAGCTAAGATTGTAAGACCAGCCTGACACAAATGCAAATTGGGCAACGTTGATTTCCACCACCACCAGCAGTACCATTTGCACTGAGTACAGCTGGGCGCCTTAATATGGTCTGGCTCTGTGTCCCCACCCAAATCTCATCTCAAATTATAATCCCTGTAATCCCCATGTGTTGAGGGAGGGATCTGGTGGGAGGTGACTGGATCATGGGGGTGGTTTCCCCATGCTGTTCTTGTGATAGTGAGTGAGTTCTCATGAGATCTGATGATTTTATAAGTGTTTGACAGTCCCTCCTGCACACACTCTTCTCTCTTCTGCCACCACTTAAGACGTGCCTGCTTCCCCTTCCACCATGATTATAAGTTTCCTGAGGCCTCCTCAGTCATGCAGAACCGTGAGTCAACAAGACGTGCCATAAAATGAGTTAATAAACCTCTTTTCTTTATAAATTAGCTAGTCTCAGGCAGTTCTTTATAGCAGTGTGAGAATGGACTACTACAGTAAATTGATACTGGGAGTGGTATCCCCTGCCTTTGGATATAAAGATACCCAAAACTGTGGAAGCAACTTTGTAACTGGGTAATAGGTAGAAGTAGGAACAGTTTGGAGGGCCCAGAAGAAGACAGGAATATGTGGGAAAGTTTGGAAATTCTTAGAGACTTGTTAAATGGTTTTGACCAAAATGTTGATAGCAATGTGGACAGTGAAGTCCAGGCTGAGGTGGTCTCAGGTAGAGATGAGGAACTTACTGGGAACTGGAGCAAAGGTTACTCTTGTTGTGATTTAGCAAGAGACTGATGCCATTTTGCCCCTGCCCTAGAGATCTGTGGAACTTTGAACTTGAAAGAGATGATATGAAATTGGAACTTATGTTTAAGAGGGAAGTAGAGCATGAAAGTTTGGAAAATTTACAGCTTGACCATGTGGTAGAAAAGAAAACCTCATTTTCTGGGAAGAAATTCAAGTCCACTGCAGAAATTTGCATAAGTAACAAGATATCAAATGTTAATCACCAGAGTATGTCAGAGACCTTCACAGCAGTCCCTCCCATCGCAGGTCTGGATGTCTAGGAGTGAAAAATGGTTTCATGGGCTGGGCCCAGGGCCCCTGCTGCTTTTTGTAGCCTGGGGACTTGGTGCCCTGTGTTCCAGCTGCTCCAGCTCCAGCTGGGGCTAAAACGGGCCAAGATACAGCTTGGGCCATTGCTTCAGAGGGTGCAAGCCCCAAGACTGGGCAGCTTCCAAGTGGTGTTTGGCCTTTGGATGCACATAAGTCAAGAAATGAGATTTGGGAACCTCTGCCTAAATTTCAGAAGATTTACGGAAATGTCTGGATGTACAGGCAGAAGTCTGCTGCAAGGGACAGAGCCCTCATGGGGAAACTCTGCTAGGGCAGTGTGAAAGGGAAATGTGGGATTGTAGCCC
Source organism: Theropithecus gelada (assembly GCF_003255815.1). Lineage (NCBI taxonomy): Eukaryota > Metazoa > Chordata > Mammalia > Primates > Cercopithecidae > Theropithecus > Theropithecus gelada. The sequence continues at coordinate 155,034,477 of NC_037671.1, forward strand.
CCACACAGAGTCCCCACTAGGGCACTGCCTAGTGGAGCTGTGAGAAGAGAGCCACCATCATCCAGACCCCAGAGTGGAAGATTCACCAACAGCTTGCATCATGTGCCTGGACAAGCCACAGACACTCAATGCCAGCCCATGACAGCAGCCTCAGGGGCTGAATCCTATAAAGCCACAGAGGCACAGCTGCCCAAGGCTGTGGGAGCTCACCTTTTGCATCAGTGTGCCTTGGATGTAAGACACGGAGTCAAGGAAGATTATTTTAGAGCTTTAAGATTTAATGACTGGCTGGATTTCATACTTGCGTGGGGCCTCCAGTCCCTTTATTTTGGCCAATTTCTCCCATTTGGAATGGGAGCATTTATCCAATGCCTGTACCCATATTATATGTTGGAAGTAACTAATTTGCTTTTGATTTTATAGGCTCCTAGGTGGAAGGGACTTACCTTGTCTCAGATGAGACTTTGGATTTGGACTTTTGGGTTAATGGTAGAATGAGTTAAGACTTTGAAGAGACTGTTGGGAAGGCATGATTGGTTTTGAAATGTAAAAAGGATGTGAGATTTGGGAGGGGCCAGGGGCAGAATGATATGATCTGGCTCTGTGTCCCCACCTGAATCTCATCTTAAATTGTAATTCCGATAAATCCTACATGTCAAGGGAGGGACCTGGAAGGAGGTGATTGGATCATGGGGGTGGTTTCCCCCATGCTGTTCTTGTGATAGTGAGTGAGTTCTCATGAGACCTGATGGTTTTATAAGTGACAGTTCTTCCTTCACATACTCTTCTCTATTCTGCCACCATATAAGATGTGCCTGCTTCCCGTTCTGCCATAATTGTAAGTTTCCTGAGACCTCCCCAGCCATGCAGAACTGTGAGTCAATGAAGCCTCTTTTCTTTATAAGTTACCCAGTCTAGGGCAGTTTTTTACAGCAGTGTGAGAATGGACTAAATCCACATTTATGCTTTTTTCCTCTTTATTCTATGCTCTTTCTCCTTTCTAAACTCCTCTTTCAGAAAATAGGACTCTCAAGAATTAATTCACACTCTTACCTTCTACAGTCGGTGGTTGGATGTAGAAAAAATAACATCAGTAGTAGTGTGGATATCAGGATACAAGTCCTGATTCAATGAAAGATGATAGCCTTTCCAATTTGAATATTCTCCATTCATTTCCAAGTCTATTTCTCTCCATTTATGTAATCATCTATATCCTTCTAATGTAATCCCTCAAAAGTTATGGGACTCTTAATATTGCGACAGGTTCCCTTAGAGGGCTCACTCAATCATATGCAGAGGATATAATCTCCACTAATCTTACTGAGGTTAGGGACCATGACTTACATTTGATCTATAATGCACAGATGGTTATACAATACGTGTTCCATAATATTGTATTAGCTTTCTATTGCTGCTTTAACAAATTACCAGTTAATCAGTGGTTTAAGCAATGCAAATTTGTTTCATAATTCTGTAACCAAAAGTCCACAATGAGTCTTACTGGGCTAAAATCAAGGTATCCACAGGGCTAGTTCCTTCTTGAGGCTCTAGGGGAGAATCTGTTTTCTTGCCTTTTTCTGAATTCTTTGGCCTGTGACCTCCTCAGTCTTCAAAGCCACTAGTATAGCATCTTCGAATTTCTCTCTGATTTTGACTCTCTTGCCTCCCTGCCTATTTTGCTTATAAGGATCCTGAGGATTCCATTGGGAACACTTGGATAATCTAGGATAATCTCCCCTTCTTAATGTCAGCTGATTAGCAAACCTAATTCTATCTATAATTGTAATTCCCCATTGCTATACAACATAACATATTCACAGTTTCTGGGGGATTAGGGTATGGACATCTTTGAGGAGCCATTATTCTTATTAGCACAAATACTAATCAATTAAGTAAAAATTAGAAGGGTTAAAGTAAAATGAAAATAGATTCTCACAATTTCATCTTTTAATTCTAAAAAATTCCCTGGAAACTCTAAAAGAAAGAAAATACTAGGTCTGATCCAATTGGATATTCTGATCATATTTATGTTTATATCATTTTGAGACTTTCTTCACAAACACCTTAGTGTGAGATTTCCTGCTATTGTAACCAGTCATCTGGTATCCTTTATGATGAATATGAAGGTTTTGTGCTTCAGTCTTTTCCTAAACTTTTTTGTTTATTTGTTTGAAGATGTTTGATTTCTGTGATGCAGTCAGGCCTCAGTTAGGGTGTGTCATCCTTGAGTGAAATTTGTCTGGATGCAAAAAATGATGCCAGAAATATTAAAAGGTTTTCAGTACATTTAGAACACATAAAGTTTTAGGTACCTTTAATAATTAAGCCTTATTGGGGGGCAGAGCAAGATGGCTGAATAGGAACGGCTCCAGTCTCCAACTCCCAGTGCGAGCGACACAGAAGACAGGTGATTTCTGCATTTTCAACTGAGGTACTGGGCTCATCTCACTAGGGAGTGTGGGACAATCGGTGCTGGTCAGCTGCTGCAGCCCGACCAGCCAGAGCTGAAGCAGGGCGAGGCATCGCCTCACCTGGGAAGCGCAAGGGGGAAGGGAATCCCTTTTCCTAGCCAGGGGAACTGAGACACACAACACTTGGAAAATCGGGTAACTCCCACCCCAATACTGCGCTCTACCAAGGATCTTAGCAAACGGGCACACCAGGAGATTATATCCCACACCTGGCCGGGAGGGTCCAATGCCCACGGAGCCTCCCTCAATGCTAGCACAGCAGTCTGCCATCTGGCGGCAAGGCAGCAGCGAGGCTGGGGGAGGGGTGCCCGCCATTGCTGAGGCTTAAGTAGATAAAGCGGCTGGGAAGCTCGAACTGGGTGGAGCTCACAGCAGCTCAAGGAGTCCTGCCTGTCTCTGTAGACTCCACCTCTGGGGACAGGGCACAGCTAAACAACAACAACAACAACAACAAAGCAGCTGAAACCTCTGCAGATGCAAACGACTCTGACAGCTTTGAAGAGAGCAGTGGATCTCCCAACGCAGAGGTTGAGATCTGAGAACGGACAGACTGCCTGCTCAAGTGGGTCCCTGACCCCTGAGTAGCCTAACTGGGAGACATCCCCCACTAGGGGCAGACCGACACCCCACACCTCACATGGTGGAGTACACCCCTGAGAGGAAGCTTCCAAAGCAAGAATCAGACAGGTACACTCGCTGTTCAGCAATATTCTATCTTCTGCAGCCTCTGCTGCTGATACCCAGGCAAACAGGGTCTGGAGTGGACCTCAAGCAATCTCCAACAGACATATAGCTGAGGGTCCTGACTGTTAGAAGGAAAACTAACAAACAGGAAGGACACCCACACAAAAACCCCATCAGTACGTCACCATCATCAAAGATCAGAGGCAGATAAAACCACAAAGATGGGGAAAAAGCAGGGCAGAAAAGCTGGAAATTCAAAAAATAAGAGGACATCACCCCCTGCAAAGGAACACAGCTCATCGCCAGCAACGGATCAAAGCTGGACAGAGAATGACTTTGACGAGATGAGAGAAGAAGGCTCCAGTCCATCAAACTTCACAGAGCTAAAGGAGGAATTACGTACCCAGCACAAAGAAACTAAAAACCTTGAAAAAAGAGTGGAAGAATTGATAACTAGAATAATTAATGCAGAGAAGGCCATAAATGAATTGACAGAGATTAAAACCATGACACGAGAAATACATGACAAATGCACAAGCTTCAGTAACCGACTCGATCAACTGGAAGAAAAAGTATCAGCGATTGAGGATCAAATGAATGAAATGAAGAGAGAAGAGAAAACTAAAGAAAAAAGAGGAAAAAGAAATGAACAAAGCCTGCAAGAAGTATGGGATTATGTAAAAAGACCAAATCTACGTCTGATTGGGGTGCCTGAAAGTGAGGGGAAAAATGGAACCAAGTTGGAAAACACTCTTCAGGATATCATCCAGGAGAATTTCCCCAACCTAGTAGGGCAGGCCAACATTCAAATTCAGGAAACACAGAGAATGCCACAAAGATACTCCTCGAGAAGAGCAACTCCAAGACACATAATTGCCAGATTCACCAAAGTTGAAATGAAGGAAAAAGTCTTAAGGGCAGCCAGAAAGAAGGGTCGGGTTACCCACAAAGGGAAGCCCATCAGACTAACAGCAGATCTCTCGGCAGAAACTCTACAAGCCAGAAGAGAGTGGGGGCCAATATTCAACATTCTTAAAGAAAAGAATTTTCAACCCAGAATTTTTTCATATCCAGCCAAACTAAGTTTCATAAGTGAAGGAGAAATAAAATCCTTTACAGAGAAGCAAATGCTTAGAGATTTTTTCACCACCAGGCCTGCCTTACAAGAGACCCTGAAGGAAGCACTAAACATGGAAAGGAACAACCAGTACCAGCCATTGCAAAAACATGCAAAAATGTAAAGACCATCGAGGCTAGGAAGAAACTGCATCAACTAACGAGCAAAATAACCAGTTAATATCATAATGGCAGGATCAAGTTCACACATAACAATATTAACCTTAAATGTAAATGGACTAAATGCTCCAATTAAAAGACACAGACTGGCAAACTGGATAAAGAGTCAAGACCCATCAGTCTGCTGTATTCAGGAGACCCATCTCACATGCAGAGACATACATAGACTCAAAATAAAGGGATGGAGGAAGATCTATCAAGCAAATGGAGAACAAAAAAAAGCAGGGGTTGCAATACTAGTCTCTGATAAAACAGACTTTAAACCATCAAAGATCGAAAGAGACAAAGAAGGCCATTACATAATGGTAAAGGGATCAATTCAACAGGAAGAGCTAACTATCCTAAATATATATGCACCCAATACAGGAGCACCCAGATTCATAAAGCAAGTCCTTAGAGACTTACAAAGAGACAGACTCCCATACAATAATAATGGGAGACTTCAACACCCCACTGTCAACATTAGACAGATCAACGAGACAGAAAGTTAACAAGGATATCCAGGAAATTGAACTCATCTCTGCAGCAAGCAGACCTAATAGACATCTACAGAACTCTCCACCCCAAATCAACAGAATATACATTCTACTCAGCACCACATCACACTTATTCCAAACTTGACCACATAATTGGAAGTAAAGCACTCCTCAGCAAATGTACAAGAACAGAAATCATAACAAACTGTCTCTCAGACCACAGTGCAATCAAACTAACTCAGGACTAAGAAACTCAATCAAAACCACTCAACTACATGGAAACTGAATAACCTGCTCCTGAATGACTACTGGGTACATAATGAAATGAAGGCAGAAATAAAGATGTTCTTTGAAACCAATGAGAACAAAGATACAACATACCAGAATCTCTGGGACACATTTAAAGCAGTGTGTAGAGGGAAATTTATAGCACTAAATGCCCACAAGAGAAAGCTGGAGAGATCTAAAATTGACACTCTAACATCACAATTAAAAGAACTAGAGAAGCAAGAGTAAACACATTCAAAAGCTAGCAGAAGGCAAGAAATAACTAAGATCAGAGCAGAACTGAAGGAGATAGAGACACAAAAAACCCTCCCAAAAATCAATCAATCCAGGAGTTGGTTTTTTGAAAAGATCAACAAAATTGATAGACCGGTAGCAAGACTAATAAAGAAGAAAAGAGAGAAGAATCAAATAGATGCAATAAAAAATGATAAAGGGGATATCACCACCGACCCCACAGAAATACAAACTACCATCAGAGAATACTATAAACACCTCTGTGCAAATAAACTAGAAAATCTAGTAGAAATGGATAATTTCCTGGACACTTACACTCTCCCAAGACTAAACCAGGAAGAAGCTGAATTCCTGAATAGACCAATAGCAGGCTCTGAAATTGAGGCAATAATTCATAGCCTACCAACCAAAAAAAGTTCAGGACCAGATGGATTCACAGCTGAATTCTACCAGAGGTACAAGGAGGAGCTGGTACCATTCCTTCTGAAACTATTCCAATCAATAGAAAAAGAGGGAATCCTCCCTAACTCATTTTATGAGGCCAACATCATCCTGATACCAAAGCCTGGCAGAGACACAACAAAAAAAGAGAATTTTAGACCAATATCCCTGCTGAACATGGATGCAAAAATCCTCAATAAAATACTGGCAAACTGGATCCAGCAGCACATCAAAAAGCTTATCCACCATGATCAAATGGGCTTCATCCCTGGGATGCAAGGCTGGTTCAACATTCACAAATCATTAAAAGTAATCCAGCATATAAACAGAACCAAAGACAAAAACCACATGATTATCTCAATAGATGCAGAAAAGGCCTTTGACAAAATTCAACAGCCCTTCATGCTAAAAATGCTCAATAAATATGGTATTGATGGAACGTATCTCAAAATATTAAGAGCTATTAATGACAAACTCACAGCCAATATCATACTGAATGGGCAAAAACTGGAAAAATTCCCTTTGAAAACTGGTACAAGACAGGGATGCCCTCTCTCACCACTCCTATTCAACATAGTGTTGGAAGTTCTGGCTAGGGCAATCAGGCAAGAGAAAGAAATCAAGGGTATTCAGTTAGGAAAAGAAGAAGTCAAATTGTCCCTCTTTGCAGATGACATGATTGTATATTTAGAAAACCCCATTGTCTCAGCCCCAAATCTCCTTAAGCTGATAAGAAACTTCAACAAAGTCTCAGGATACAAAATTAATGTGCAAAAATCACAAGCATTCTTATACACCACTAACAGACAGAGAGCCAAATCATGAATGAACTTCCATTCACAATTGCTTCAAAGGGAATGAAATACCTAGGAATCCAACTTACAAGGGATGTAAAGGACCTCTTCAAGGAGAACTACAAACCACTGCTCAGTGAAATAAAAGAGGACACAAACAAATGGAAGAACATACCATGCTCATGGATAGGAAGAATCAATATTGTGAAAATGGCCATACTGCCCAAGGTAATTTATAGATTCAATGCCATCCCCATTAAGCTACCAATTAGTTTCTTCACAGAATTGGAAAAAACTGCTTTAAAGTTCATATGGAACCAGAAAAGAGCTGCATCACCAAGACAATCCTAAGCCAAAAGAACAAAGCTGGAGGCATCACGCTACCTGACTTCAAACTATACTACAAGGCTACAGTAACCAAAACAGCATGGTACTGGTACCAAAACAGAGATATAGACCAATGGAACAGAACAGAGTCCTCAGAAATAATACCACACGTCTACAGCCATCTGATCTTTGACAAACCTGAGAGAAACAAGAAATGGGGAAAGGATTCCCTATTTAATAAATGGTGCTGGGAAAATTGTCTAGCCATAAGTAGAAAGCTGAAACTGGATCCTTTCCTTACTCCTTATACAAAAATTAATTCAAGATGGATTAGAGACTTAAATGTTAGACCTAATACCATAAAAACCCTAGAAGAAAACCTAGGTAATACCATTCAGGACATAGGCATGGGCAAGGACTTCATGTCTAAAACACCAAAAGCAATGGCAACGAAAGCCAAAATTGACAAATGGGATCTAATTAAACTAAAGAGCTTCTGCACAGCAAAAGAAACTACCATCAGAGTGAACAGGCAACTTACAGAATGGGAGAACATTTTTGCAATCTACTCATCTGACAAAGGGCTAATATCCAGAACCTACAAAGAACTCAAACAAATTTACAAGAAAAAAACAAACAACCCCATCAAAAAGTGGGCGAAGGATACGAACAGACAGTTCTCAAAAGAAGACATTCATACAGCCAACAGACACATGAAAAAATGCTCATCATCACTGGCCATCAGAGAAATGCAAATCAAAACCACAATGAGATACCATCTCACACCAGTTAGAATGGCAATCATTAAAAAGTCAGGAAAGAACAGGTGCTGGAGAGGATGTGGAGAAATAGGAACACTTTTACACTGTTGGTGGGAGTGTAAACTAGTTCAACCATTATGGAATACAGTATGGCGATTCCTCAAGGATCTAGAACTAGAAGTATCATATGACCCAGCCATCCCATTACTGGGTATATACCCAAAAGATTATAAATCATGCTGCTATAAAGACATATACACACGTATGTTTGTTGCGGCACTATTCACAATAGCAGAGACTTGGAATCAACCCAAATGTCCATCAGTGACAGACTGGATTAAGAAAATGTGGCACATATACACCATGGAATACTATGCAGCCATAAAAAAGGATGAGTTTGTGTCCTTTGTAGGGACATGGATGCAGCTGGATACCATCATTCTTAGCAAACTATTGCAAGAACAGAAAACCAAACACCGCATGTTCTCACTCATAGGTGGGAACTGAACAATGAAATCACTTGGACTCGGGAAGGGGAACATCACACACCAGGGCCTATCATGGGGGAGGGGGGAGGGATTGCACTGGGAGTTATACCTGATGTAAATGACGAGTTGATGGGTGCTAACGAGTTGATGGGTGCAGCACACCAACATGGCACAAGTATACATATGTAACAAACCTGCACGTTGTGCACATGTACCCTAGAACTTAAAGTATAATAATAAAAAAAGATAATAATAATTAAGCCTTATTGATGTGGGATCCACAAACTCTCAGTGCTATTGTTTGTGTATTGTTTGAGTTTGCTGTGAAAGAAAGACAGAAGGAGGGAGGGAGGGAGGGAAGGAGGGAGGGAGGGAGGAAGGAAGGAGGAAGGGACGGGAAAAGGAAGGAAGGAAGGAAGGAAGGAAGGAAGGAAATAAATTAGTGATAATAACCAATGTGGTCTATTATTCTTTTGCTTTAACACATGACATCGCATCAGAATCTTTCACCTGACTGGTGACTACCCCACGTACAATGCAAAATGGTTAAACTTTAATGACTTTTAGAATAAAGATGCATAGGAATGCCTAGTTCTTGGTTTTAATTCAGGTTTTAGTTTAGTTCTTTTGTTGTTGTTTTCTCTCACTTAAGAAACTGCTGAGCTGATTTGTTGAGAAAGAAGTAGGATAGAATCATACTTAACTTGCCTCAAAATTAAATGAAGCTTACTCTACTTAGTTGAAGCCCACTCCAGCTTAAATCCTCAATAATATTTAAATTATATAAAGGTGATTGAAAATATTCTGAGTCAGTAAAGTTCACGGCACATGGAGGGGTGTGTTTGCAGTGAGAACTTTGACGATGAGGAGTGGCTTTCATCTGTCAGTCTGTAAGGACGTGGATGACTTCCTGGAATTGGTATAATAAGAGCAGAGCTGGTGGCAGCACTTGTGAGTGGGAGGTTTGTTGTTATTGTAGCAGATTGTTAAACACATGGAAACATGATCTTTTGAGGCCTTTTATGAAATAAATGGCTAAAGGAGGACATTTCACTATGTCTTCTCCATTTCCGTGATCCTGCTAACTACCAAAAATATTAAAATGTATCATCATGTGTTTTCCACATCTAAAAACCTTTGTAAATTTAGCTCCATAAATTTAAAACATCCATAAAATATTCTTTTTATGCCACCAATGGATTTCACTTGATAAGAAAATAAAGAGTTCCTGCAAAGCAAAAACATTGACATGTCTCCTGACCTTACCGTAATTATTTGCCTTGTTTTGGGACAGTAGTTCTTAACTTTGGGTTTATGGTTAGTTGGATGGTCCACGGAATGATATCAGGTTGTCAGGAAACCCTCTATGAGCATGGGACAAAATTGTGAGTATGATTGCATCTGCGTTTTTCTGGAATAAGGGGCCATAGCTTTTACCAGAGTCTTAAAAGACCCTCTCTGTCTAATGAATATGTATCAAATAAAATAGAACGGTGAAGAACTAGAGATTTAAAGCCTTGTTTTTGTTTTAACAAGATGTTGCTTACAAACCCCAGAAAAAATTGTTTTGGAATCATAATGAGCTGTTTTTGGCTATCATGCATAAACTGAGCAGGAGCTTTTTGGAAAATTAATGTGAAAACATAAAAATGTAATTGCTAAGCAACCTGTGCATTAAGCATCATTTTCAATTAATTTTAGCTAAGAATTGGGTTATTAATTTTAATATCTTGCAATCACATTTATAATTAATTAAAGCTAATCTCTTTAAAACTCACTTTAGATACTCTGTAAACCACAGTGTATTCTTATTTTTAAAGGAATTTCTCTTCTTTAAAAAACATAAAATACCTTATCAGCTAGACAGGCTTTCATAATACCAGCAATAAACACCTCTTTTTCTTTAATTATAACTAAAACAGTGAGACTCTATTATTAAAATAAAAAATTAAAAAGAAAATTGTTTAACCCAACACTTCATTGTGTGGTAAATTTTATATGTAACTCAGTATTTAATTGATTTTAACTGTTCTTGACCTAAGTAGCTTTCCTGAAAGGTGGCAATAAGAAATATTATTCAAATCTGATAAAATTCTCAAAGGCTTTATCTACAGAGTGTAAAAGGAAAGGAAGTGCTGCTGATCACGACTTAGTAAGCAAAGTAGATGGTAAACCTAGAACATTTTGACCATCCTGGGGCCTTGATTCAACTATACAAGGAACAAAACTTGACTTTTCTAAAATGAGTTAAGTAAGTCATTTTAGGAAATTTCTGAAAGTAGACAACTTCTTGGAAGTTTAAAGTGAAATTTAATCACTTCTAGAATTATCGATTTCTGTGTACTTTTAGTTTTTTGTCTAATTTTATATTAAATCTAGTATGAAGGGCAATTTCAGGTCTGCATTATCAATAAACACAGAATCTTTTTCAAATAATCTTTTTAACTTACTATAGAAAAGATTTCATTTCACTGAAAGCTCAGACATTCTCCTTGACGTCTCCTGAGTCAACTCCAGGTCTCCACAAATCAGGATCATAAGTGAGCTACCTATATCAAAAGTCGTGACCAAGACAATGAAAAGGATGCTTTCTAGTCACATAGGACTTTGTCACACACTTCATGGCCAGTACAAAGATAACATACTGATGCATGGGTGAAGAAATATTTAAATAATAAAAGGCATATCTCTGCAGTATTATAAGAAAGTTATATGTGTCCTATACGCTCAATTTTCTGTTATTTTCCTGATTCAAAGATTGTGCACATATTCCTCTTGCGGAAGTCAGACTATGAGAGCTGATTTGCTGTGGGGACAGCTCAGTCCTAGGGCAAAGGGTATGCATGGGCTGGGTGAGTTAGGGGCTGGGCATACTAAGAGGTAGCCTAGAAGTGGATGAAAATGGCAGGAGAGAAGGTATCAGTGCTAGAAGAAATTATTGACAGTGAGTCATGGGCTGGGAGCTGTGGCTCAGGCCTGTAATCCCAGTACTTTGAGAGGCTGAGTTGAGTGGATCACTTGAGGTCAGGAGTTTGAGACCAGCCTGGACAACATGGTGAAACCCTGTCTGTATGAAAAATACAAAAATTAGCCAGGCGTGGTGGTGGGTGCTTGTAATCCCAGCTACTCGGGAGGCTGAGGCATGAGAATTGCTTGAACCCGGGAGGTGGAGGTTACAGTGAGCCGAGGTTGCATCATTGTACTCCAGCCTGGGTGACAGAGTGAGACTCTGTCTCGGAAAAAAAAAAAAAAAGAAGAGTCATGGACACCTCTTTTACCTCAATAACCCCCAAAAGAGAGTGGCCCACTGGGCACGCAAGGCAGCAAGTAACCTTCAGGGACAAAAGCTTTTCTGGCTTTTGTTTTCCTTGTCTTATTACCAATTTATTTATTTTATTATAGGGTAACACATGTTAACTGCAGAAAATTTGGTAATACATAAAAAAGAAAATTCTCCTCTAACCCCAACTAGTAAGAACAGTGGCTAACATTTTGTTATTTGTCTTCCCAGTGTTCTTCCTACTTGTATATCTCTAGCTATCTGTATGTTTGCCCAGGGGCAAAATCCTGGAATCTGTTTTTTAATCTGAATGTATTCTCTTAATATATTATGCTTAAACATTCTTCTGGAGATACTTGTTTCTGACTTTCCCTGGCTTCTTTTCTTGCAGGGGACAGAGTCTCGCTCTGTCACCAGGCTGGAGTGCAGCAATGTAATCTCGGCTCACTGCAACCTCTGCCTCCCAGGTTAAATTCATTCTCCTGCCTCAGCCTCCCGAGCAGCTGGGATTACAGGCACGCACCACCAGGCCCGGCTAATTTTTGTGTTTTTAAGAAAGATGGGGATTTGCCATGTTGGCCAGGCTGGTCTTGAACTCCTGGCCTCAAGTGACCCACCCATCTCGGCCTCTCAAAGTGCTGAGTGCTGGGATTACTAGCGTGAGCCATGGAACCCCACTGTTACCTGGCTTCTAACAGGCAATCCTTTGCTGCAGATGCCACTCACCCCAATATATGCATATTTTCTAGAAAGAAAGAAAGAAGGAGGAAAGGGGGTAGAAGTGAAAGGAAAGGAAGCAGAAAGAACAACAACAAAAAGAGACTGCATTCATTTTACTTTGGCCTAAAATTTTTTCCTTTTACTGCTTCAGGACACCTGCCCCCCTATGCCCAACCCATCCCCTCCATCTCCTCTACCAAAATGTCTGCACAACTTGTTTCTATCATACTACACAAATGGAGGAAAAAGGGATGCTTTATGGACCTAAAACTAGGCTGTGATGAAATTTCCATCAAATTCATCCATTGATTCTAAACCTCTTAAGGTGGGGCAATGAGTAAGTGGCTCAATACTTAATATGTCTTTAATAAATGAGTGTGGAGTTGAGTTGAATTTTCTGTTGTGGGGATCGGAGCATGAGGGTGGAGGTGGCCAAAGCCTGCATAAACAGGAAAGTACTAGATACCTGTGTGGAGGTGGAGGTAGAGAACAAGTGGTTCCCCTGAAGGGGAAGGATATTAGAAAAAAAGCCTAGGAATGAAAAAGACAAGCCTCAGAAACTCACAACTTCTTTTCTGCACAAACAAGCAGCCGGCATCCACTGAGGTGTTTCCTGCCAGGCAGCTGTGTAGACAGCTCAGCTCCTCCTGCCTGTCAGGGTGTTCATCATCCAGGAGTGTTTTGGATAAAACAAGAGAAGCTGTGTTAATCTAGATGAAATTGTATTTGTTTTGGGAAATATGAATCCTCCAGGCTATGACAAGGCTTAGGTAAAATTATGGACGAGATTGGCTTGGGGGACGTGGGGAGAGGGAGTGTGTCCAAGTCTCCTGAAACACCCCCGAGAGGCAGCAGGGTTTGGAATGCCTTTGAATCCTCAGTACCTGGCACATGGCAGGCCCTTGGCACCTGTTTATTGAATGAGTAAATACAGACACTGAGCTTCTAAGCCCCATCACACAGCAGGAAGGAGAGAATTTGTCAGCTCTCCTCAAGTGGTACAAAAGAAGACTGCCTGACTTCACATATGAATGTAGGGAGCTCAAGAAGCGAAAGACAGAGAGCAGATTCTCATAATTGGAACCAGAAAAGTCTCAGTATCTGTCATGGGTCATGTGTCATTGTGCCTGTTTCCAAATTAACTGTCAGGACATCCAGGGAAGGCAGTTCTGTTAGTTCCATGAGAGGGGTTTTAGATAAGGCTAGAAGGGTAAAAAGCACCCTAGGTTGTTATGACAAGCCGAATATTTTGCATTTTATCTTGTTGCAATATGCAGCCATGGAAGTTTTCAGGAAAAAAAACTTGATTAAAAATTAATATGGTAGTTTTACATAAGAAAGGGGGATCAACTCGAGTCAAGGAGCTATATTAATGAATCAAGATATTAAGGCTTTATGAGTAGAAGCCCATTAAAATTATTTCAGCAGTTTTTCTCACCATATTTTAAAACTCAAGCATGACTCGCAACTTAAGGAGTTTTGAATTGGAACCTCTTCACCTTACGACCTTTCTTACTATAAATAAAACATCACCCCTGCCATTAGTAACCACCAATTCTCCTATTTATGATTGCAAATTACCTCCAATCAAAGGGACCCCAGATACTCACCTGATCCACACATCTGAGTGCTAATGCAAAGTCAAGGATAGGACCACTCAAGCTCCTTGTGTAGCTGCACTTAGAGTGAAGATCATTGAAGAATATGAAAATTTCTCTTTCCTAGAACTTGCCCTTCCAGTGTGTCTGAGGTCTTCATGCTCACTGAGTTAGAAATTAAACATTCTGAAGAGTAGACCTTAATTGTGAATAGAACTCACAGTTTCTATGAACAGCAAAGAAACATATTCTGCTCTGGGGAGCTTTACTTGTAACAGATGTGTCTACATCTACATTCTGAGATTCTCAGAGCTCTTATATTAATGAGCCTTAGCTAAAATTATCATTTATGATATACTGTAGAAATTTTTGGTTTCATCTAATTAATAATTGTTTAAAACCAAAATATTGGAAGGAGTTGACACATTTATTTTCCATTTCTTCACGTTTCTATTGGCAAAAAGCAAAATACTTCTTATTCCTTTCTTGACTTATTTTGGGGTCTTGTGTGAAAGGTTCCTCTTGTTCACATCTATTTCCTTTTGAAATGCTATACTCACTACCAGTTAGAAAGGCCAGTACTCTGTTCTGCATCTAGTCTTTCTTTCTGTTCCAGCTTAAGTGTTTCAGACAGAAGATCCAGTGATGGAAAGAGAGGGAGTAGAATGATTTGGTCCATAATAGTATCTCTAATCCAGGTTTTATTTGATAGATCTGCATTTTTGAGCTATTTAATATGTTTGCATTACCATAAATAAAGCTGATACTTTGGCCTCTACTTGGCCATCAGTTCTTTTGTGTACAAGCAGTTGGTCAAACCTAGAGGGGAGAAGAAGAGCCTTCCAGGACAAAAGCACCTAACACATGTGTTTTTGTTTTATTTATTTCGGTTATTAATTTTTGTATTGTGTATTTTGAAATGGGTTTCCAAATAAAATTCTAATTTCTATCACTGCACTTAATATAGGAAATAAAGGTACAACCTCAAGTAACATGATTTGCAATACCTTCTGGCAACAAATTAGGATGTCAGCTGGGATTTCCGGCCCTCTTTTTAATCCAGATTTTGTAACCCTCAAATTTACTACAAAAATAAAATTGGTTATCCAATAAGTTTTGACTTGTACATCAGCCATCTCAAATACATTATTTTAGGGAGCAAAGGGACAAAGGGAAGAGTAGAAGACAAATGAGACCAGAAGGAAAGATGAAACTAACTCTCCCAAAAATCCGAGACTTACAGAGGGATACAAAATCAAGGAACACAACTGTGTCTGCAGGCTGTAAGCCATCTCTCAGACATCAGTTCTCCTTAAAAGTATGGTATTCCACAGCAAAATAAACTATCAACACAGTAAACAGACAATCTACAGAAGAGTAGAAAATATTTGCAAACTATGCCTCTGAAAAAAAATCTAATATCCAGCATCTATAAGGAACGTAAACAACTTTGCAAGAAAAAAAACCAAACAACCCCATTAAAAAGTGGGCAAAGGACATGAACAGAAACTTTTCAAAGGAAGACGTACATGCAGCCAACAAGCATATGAAAATAAGCTCTGGCCGGGCGCAGTGGCTCACATCTGTAATCCCAGTACTTTGGGAGGTCGAGGTGAGCAGATCATGAGGTCAGGAGATTGAGACCATCCTGGTTAACACGGTGAAACCCCGTCTCTACTAAAAATACAAAAAATTAGCCGGGCGTGGTGGCGGGCGCCTATACTCCCAGCTACTCAGGAGGCTGAGGCAGGAGAATGGCGTGAACCCGGGAGGCGGAGGTTGCAGTGAGCCCAGGTTGCACCACTGCACTCCAGCCTGGGGGACAAAGCGAGACTCCATCTCAAAAAAAAAAAAAAAAAAAAAAAAAAAAAAAAAAAAAAAAAAAAGAAAAGAAAAGAAAAGAAAAGAAAAAACAAACAAACAAACAAAATAACCCCAAAACAAACAAACAAAAACAAGCTCAACATCACTGATCATTAGAGAAATGCAGATCAAAAATACAATGAGATACCATCTCACACCAGTCAGAATGGCAATTATTAAGAAGTCAAAAAAATAACAGATGCTGGTGAGGTTGTAGAGAAAAAGGAATGCTTATACACTGTTGGTGGGAGTATAAGTTAGTTCAACCATTGTTGAAAGAAGTGTGGTGATTCCTCAAAGACCTAAAAACAGACCTGCCATTTGACCCAGCAATCCCATTACTGGGTATATACCCAAAGTAATATAAATTGTTCTATCATAAAGACACATGTATGCATATGTTCATTGCAGTTCTATTCACAATAGCAAAGACATGGAATCAACTTAAATGCTCACCACTGGTAGACTGGATAAAGAAAATGTGGTACATATACACCATAGAATACTATGCAGCCATAAAAAAGAATACAATCACATCCTTTGCAGGAACATGGATGGGGCAGGAGGCCATCATCCTTAGCAAACTAATGTAGAAACAGAAAACCAAATATCACATGTTCTCACTTATAAGTGGGAGCTAAATGATGAGAACACATGGACACAAAGAGGGAAACAACAGACAGTGGGGCTTATGTGAGGTTGAAGGGTGGGAGAAGGGAGACGATAAAAAAAAAACTATTGGGCACCGGGTTTAGTACATGGGTGACAAAATAATCTGTACAACAAACCTCTGTGACACGAATTTACCTATATAACAAACTTGCACATGTACCTGTAAACCTAAAATAAAAGTTAACAAAAATAAATTAAAGTAGATGTTCCTTGGCACAACTGACGGTGCTAATTCAAATTTGAAGAGATAGCAGAGCCTCCTTTTGATTATGGGGTCAAGACGATGTTTCTCTGTTTGAGACATGCTAACCTTTTAAACCAGTGCTAAATTTTAAAAAACGGTATGGCATTCCAGAGCCACACTTCCCTTGGGAAATCAACTGATTAAAAACGCAGAAAAAGTCTATATTTAAAGACTCTGACCTCTTCAGCAATTAGTGATGTGTAGATTTCCCAGATAAAGTGAACTTCAGAACTTTGCATCCTACGTGCCATCTGTAGCGGCACCTGTAGGGTACATTTGTTTACAATAAGGATGCAACTGGCTGGGCACGGTGGCTCATGCCTGTAATCCCAGCACTTTGGGAGGCCAAGGCGGGTGGATCACCTGAGGTTGGGAGTTCGACACCAGCCTAGCCAACATGGTGAAACCCCGTATCTACTAAAAATACAAAAATTAGCCGGGCGTGGTAGCATACACCTGTAATATCAGCTACTCAGGAGGCTGACGCAGGAGAATCATCTGAACCTCTGAGGCGGAGGTTACAGTGAGCCGATATTGTGCCACTGCACTCCAGCCTAGGTGACAGAGTGAGACTCTGTCTCAAAAATAATAAAATAAAATAAGATAAGGATGCAACTTACATTGGTGTCACCTCCGTTTTTAAACTTGAATGACATGTACAACTCTCCCTAAATCCAGTTCTTTTTGTTTATCCACATGGTTTCAAAGACTGAAAAGACATAACATCTTCTCTAATGGAGGAAGGTTGTGGTCACATGATGCTGTTACTATCAAGAAATTCCATTTTCAAAAAGAAAATGCTAAACCCACCAGGCAATAAAAGGAAATTGTGCTTCAGTGGGATAGTCCCCAGGGATCTATCATTAGTGAGGCAAGATGACATGACAGATACAGGAAAAATGGAGAAGCACCAGTAAGAGGGGTCAGAGACAAGAGGGGCAGCCCCAGAAACACCACAAGTAGAAGCAGGGGTACTTCAGCCCAGCGGCTATTAGAGAAACATCTCACACAAGGTGTAGAGCAGCATGATTTAGTGAATATTTGGAGAAACCACAAAAGATTTACATCAATTAAAATCCGCACTGTCTTTTCCATTCTGAGACACTTTCCCATCAGTACCATTTTTCCTTGCTGCAGGCCTTTAGAGGTGCAGCCTACTTTGCCCGTTCTTTTTTTTCAATTGTCATCATTGTTTGAAAATCTTGCTGAATTCTCAGGATTGTGAAGATGTGAATCAGATTGTACAACATATAAATAAGATCATGTCACTCACTGTTTTAAAGTCTTCTTTGGTTTCCCATCAAACCTATAATCAAAACCTGAGTCCTACGAAGCCCTGGATGACCAGGTCCCTGACTCCTTATCTTCTCTCATCAATCAGTATTCACCCTTTTCCTCATCTTCTCAGCTGGAAGGGCCATCTGGCTGATCCCTACACATACGCAGAACACTCTAGCTCAGAGTTTCTGCATTTGCCTTTTCCTCAGTCTGGTCTGCCCTGCTGCAGATATCTGCAAAGCTCCTGCCTTATTTTATGCAGATATCTGCTCAAATATTACATCCTAAAGAAAACTTCTCTGATATTCTATATAAAACCACATTATCATCCCAGGATCACTGTCTAGCCTCTTACCCTACCTTATTTCTCTTCATAGCATGTATCACTTCCAAACATTATATTACATATGTAATTATTATCTGCCCCTCCAGCATCTAAGTCATTAAGGGTGAAGACTATGGTCTGGAATATAGTAGTAGGAACTCATGAAAAGTGTGTTGAATAAAGGAACAAATAGTTGTTATCACAAGTTGATGGTTTCTGACATTCCTGTAGATGGTACCAGAGTGCCCAACAGCTTTGTTAGTTTTCCTTTTTTTCTCTGAGGGTGGAGTTCATTGAATTGAGCTCAATCCTCAATCTTTTACTCTTTACTGGACCTAGTAAGTTCCCCTTTATATGAAGAAGTCACTTACCTGTTGGAACTACAGGGAAGAAATTAAGAGGACAACCAGAAAGCCACAGTTAATTCATATTTCATATGCTTTCAAATCTGAGTGACTCAATGTTGCTTAGCTTCCCATTTTGCAAGTGATTCACAAACACTTCCATCAAAATATCCCTTTTGCTGAGGAAAGTGGACTTTTACCTTTGTATCTACTGTACTATGAAGTGGGCATATAGGTCAAATCATTAGATGGGAATGCAGAATTTCTTGATATTTTGTATTTTATCTTTAAAAATATATGATATTTAAAAAATTATCTGCTATGGCGTCTTTTAATTTCAGTTAAAAAATCTTCCTTCAATCATCCAGCAAAATTGCTGATCCAGGAGGCTGCACTACAGTAACTCCTGACTTGCAGTAGCCCCTCGCAAACCACCTGTACTCCTGTTATAACCATTTCCCATAAGAGAGTATTTTTGCATAGGGAATAATGAGTATGAAGACAGGAGACCTGTGTTCTTGTGTTAGCCTTAACATTTGTTTGCTGCTAGATCCTTGGCAAGTTAAACTCTCGGAGCTCCAACATTCTAATGTGTATCTTCCCTCTCAATGTTAAAAAAAAAAATTCAAATCTCTAGTAGGTAATTGATCAACTTGTGAAGGAAAAATCTGCTGGTACCGGACACACTTTATTAAACACTGTAAAACAGCATTGCTCATGAGTATGTTTGGGTAAACTTTGTGAAAGCATAGTTGTCAAGTTTTTTGTTGGCGCATGCCAAAATTTTAAGTTAGTAATGAGGACATTAACAGGAAGACAAAAGAGCTGATTTGGCAAGCACTTGAGAAATGAAGATTTACCTTGTCAGTAGGAAAAGAAATACTAAATTAGGTATAAGACTAGTGAGTAGAGTTAATTTCTCTCATAGCAAAAATTTATTATTTTCTATCTGTTCTTTTTATCAACTGTGGGTTGCTAATCAAATATCCTTTGGCAAAAAGCTGCATTTTCTTTGCCATAGAGGCAGAAGAATCTAAGTAGATAACATTTTCCCTAGCAGGATATTTAAAAATCAAGGAACCATTACCTTGCCTTTTTCTGTGTTTTGAAGTAAATTATTCTTTCACATATCTAAAAGAAGCAAATAGACAGAAGTTGCACATTGATCACACTTGCCAGAAGATTCCTTAAAACTTGCTTTTAGAAACACTGGGAGTTCAGGAAGCTTGCAATTCTGATTAGAGATCTCAGTAAGGATTCCAAAAATCTTGCATCTTAGCTGATAAATTCTAAGGCGAAATCCAGCTTTTAAATTTATTGTGTGTGTACATGTCAGGAAAGTTCTGAAAATGTGAAGATGAACTTCCAAAATCTGTCATTTATCAGTAAGCTCCATCTGACTGCTGTGTCCACAGTTGATAGAAGAGGAAAAGGGCTTGATGGTTGTTGTTGTTATTTTTAAAAACTGTTCATTATCAAAACAATACAATTTCACTAAGAAAACTTTGAAAGAACAAAATTGTCTAAAATGAAAATTAGAGTAATACCCTTACTCTTCAATTTCATTCCCCATTGGTAGCCTCTGTTAAAATTTTTGTGTATATCCCGCCATGTCTTACACACACACACACACACACACATACACACATACATTTTAATAAAGATGAGATCATACTATACAAGATTCTACAAGTTATTTTCTCACTAACAGTGTCTCCTTGACACCTACCCATAACCCTAGATATAGGTCTTTTCTGTCTAATGCTGCATGGTATTCCATTGTATAAACATGTTATAATTTAAGTAGTCTCCTCTTGATGGGCACAGAGGTGATTTCCAGTTTCACCAAGAGGTAGCTATCACAGTTGTTGAGAGCACAGCCCTTAGCATCAGACTGCATGGGCTCATGAACCCAGTCCCTTCACTTACTTACTTGGCTAAACTACTTAATCTCCCTTACTCCAGATATTTCAGCTGTAAAATGGAGAAAAAACTAGTGCTTACTCTAGAAGATTATTATGAAGAGTTAATAGTTATAAAATGCTTAGAATAGTGCTTATTTCATAGTAAGTACTGAATAATAATTTTATATGATATTTTAATCACTATATGCAATACTACAATCCACTGATTTTATATGTATCTAAATTTCAACTTTTGAGTAGGTCTGATTTGTTTGAGAACACAGAACAAAACCTTAATCTGGAATGCAAAGCCCTCTGTAAGCTGGCCTCTGCCTATTTCTCCTATGTCTTCCCACACTCCAGCCATAGTGATTCTGCCTACACTTGTTTGAGTGTACAATACTGTGTTCTTTTCTGGAAATTGCACATACATTTCCCTCTCTTTGAATTCTGTTACATCCTTGTCCACCTTTTGAAGTCTCTGCATCTTTCAGAGCCAAGATCTTGGATACCTATGTCTTTGAAATCTCCTTTGAACAAAGGATTTCTTATGATCCTTACTTTGTATCACCATTTTGTACCTGTTAGGGCACTTTTCATACTGCAGCTATTTGCTTACAAAAGTGCCAAACATGACATACCACAATAAATATGCAGAAAAGGGCTCTCATTTGCTCATTTCTGTACAGCCCTAACTAAATATAATGCCCAATACATTATGCAAATGCTTTCTGAATTAATAAAAGAACAATCTAAAACTGAAGCTCTATTCATATTTTATCACAAGGCTGTTTCCTTAGGTGTGAAGGTGTGGTAAGGCTGGAAAATGCATAGCTTCCAGGGATATGCTAAGTCCTTCAGTCTCTTGGGACCCATAAAGCACTTTAACATGAGTCATGTTTTATGAGTGTTAAATAAGCACTGAACTAGGAATAGGAAGATCCAGGTTCCAGTCACGGCCCTATCATTCTGTGGTTATGTGATCTTGAGCTGGCCACTTGTGTTCATAAACTAAAAATTGAAGGAGTGGCAAAGAATGGTATCTAATGACAAAGAATAAATGTAATGTCTAGGAGAAGATCTAACATGCTCAAGTTCGTTACAGCTTACTTCCTTATATAAACAGGTGTTTCTAGATCAGCATTGACACAATGAGCAATAATCCCTAGTGCCAAAACTCATTAAATGACTATTGTAATAGAACAGATTATCAGGTTTGAAGCTCCTTTTGAAAAATGAATGTGCCAACATTTTCTCATGTTCCAAAAGAAATGTGTGAAAGGGTATTCCCCGAGCCCCTAAATAGCATGATTTAAACTGCATTCTATTTTACTAACATTGTGGCTTAATTCAGGTCTAAATGATCACTGTTTACAAACTCAGCTGTATATGTGTACAGATTTCTGTTGGTTGTAGGATTAAGAAATGTAGATATTTATAAACATTTTAGAATTCAAGATGCCAAGTAGTTTTGTTCTAATTTAATAAAAGCAGATCTAATGTAATTGTCAAGAAAAACTTTATTTTTCTTTACTCTAGATCATGGTTATGGATGGAGAAATCCCAAACAGAAAGATGATTTAGGCCGGGCACGGTGGCTCAAGCCTGTAATCCCAGCACTTTGGGAGGCCGAGACGGGCGGATCACGAGGTCAGGAGATCGAGACCATCCTGGCTAACACGGTGAAACCCCGTCTCTACTAAAAAATACAAAAAACTAGCCGGGCGAGGTGGCGGGCGCCTGTAGTCCCAGCTACTCGGGAGGCTGAGGCAGGAGAATGGTCTAAACCCGGGAGGCGGAGCTTGCAGTGAGCTGAGATCCGGCCA